>NC_133873.1:6382425-6390363 GCF_044706935.1 Curcuma longa | reverse complement strand
CAGTCGTGTTTTCCCTGCTCGATCAGTGCTGGCAGCGGTGACTATGGACGGAGGAGCCGACCACGAAGCGAGGAGAAGAGCTGCTTACACAAGGCGCTGCAGAATGCTTCACGCGGCGCTGCAGAAGCGGGAGCCGACCACGAAGGGGAGAAGAGCACACGCGGCGCTGCAGCGGTTGATCACCGGCGTGATGGTGCCACCAAACTTGTCAGCTGCTTCACCGGCTGAAGGAGATGTCGAAGGATCTCGCCTGCAAGGCTCTGATACCACTGATACGCCCAGATACCGAACTGCTGCAGCAGTTTAGGATAGAAAACAAAGAATATAGGGATAGAAAACAGAGAATAGATGAAGGAAAAAGCCAACTTCTTATTATCCAAAGACAAGCCAAACAAGCCTATAAATAGGCTTTTTAAAATAGACCATCTCAATATAAACAAATAAAATAAAAGACTCGGTTACCTAAAAACTCGGAACGACTCAGTTACCTAAAAACTCGAACAAACTCAAAAGACTCGGACAAATTATCTAAATATTTAACAGAGGCTACCGTCCGTCGTCGAAGAAGAAGAAGCTACCGTCGTTTCAAGAAGATCACCACCGGACCTCCTCAGGTTCTGGTTTGTGAAAAAAATGTCGAGGTTTTTAGTTTGTGAAGAACCTGAGGAGATCCGGTGGTGATCTTCACGACAGTAGCTTATTCTTCTTCGATGAGGACGGTAGCTTCTTCTTCTTCAGCCACGGTTAGTCCTTTTATTGTTACGATAGAATCTATGATCCTAACGGTTTAGTTAATCTCACGATCATATATGAAGAAGGAGACATTGTATCGGCTTCGTCAAGATTCGATCTTTACTCATTTTAATAAATCTATTTTATCATAATCAATTTAACTATATCCTGGAGACACGTTAATTATGCTCATGAACCATCTCGTTGTGAACAGAATATGAATAATGAACATATTCAATAAAGTTTTTTGCTTCGCCCCCAAGAATGTGAAAAAGTCATCATATGCTTTGCTTTAATTTGCTAAAGTTCATGCGACCTTTAGTAGTGCTAGTGCTAGTGCTCTTGTCTAATTCAATCAAGTGGAGCCTAGCTCGAATTTTGAATTTAGATTTATCAAAATTAATTTAGAAATGAGTTAGACATATTGGTTTGATAAAAAAAAAAACTAGCCATTATTGTTTGTTTGTAATACTAAAAATTGATAAAGTAAAAAAAAAATTGAGCAATTCGTTAAAGTAAACACACTTGAAGATAATATGTTTAACTCGTTAATAGTTATGAACAATATTCATGAATCAAATTCATTTAAAAAAACTCTTATTAATATGTTAAATAAATATATAATTTTATAAAATGAATAAATAAATTTGAATTATCAAGCGCATTAACTAATCAAATAAGCAAAAGTTTCAAACAATAAAATAAATTTGAATTGAGAGTTTGATAATATTTAAACGAATCAAACTCATGTCAAACTTAACCATGCTCATTAAAATAAACTAAGCTAAATTTGAATAATTATTTCAATAGCTTGGTTCATTTTAAACTCCCTTGGCTCGGTAATCTTATCCAAAAAACTTGAACACCTCCAGTTAGGCTCTTTTTGACTCACTAGAGTAAACATAAGATAGAATTAAGTTGATCTTTGTCAGAAATAATCGAATACTTTCTGAATTGATTGAAATATTACAAACCATAGGTCCCTATTTATACATGAGTATAGGGACTTATTCTAGACTATTTATTCTAAACAGAATATTTAATACGATTTATTCTAAACAGAATATTTAATATATATATTAAATTAAATATTCTAACACCCCCCCTCAAACTCAAGGTGGTAGAGTAGAGATCAGCTTGAGTTTGAAATATTACCCGGCAGTGGGAAGAAGATGAATAGGAAAGCCATAGAAGAGACCCCAAGGCGGCGGTCATCGAGTGATGGATCACTTCGCGAGCAGAAAGGAGCAGTATGGCAGAGGTTGCTTCACCTTTGGTTTCTCCACGCAACGGCGGCCTCTGGTAGGGCAGAAAGCGCGTGAATCGCGCGGCGGGGCAAAAAGGGAGCAGAAAGGAGCAGTATGGCAGAGGTTTCACCTAGACTAATCGCGCGGCGGGGCAGAAAGGGTTATTCGCGCGGCGGGGCAGAAAGCGCGTAAACAGAATATTGTTTCTCAACGCAGCGGCGGCCTCTGGTAGGGCAGAAAGCGCGTGAATCGCGCGGCGGGGCAGAAAGGCGAGCATAAAGGAGCAGTATGGCAGAGGTTGCTTCACCTCTGGTTTCTCCACGCAGCGGCGGCCTCTGGTAGGGCAGAAAGCGCGTGAATCGCGCGGCGGCAGAAAGGGTCACTTGCGGTCGTCTCCGGCTCCCGGCGAACAAGATCCCACGGAATCGCGCGGCGGGGCAGAAAGCGCGTGAATCGCGCGGGCAGAAAGCGCGTGAATCGCGCGGCGACAGCTTCTGGTAGGGCAGAAAGCGCGTGAATCGCGCGGCGGGGCAGATATTGCGGCCGTCTTCGGCAGCCGGCGAACAAGATCCCATGGCGACTTCGGCAAGGATGAAAGGGGGGCAAGGCCACTGGCGTGGAACAGAGCGACGTGGAACAGAACGACGGTCGTCTGCCTTCACGTAATGGTCGCGAGGTG
This sequence comes from Curcuma longa, assembly GCF_044706935.1. NCBI lineage: Eukaryota > Viridiplantae > Streptophyta > Magnoliopsida > Zingiberales > Zingiberaceae > Curcuma > Curcuma longa. The sequence goes on along the minus strand of NC_133873.1, from coordinate 6,387,705 downwards.
GGCAAGGCTTGCGGGCGTGAAGCCTCGCGCCCGCAAATAGGCAGCGGCGCTAAAAAACCCTATGCTCTGATACCATGTCAGAAATAATCGAATACTTTCTGAATTGATTGAAATATTACAAACCATTATTTATACATGAGTATAGGGACTTATTATAAATTTATTCTAAACAGAATATTTAATACGATTTATTCTAAACAGAATATTTAATAGAATATTTAATATATATATTAAATTAAATATTCTAACAATCTTGATTATTTCAAAGAAATTACAAAGACAATCCTACAAGAACACCAAAAAAATCAGATTACAAACATAAATATTTTTATTTAAAATATCATATACTTATATAAATTGTGTTAAATTTAAATTAAAAATAATAAATATATAATTAAAAATATAAATTATTTATCCATTAGATCTAGAGAGATCAAACATTGCACCATAGGTCAATTCACATTAGATTGAAATTTTCAATCATCTAAATCTATTCAACGATCCCTCTTTTCGCTCACTATCTGAAACAACATAGACTTCTGAAATTCAACAAAGTAAATAATTACCAATGTGTATAAAATAAAAGGTCAACCTTTTACTTCACCAAATAATTACCGAAGTCTATGTCCAGTTCAAATTGATTCAATCTAACTTGTATTGACCCAAATACAATACCCTAATTACTAACAAATGAAATCTAGAAGTTCAAACTTGAGATATGTTTAACACATGTTTGATCAACTTCATTCAAAAGTGTATCCATAAATATCTAAATACAACACAAAAATTTATATACATACACAATCCTTAGGCATCCACATAGGAGAAGATAAATTCGCTCTATTCGATCACTTCTTACCTTATTATATTAAGATTGGTTGTAAGATTGTGCTCCTTGATTGTGCTACAAACTGAAGAGCATAGGTGACAATAAGAGATGGATTTCACATCAACATTCAACCTTTAAGAAAGAAAGAAAGAGTCCACTTGATTTGTGGCAAAGCTTTATTTCTGCTTAATAACATTTGGCTTATATATATATAAACAGTCTAGTCATCGGCGTCTTCTTAATACCAACACTCTTTCTTGCCTCATGTATACAAGTAAACAAACAATCACTTTCATATATAATTAAACAACAACAAAATCTAAATAATGGGATTAAAGTAATATATAAAAGGCAAGTAATTGAAACAAATTTAAGAACAAAATCTGCATATTGGGATTAAAGGAAGATGCAATATATATATGGAGATTGCTGAAGTAGGAACTAGACTTTGGAAGCTTTATTAATTAAAAAAGATGGTCTCAAAGGAAGATATATGCTCAGATGCATATGAAAGTCAAAATTCAAAATTCATTTGCACAAATTAAACAAACACCAAAAGTTCATATAAGAAAGATCGAATGATCCGTCAATATTATATAGAAAGTCCATTGCAAGCACGTACAGCACAATTAACATACGATCGACGACGACGTACATCAATTGATTAATTACTATAATTATTTCTTCCTGAGATTAGCAAAGTAAGCTTTGGGATCGGCCTCAAAGACGTCTCTGCGAATGTACTCGCCCCTGCGCCCAGGAGCTCTCATCATGGGGCCCTCCTCCTCGCCGGGGCTGCTGCAGCGAAGCCAACAGACGACCCCCAGCGCAACCACAGCCGCAGCTCCCACTGCCCACATCGCCATATCGCCACGACTCTTTCTCTCTCTCTTTCTCTCTCTTCCTCTCTGAGTGTGGCTGTCATTATCCATGATGAGTGAGTGGTAGTGACAGTGGCAATGGCACTGGCAGTGGTAGTGTTACTTATAGGAGGAGAGAGGAAGGAGCATATTCAATTATCATATATATATGTATATATATATATATATATATATATATATATATATGGACCATCTTATTGTGAACACTATAGGAATAATGAACATATATTCAATTAATTTTTTTGCTTCGCTCCTAAGAATGTGAAAAAGTCATCATATGCTTTGCTTAATTTAATTTGCTAAAGTATTCAATTAAGTTTTTTGCTTCGCTTCTAAGATTGTGAAAAAGTCATCATATGCTTTGCTCAATTTAATTTGCTAAAGTTCATGAGACCTTTAGTAGTGCTAGTGCTTGTCTAATTCAATCAAGTGGAGCCTACCTAGCTCGAATATTAAATTTATTTAGAAAACTATAATGAATTAGGCATATTGATTTGATAAAAAAAGACTAGCCATTATTGTTTGTGGAACTAACAATTCTCATTTAGTGCATGAATATTAATGTTTTATTGCAAGTAATAGGTATTGGATAAGAAGAAGTCGGTGCAAATGATATATAGTAGGTGGGGTTGTCAATGAATTAAACGTTTGTAAATAAATTTAGTGTTCGACTTAGTAAATTTTTTTTATATTCGTTCAATACACATAAAATCAATTAAATAAATACGTTTGAATAACTCGTTAAACTAAACAAACTTACAACGTAACATATATATATCTTCAGCTCGTTAATATTCCTGAATAAGTTAAACTAAACAAACTTACAACGTAACATCTATATATATATATATATGTTCAGCTCGTTAATATTTCTGAATAATATTCATAAATCATATTCATTAATTAATAAAACTCTTATCAACATGTTAAGTAAATAAATAAAATTTAAAATGAACACACAAGTTTGAATTATCAAGCTCATTAACCAATCAAATAAGTAAAAGTTTCAATAACAATAACATAAGTTTGACTAAAAGTTTGATAACATCTAAAGGAATCCAACTTAAGTCAAACTTGAACCATGCTCATAAACAATGACTTAGTTTATTTTGGACTTGGCTTGGCTCGACTCGATGACCTTATCAAATAAGCTTGAATACCCTAAAACTTGACTCGATTTGACTTGTTTATAACCCTAATATTATTAGGGGACTATATTAAGAATGTCCCATGCACCTTTGATTCATCCTCACTGTATCGATTGGGCTCACCGTCTCACTAGAGTAAATATGAGATAGAATTAAGTTGATCTTGATTATTTCAAAGGAAATTACAAAGACAATCCTACAAAATACCCCCAAAAAATAGATTACAAACATAAATATTTTTATTTAAAATATCATATACATATATAAATTGTGTTAAATTGAAATTAAAAAGAATAAAAATATAATTAAAAATATAAAATATTTATCCATTAGATATATATAATATATAGAGAGATCAAACATATATCGCACCGTAAGTCAATTCTACAGTAGATTGAAATTTCCAATCAACTAAATCTATTCAATCATCCCTCCTTAACTCAGGTACTTACTTCTAAGATTCAACGAAGCAAAAAATAAATAATTACCGACATAGACACATGTGAAATAAAAGAGTCAATTTTTTACTTTGCCAAATAATTACCAAAGTCCATGTCCGATCCAAACCGGTTAGAAATTGAATCGATTTTGAAACAAAAAAACTATTTTACTTCATCTATTCCATAAAACTACTGAAGTAGTTGATTATATATATGACTTCATTCATATGTTACATTAATGATTGACGAAATAAGTTATTTATACAACTTCACAATTTTTATATTGTGGCGCAGTAAAATATTTTTCATTTCACAAAAATTAAACAAATATATCATAAATATTTATAAAATTGAAAATGAAATCCCACTTGTATTGACCCAAATAAAATAAGTTAAACTAACAAATGAAATCCATAAGTTCAAACTTGAGATATGTTTGACCTTAACACATATTTGATCAACTTCAATCAAAAATGTATCTAAGAAGATGGAAGCTTAAGTAAAAAAGATGGTCTCTAAGAAGATGCATACGAAAGATAAAATCCAAAATTCATTTGCGCAAAACAAACACCAAAAGTTGATATAAGAAAGTCGAATGATCCGTCATTATATAGAAAACAAACACCAAAAGTTCATATTAGAACAAGTTGAATGATCCATCGTTACATATAGAAAGTGCAGTTGCTCGAGCATGGAGAACCTGAGCAGCAGATAATTGATGCATCCTTTGATCATCCCTGCAATAGATTTGACAAGGATTTTATGTTAAGCCACAATTACATCACCCATAATAAACACATTGTAGAAACTAGCTTGGTAGAATACTATTTCAGCATGATGACCTTGCATCTGATTAATTTCCACAAGAAGTTGAGCAGTTGGGAAATCTTCGAATCGGCAGGCTTCCTAATAAGGGGAATGCAGCAAAAACTGAAGTTGGAAAGATAGAAAATCTGTAGAATTGCAGTTGATAAAAAATAAAATCTGAAAGTTGTATCTCATACTTATCAGCATCATTCGATTCATCTAGCTTGATGCAAAAAAGAAGAATAAGAAACAATTTAAAATCTCAATTATCACAAGGAACAAATTCAAACCCAATCCATGTCTTCGAAAATCTTATTCCTAAACGAAGATTGTAATGTAATTGTAAATGCTTCTAACTTGTAAATGTGTATCAACAACATTCTCTTAATTCACTACATTATGCCAAAATGGTTTTTCCGATGACAAGAAGAAGGGTGCAACTCACAATTCAGAATACAACTTTTGAAAACTAAACATTTCACATATGGAGGAACTCGATCCTAGTAGGAAAAATTAAGTGTTGGGATTACTGAAAGTATATACACTCTATGGAATAAGTTGCAATGAGGACTTACGTCATTTTGAGTTCTTCACTATTTTGATTTGTAGGTTGATAGATCTGCACAGCTTCTGTAGCTCTCTGGATTGACTCTTTGTATTCGCTGCAGCATGACAAAGAAACAACATGCCAATTAAGAGATACAATACATGAAGTAAGTTGTGATAAAGACTCACATCATTTTCACTTCACTTTTTCAATATCATCTTTAGATTCCTGATCAGTAGGCTCACAGATAGCTTCAAAGATCTTTGGATCGACTGCTTGTGTTCACTGCAATACGGAAGAGATAATTTAAAAGGAATTAAATTTACTTCTCCAATCATAAAAATGAAATATATAATTGATGATGAATTCTATAAAAATTCTTTTTTATCTCCAACTCTCTATCATTTATCTATTATAGTAGTATATTCTAATTCTTATCTATATTATTTTCTAGCCCATAAATTATGTTTTTAAACTAAATTACTTATAATAATAGAAAAAGTACAACAATGTTGGACGATTTCAGAGACAATTCCTTTGTCCATGTCAACAAATATGTCAATTGGAACAGAATGATGTGAGTAAAATAACAATGCTTAGGAAACTCATTTAATTGATATGCTAAATA
>NC_133873.1:5995537-6382325 GCF_044706935.1 Curcuma longa | reverse complement strand
CGTCAAGGCTCTGGTAAGGGCGGGCGTTACAGATCAGGCAAAAGTCTTAGCAAGGTCAAGTGCATCAGGTACAAGTCCATGTAGTGTCAGGAAGACCGGGAAGCATGACTAAAGTCCAATCGGGTACGATCAGGAGGACTAGAGGGTTGATAAAGTCTGGGTGGTCTGGAGGACCGAGTCGTAGCAGAAAATTCCTAGGGGCCAAGGATAAAGCTAAGCGGGAAGTCCAACAAGTCTGGAGGACTTGTTGGCAAAACTTCTCCCGAGTAGAGTGGATAAGGGCGCGCTCCTAGAATGGAACAGTAAGCGTCAAACTAATTATTTTATAAATTAATATTTATTTTATAAATTTAAATTAGACATTGATTTATTTTTTTATAAATTAATATTTATTTTACAAATATAAATTAAATACTTTTGAATAAAAAATAATTATTTTATATTACCCTCGCGTGCAGCCACCCCTTAGTGTCTCGCCAATTGACTCTCACTATCTTCTCATCGGCTCTGGATAAAGAAAAAAAATTCAATCTGGCTATATGGCCTGTACGTAGCCCGGCTGTATGACTTGTACGCAGCCGAGAGTGATTCTCTGGACGAGTATTGAGGACAGTACTGGCCATATGTATTGTACGTAGCTCTTGACGGGGCTACCTACTGAGGGTGCTACCAGACTACTTTATTGTAGTGCTGGATTCATAGCCACCCGCTATTGTCGTACAGCTCCGACTCATTAGACATGAGGCGATGGAGCCAGTGTAGACTGATGCATTACATGCACATATTTGCATGATGAGATTTATATACATGCATTGGACCGTATGTGTGTGCATTACATGCACATATTTGCATGATGAGATTTATATACATGCATTGGACCGTATGTGTGTGGATTACATTATGAAGTGATTGTGTACTTGTATTGATACTTGGTTGACACATTGCATAATATGATCATGCATATGGATTCCTGCGTGTACCTGAGATGTAGCATTGATTATATGATACTTGTAGGAGTTACAATACCTTACATTGTTCTCCTGTTACTTACCGTTATGCTTCTTTCATATCTGCTCTATTATGATTTACCTTATTGAGCATGCATTTCTTTTTAATTATCCACTGAGTATATTTGTACTCACCATTTTGGACTCTGGGTTATTTCTTCTTTTTATATATTGAAGACAAAAAAATCCCAAAAACACCTAACCTTTAATGATTAGTTAACTTCTCGTTAACCAATTATGGTTATTTACGATTAACCCTAAAATTTCCAGTATTTCAGGAGAATTGAGAAAGTTAGATTAAATAAATTAAATAATTTTAATGAATTTATTTGATATATTTAAAAATTAATATATTAAAATAAAATAAAATTAGAAAAAAAAAATATTTAAGTTTTCCTTTTCTTGGGGTGTAAAAAAATTTCCTCTTCACAAGGTTAAAAAGAGCGCGTAAGAATCAATATTGCATCATAAGCAAACTATCATTAAAAAGGTTTAATAATTATATTGCTGGCTATGGGGTTCGAACCCATGCGCACTTATGTGCAGAAGATCTTAAGTCTTCCCCCTTAACCACTCGGGCAAACCAGCGGACGTAGCATGTCACAAATGATAATATATTAAAATTATAATTTAACTGGTGAATGCTCTCGTTTTGCCCTAATTATCTTTTACTCTCGTCTATTCTCTTTTCGCCGATTGCTTTGTTTACCTTCTCTGCTCTCAACTGTGAGAGAGCGATCTTGACGCGATGGCTGAGCACTTGGCTTCTATCTTTGGAACGGAGAAGGACCGGGTGAACTGCCCTTTCTACTTCAAGATCGGAGCTTGTCGACACGGCGATCGGTGCTCACGGCTGCACACCAAGCCCAGTATCAGCCCCACCCTCCTCCTGTCCAACATGTATCAGCGTCTCGACAACGCCATCACCCCTGGACTTGACTCTCAAGGTCAGCCCATGGACCCGCGCAAGATCCAGGAGCACTTCGAGGTTCTCGCCATCTTCATTCCTCTTTGCCCTACTTTTTCCATTAATTTGATATATTAACTTGGTTGAATCTTAAACCTTTGATTAAATTATGCACATGTCTATCCTTCTTTTATTTGTTTCTTTTGATCCTCTAGTAGTTATATGGTCTCGTTTCTTCTGCAAGTTAGTTGATGTAGATGTTGTTTTTTGTAAAATGCTGCTAGTGAAGAAGATTAAAAACGTTGGAAGCTGCTGTATCTTCTTTGCCTTTTATGATCATTGTCTACTGACTCATATAGTTCATTTTAGGCAGTGTTGTAGGATTGCAAGTGCTCTAATACAATTTCGTGGTCATCAGAGACCACCCTGGTACTATTGGTTGGAATCAACATTACAAGAACTCGGTGTCACAACGGTCAGGCCGCTTGCAACTTGGCACGCTTTGACTGTTCCTGGCACCCTTTGGGTTGTGCTTGGCACGGTCTGCCAAAATCTGGGCCGTATCTTCTTCAGCCTGGACAATTGGTTGGGTTAGATCAGTTGGGTCGAGTGACAAAGGCTCAGCCTGCTTGCTGGACCTGCAACAATTAGAATGTTAGGGGTATTTCCAACAGTAAAATAGAGAGTTTGTGGTTATTTTAGTTTACTTAAAATTACTAAATTGATCTCAAAACATTCTAAAAGTTTCTAAAAATTTCCAATAAATACTTAAAATTTCCCTAAAAATTAAAAAGCTTATTTTTAAATATATTTTTAATGATTTTTTTCTTTTCTTAATTTTTGTATTTTCTTTATATATATATATCTATTAATAGTTTAATGATATTTTTATTATTATTAAAAATATCTTTTTAGTTTGATGACCAAATATGATGTCACATGCTGTAATTGACATAACTTACTAATGTGGTGTACTTAACTTGACCTAATAACTAAAAGGGCCGACCCAGCACATGCCATTCTTGGGCATGGCTCCTTGACACCACTAATTAGAATAACATTGATAAATTTAATCCCAATAGAATCGATAATAAAATCCAATGCCTCATATTCTGTACTATGTAAATCAAAAACACATATAGAATGTGGAATTACTTTCATCATGAATCTGCTATAGATTGAAATCTAGTTCCCTTGAATGTAGAATGCACTCACCTTGAATCGTAGGTGATTTTTTTATCTCCTATGGTAGAAAAAAAGTGAGGGTTGGATGAGCCAACGTTGATTTTCATGTAAATATTTAATGAATGGATCCATTAAATTATTGTGCTAATACTAGGATGTTCTTCAGAAAGAACGCATTGTAGGGTCTAACTGTAACGTCTCGGTAAGGACTGCTACATCTTTATAATAAATTGGGTGTTGTGTTAAATATGTAAGAATTCTCACATAATAGATTGGATAAAAATAAATATTATAAAAAAATTAATTGTCTAAAATTTAGAACATGGAACTTAGGAATGCTCACTAGTAAAGTAATGGAGGTAGTAGATACGATGATTAGGAGAAGAATTAATATTTTGTATGTACAAGAGACAAAATGAGTAGGAGAGAAAATAAAAATGATAGAGAATTTTGATTTTAAGTTATGATACACAAGAATGAGTAAAATAAGAAATAAAGTAGGTATTGTTGTAAATAGTTCATTAAAGGATGAAATAGTAGTAGTTAGAAAAGGGATAAGATTATAACTCTTAAGATAGTAGTGACGAAAGAAACTATTAATATAATTAACATATATGCACCTTAAGTAAGATTAGATAAACACACTAAATTTATGTTTTGAGACAACTTAGATGAGATGTTACAAAATATTTTGCCAATTGAAATGATTTTAATAGGAGGAGATCTAAATGAGTATATAGGAGTGAAAAATGAGGAATATAATAGGGTGCATGAAAGTTATGGGTTTAAAACAAGAAATAAAGAAGGGAAAACTATATTGGTTTTTACGATAGTATATGACCTATTAGTTGATACATTTTTCAAGAAAAGAGAATAACACTTGATCACGTTCAAAAATGAAAATAATAAGTCACAAATTGACTTTCTTATTGTTAGAAAGAAGGATAGAAATATTTATAAAAATTACAAAGTCAACCTTGGAGAAAACTATACTACTTAATATGTGTTAGTACTGTTGGATCTACGCCTCAAACATAATATCATTAGAAGGAAAATGTACATGAAGACTCCTAGAATTAAGTGGTGAAAGTTAAAGAATGGGAAACAAAATATATTTAAGGAGAAACTAGTAGTATAAGTATTATGAGAAATACAGGGCAATTCAAATACGATATGGGATAAGATGATATCAAAGATGAAAATAGTAGTCAAGAGTGTATTCGATTAGTCAAAAGGATGTGTACTACTATGTAAAGAATCTTGGTGGTAGAATGAGAAAGTACATAAGAAAGTGAAGAAAAAACAAAGCCTATAAGATATTATACACTTATAAGAATGAGAAAAATTTTAAAAAAATTCAATAGCCAAGAAAGAGACTAAGAAAGCAATGAATGAAGTCAAGAATGAAACTTTTGTATGCTTATATCAAAAATTAAATATAAAATAAGGGAAGAGACCTTTATAAAATAACTAAAGCGAGAGAGAAAATACAAGAGATCTCATCCAAATAAGATGTGTTAAAGATAAATGCAATAGAGTATTATTAAATGATGAAGAAATAAAAGAGTGTTGAAAGAAGTATTTTCATTAACTTTTTAATGAAGATTTAGGTGATCAACTTAACTTAGGTAATGTAAGTAAGTTTAATGAGTATAGAAATTTAAATTTTATCGTAAAATTCAAATTTTAGAATTAGAACAAATTTTAAATGAGATATATAATGGAAAAGTAGTTGGATTAGATGATATTCAAATAGAGGTATGAAACTGTTTAGGGAAACGAGTTATTCCATTTGATATTAAAAACGGAAAAAATACTTAATCAATGGAGGGTAAATACTCTAGTTCTTTTATATAAGAACAAATGAGATGTGCAAAATTGTACAAACTATATGAGTATTAAATTAATGAGTCATAATATGAGATTTTGGGAAACAGTAATAAAACAAAGACTAAGGAGATCATAGTGATCGAAAATTAATTTTGATTTATGTTTGGACTGTTAACAATAAAAGTTATACATCTTTTCAGACAACTAATTGAAAAGTATCGAGAACAAAAGCAAGATTTATATATGATATTCGTTGACTTAGAAAAAATTTATGATAGAATTCAAAGAAAAATTATATAGAGAATTCTAGAAAAGAGAGGTGTTAGCATAGAATATATTAAACTAATTAAGGATATGTACGAGGATATAATGACAAGAGTGAAAATTTTAGGCAGATTAATTGAAGTGTTTCCCATAAGGATAAGGTTACATTAAGGATCAACTCTAAGCCCCCATCTTTTTATATTAATTATGGACGAACTCACTGGATACATCTAAGATATGATACCGTGATGCATGTTGTTTGCAAATAATATTATTTTGGTAGATGAGACACATGAAGAAGTAAATGCTAAATTTGAATCTTGGTGGGAAATGCTAGATGTGAAAAGTTTTAGATTTTGTAGAGTAAAAATAAAATATATGAAATTTAAGTTTAACAATATTAGACGTAATGAGACAATTATTAAGATAGGAGATGATTAATTGTTTGTAACTGAGACTGAGAGTTTTAAATATTTAGAATTATTTTTGTAAAATGATGAAGAGATTGAGAGATGTTTTACATAGAATACAAGTAAAATAGTTAAAATGGAGGAGCGTAAGGTATTCTGTGTGATCGTAAAATACCTCTAAGACTTAAAGGAAAGTTTCATAATCTGCTATGTTCTATGAAGTGGAATGTTGGACTATGACTCGAGCACATGAATAGAAGATGAGAGTTGTAGAGATGAGAATATTAAGGTGGATGTGCAGACATATAAGGATGGACGAGATAAGAAATGAAAATATTAGACAGAAAGTCAGGATTGCACTTATTGAGGGAAAATTCTAAGAGACATGTTTAAGATGGTACGAATATGTACATAAACGACCAATAAATGCTTTTGTTAGACAATGTGAAACGATGACAAATGTATATCATGATTAAAAAATACTTGATTAACAATAATAAAACAAAAGTTATTTAAATATAAATGATGATATGGTAGACAATAGAGTCCAATGACGTAAAAAAATCTATATAGCCGATCCCACCTAGTGGGATAAAGCTTAGTTGCGTGAGATAGAAAAAATAAGCACACAAGGAAAGAATAGAAGCAATGTAACGTATGATTTGGCCTAAGCCTACCCTGGAACAAAAATAGCAATCTTAGTTAATATGAGTACAAAATGTATAATCAATATTGCATTGTGTAAAATAGGCCTCTTAATCCTCCCTATAAGTGTAACCTATCATCCTTGCGGACCTTGGCTTTTATAAGCTTGTTTTTACTCATTATGGAAGAGAAAATGTTTATTTTTTAGTCATAATGGATGAAATGTTAGGTTGAATCTAACCAATCCAAACAAATCCTAACATAAACCCTAAAACCAAATAAGGTCAACCCTTAAAGCAACCATTTCACCTTCTAACACATAAATTTGAGAAAGAAGGTGAGGATTAGGGATGATAATAATAGTACCTTACCAAACAACCATCCCTTAAAAAGATCCTAGAGAAGTTCCAAGTGCATGATTTAGCACACCATCGATTTGGTTTTGGGATCACATTATTGAACCTACGACACTATTGCATGAACCTATTAGAATGTGATTAATTAAAGATGTCGAAGGACTCTTTTAGAAATGCTTCATTAGGGAGAGTATGAGTCCTTTTCCACCCCACATTATTGACACCTAAAAGGGTTGTCTCTTGGAGAATGTGCATTGATAGCCATGCCATTACTAAGAACACAATCAAATATAAGTTTCCGTTATCTAGAATTGATGATACACTTGACTTGATTACGAGGGTATATTCGTTCTTGATAGTTGACTTGTTCAATAAATATCACCAAACTAGAATCATGATAGGTGACGAGTGAAAAATCACATTTAATGCATTAGATAAGTTATATATGTTAATGATCATACCCTATTTTCAAATGCTTAATACTTTTATGTAGAAAATGAACCAAGTTTTGAAATCCTTTATAGGAAAATTTGGTGTACTTTGATTAGATCTACAATAGACACATGATACCCACTCGAAACATATTCGTTTTCTTTTTGAGATCTTTAGGGAAAAAAAAGTGTGCTAGCCTGAAGAAGTGTTTTTTCTTGCAACCCCAAATCCTCTTCTTTGGTTTTATAATTTGCGTAGAAAGCATTTTTGCAAACCCAAGAAAACTAGGGCAATGAAAGACTGACCCCAGGCCTAGAGACTTGAAGCTTTTGTAGCTTTGTATAGAAGATGATTCTTTAAGAACTTTAACACCATTACAACTCCCACAACAAACTATTTTAAGCAGGAAGGGATTCAAGGGTCTAGATTCGCCTTAGCAACATTTAAGGAGATTAAGATAAGGTTAACTAAGGCCCCCTTGCAACCTTCAGGAGATTAAGAAAAGGATGACAAATGTTTCTATTCGTAGACTTCCTTACCTTTTCAAACCTTTTGAGGTTATGATGCATCTGGAGTAAGAGGAAGACTAAGTCAAGAAGGGCATCCTAGTCCATTCTTTAGTGAAAAAATTCAATGAAACTCGACAACGTTATTCAACCATGCTAAAGTGATTTACGCTATCATACAGGTCAATAAATATTGATATTAATACCTACTTTCTAATTAATTCATCTTGCATTTTGACCACAAGACACCGAGCTTTATTCAACATTCTTGGTTGGTCAAATTCCTGTAAGAGTATACTTTTGTCTACAACATTGACTTGGTGCGCATGATAAGTCTTCAGTGACCACAACAATAAGTAGGATTTATTTCTAAGATGATTACTGCACTTGTCCTAACTTTGAGATAATTATTTGGGATGTTAGCAATTAAGATCATCATAACTAGGTTGACTTTGTGATTAGAGATTGTCACTATTTAGGGGCACACATGCATTTCTAGGACATTGCTTAGAGATTTCTTCATTTGACAAATACACATAGTTGGCTTAATCATACAATTTGGGAAAGCCAAGATCATTGTTGTTATTCTAGGTCGATTCTATTGACCTTTATTGTGATGAAGATGCTGCTCAAATCGTATCACAAGGGCACACGTGTTAAATGACGAAGAAAACTAGGTAACCCATGAGTCTTTAGATGCCATTATCCACTTCACATGAATCCTAGAAAAAAACATTAGCATGAATTTCATTTTGTGATTATTCCAAACTAAATTGAACCCATGATTCTATTTTTGCAGTGGTAGACCATTTTCAAAGATGACACATTTTATATCATATAATTAAACCAACATTATATCCAAAATAGCCATTTCTTTAGAGGAGAAATTAATTAGATTGTCGGAGTTGCCTATATATAGTATCATGGAGCAACACGTGAACTTTATTAGCTAATTTTTTAGAAAACCCTATAGAAACTATTCTAGACCCAACTTAAGTCATTGTTTGCCTTCCATTTATAGTATGATGGAGAAACTAAGGATGTCAATTGCAATTTAGGGGGTTTTAAATGTCTAGTAGGAGAAAAATTAGGGATTTATTATTTGCAAATTTTTTGAATTTGCTTTCAATAATTTTGTAAGTTGGTCATGGTCGTAGTCTAGTTAAAGTTGTGTATGAGTCTCAAGCTCGTTAATTTGTAGGCCTAATTCTTTTACCTACTAATTATTCATGTGATTCCTTTGCCGAATTTACTAAATAATGAAGCATATAAAATTCTAGCAAATGCACACTATAAGTTCAAGGATACAATGTTAGGATAAAGAAAACAATTTACTCACCTCAAGTAGAATCAACGATCAAATGAGGTCAAAGTCCTAGATAAACTTCTACACAACAACCAAAAAAACGACTGAGAAGGTGTTAGATTTGAGAGGTGTCCTAAGATAATCGTCTTATAGTTATACTATTTATTGCATAACTAACAATTCACTATTTGAGTACACATTTGTTATGTATTTGATTGGATCTTAAACTCATTTATTGAATGCTCGCAATACGATTCATAGTATGAGAGAATTTGTGATTGGATCACAATTAGTGAGCATCTCTATATGTGCAATTATGAATGTATTGAAATTATCCCTAGTCGAGGAATTAATGAGTACGGACGTCATCGATTCTGTCGAGACTAGCACGTTTTGAACTCCTTGGTTAGTCAAGTAGTTGATCTCGTTGGTTGGAGGCATTGGATATTGAGAGTTAAACGTGGATGCTGATTAAAAGTAATCAGTTCATTGAAGTGACCTGCTTTGAGATTTCATATGGTTTTATACATATGTCAATGAAGATCTTAGTGCAGCTTAAGTGCGAGTTTCGTTTGACTTGCGGTATTCAAGTCATCCTGTCATGGAGGTTTATTTTGACATCTTAAGAAAACATCTCCGATGAGGTGTGGACATGGGATGATTAGGTATAAGTCGAAGTACTCGAAGGTGTTTGAATAGCCCACATAGGATTCACTACTCTTTAAAAAAGAGATGTATACGATCGCTTGTCAGGATTGTTACTAAAAGTCTTTGACCAAAACAATACATGTCAAGAGTATGACACTCTTGGACACATGTACAAGTAACTTGAATTCACAGGACAAGAATTAAGCGGGTATAAGACCGTGAAAAGAACGAGACACATTTCATTGGAGCTGTTGAAGGGTTTAGAAATGTTTTGGAATCAATCGTTGATTTTTCGGTCAATTGGGAATCATGATGTACTATTAGGTGTCACTCATGATCGTTCCGTAATTAATGGTTAATTATGGACGACTAACATAATCGGGAACCTATTGGGTTACATATACTACAAGTTCTCTGAAGGATTTAAAACGAGTTTGAAAATTGGATTCTCAGAACGAGAGAAATAAAGTCTGGTTGGATCGGACAACGGACAAAATGATGGAATTCGTCTTATGAAGACGAAATAAACGAACATGATTTTGTTTAAATCGGAGGTCGTTTGGTTATTGAATCAAACAATTCGGTTTTGAACCAAATTGAACCAACTTGGTTTGGTTCATGATGGAAGAGGTTTTGACAAAATAGAAGAGATGAGGAGCGAGTTTCGTCTTGTAAAGACGAAATGAACAAAACTGGTTTGGATCAAATCGGAGATCGTTTGATTAGTGAACCAAGCGATTTAGTTTTGAACCAAAGTTGAACCCAGTTTGCTACAGTACCAGTTCAATCGAGTTCGCTATAGTAATGAGAAAACCCTAAAAAAATTTGGTTCAACCCAAATCCCGATTTAAAAGTACTGTAGCTTCTCAAAAAATTCGGATCGCGATTTTCATCGCGGCTCTGCTTCTTCCTCGCACGCCCACGCAAAGCCTGCTTCTACCGCTCGCGATCCCGGATCTGCCGGCGGCAAGATCGGGATGATCGGACTTTAAGAGCTGGCGATAAGGCAAAGCCCTAGGGTGAGCCTTCGCGAGGTCTTCGACCGCACGATGCCCCTTGTTTTTGTCCGCATGAGGGCGCTGCCGTAGTCGCCATTGCAGCTGGCGTTGGACGTCGCCGTTGGATTCCTCTGCCACCACGTGGAGAAGAGCAGCGCCAGCCACTGCTGGATTCCTCTGCCACCACGTGGAGAAGAGCAACGCCTGCTGCCGTCGGATCTTTGCCACTGCGTGGAGAAGAGCAGAACCCTAGCCGCCATCGACCTTTTGCTTCTTCCTCCCACCGTCGAGCAACGCATCGCACACCTCTGTTTCAGGCGGTGTTCTGCTTCTGTCGGTCGGAGCTCGCTGTCCGTTGGAGAAGCTCGAGCTCTATCCGCGTGGGGGAGGAGGAGAAGGAAGATAAGAGCCTGTTTCGTGTCGGCAGTTAGCGTGGACCACGGTCGGAGCTTACCGTCCACGGCTGTTTGTTTCTTCCGAGAGCCACCACCATCGGAGTTAACTGTCGGAGCAAACCTCTCACAATAGCCGACTTTTGAAGCCACCGGAGACGGCTTGTGAAGCCGTCGGAGACCTTGGACATGCTGTGAAGCTATCGGAGCCTTGGACGGAACCTTGGACATGCTGTCGGAATGCCGGAGTAGTCGTGGGTTGTGGTTTGGGTTTGCTATCGGGGTTTGTTTTCGTTGCTGGAGGTTGATTGCTAGGTTGGATGTTAGAGTTAGCTTCCAGAAATCGTTCTATCAACGTCGGAAAGGTTCTGACCATTTGTCCTAAATTGACGGTCAAAGGTTGACCACCGAAAACTACATCAGGAATACGATTTTCGGTGATAGTTAGAAAATCCCAAAAACGATCGCAACAAATGTTGTTGCCTGTTTCCGGAATTAGATTTTCTCTCGAATCGACCGTTATCGATCATCGGCTAGTACTGAAGACGATGATGCGACTCATGACTTTGGAAGCCATCCAGACGAGAGCTTGGCGTGGATCACCAGTAGAGGCGGTATTTCGACAAGGACCACTCGATTAATGTCAACTTCGCTCAACGTTATCAATAAGGTACGTACAGAATTATTTACTTTTCTATAAAATTTTAATTTTCAGTCATGTCTTGTATTTGTTATTTCCTGTTTTGCATGCGTGTGTTGTAATAATTAGATGTAATTATTTGTTTATTTCCACTGCGCACGTTTGCAAAACGTGTAAACACGTGCATTGTACCGAGACGATCCCAACAGAAGGAGCTTAATACCACTTTAACTACAATAATTCCTAAGATCAAACCATACTCTAAATTACTGGATCTAATCTTGATCCATTTAACACAATGCATATTAAAGTGTAACCCTAATTTTACAAAACAGCCTTAAAACTCTTAAATTAGCCAATAAAGCATACCCATCAGAAGGGACAATCAGGATCACATGATCCAATGTACTAGCACATGGAGGAATATGAGATTTACCCATTACTAAGCAAATCAACACACATTAGGATGACTAGCAAACTGTGAATACACCACTACAAGGAAGAGCGATAAACAATAGCTTACTCCTCATCCAATGTTCATATCTGGATGTAGAGATGAATCCAAGCCAAGTCAAGAACAATATTGCTAGGAGCAATTTAAAAGCAAGAAGTTCAAGATCTATCTAGCAATTAACCATCATGATCAAATAGGAATGAAGAAAACTTACCTAGCTTAATTGGTTTCCCAATGACTTTCAATCAAGATATCAACTAGACCAGATCAAGAAATCTGCTTAAACCTTAAATCTTCAATCAAGAGGGATCTAAATGGAATCAAGATAAAAAAGAAGAGCATAGACTACTTCGTTCAACGTCTTCGACTACACTAATACTTGTAGCTGCTGTGAATAATAAACAAGTGAAAGAGATCAGACAAGAGAGAAATCAAAAGGGAACAGGAGATCAGAGAAAATGGAAATTAACTAATGTTGACTGGAAGTGGATGAGATCCATCGATTGTCGGCTGAGGTTCGATTGTGTGACATCGCAACATAGGCTTACAGCGACAGGGTGGGGGGATCACGAATAGCGAGATTTGAAGAGGGAAAGCAGAAGGGCTGGTTTTCTTATGGGAGGAGGCATCGGAAATTTGCCGACAGCTTCAACTGTGCACTATGATCAAGATCAGAAGGCAATATGGGGTGGTAATGTGAAGAGGTAAGTGGGATCAAGAGAAGAGGGAGCAAAAGCATGAAGAGAAGAAAATAAATAAATAGATCCAATTCTGAAATTCTGCTAACTGAATTAGGAAATACAATTATAAAAATCAGATTAAACCTAAACAAGCCTGGTTCAACTTCAAATTGGCCAAACTAAGTATTAATTGGGCTCTATTTGAACCCACATGACCCTAATCACAATGCACTACAAGCTAGACTTCAAAAGATCCTAATTTGACCCTAGTTGAGCTGGTAGAAGTAAGATGTTGGTTTGGTTTAGCTTATTTAATTGCTAAAATTTAAAATGAATTTCATTTTAAAATTTAAATGAAATCAAAATATGATATATATAATAGAAGGACAAGATTGATAGATCTTTTTTAGTTTTCCTGTATATGCTTTTGTTCAATTTGGGTGGAAAACTCACTTTTATATGTGATGAAGATTAAATATGAGAATAATTTTTTTCATTTCAATCTATTTCTGATTTATGATTTTTTTTATCATCAATGAGTCAAGTATTAAAAAATTTACTTTACTCGTTCCTTCTGCCAATTGAAATGATTAGATGAAAAATATTTCATAATTTTATCCTATCTCTTAGTTTCCAAAGATAAGGCCTTATAATGGCATATGACTCCATGCTATGTTTCATTCTAGAATCTGTTATGGTACACATATACTTTGATGGTTAAGTGAGAGTTGCTACAAAATTGCAATTACATATTGGTGGAATGATGCTCCTAATTGGTTTTTGAGATTGATTATGCAATAATGCTCTTAAGCGGTTCAATTTTATCATGTTGGTTTTAGGATGGTTTAATGTGTTTGACAAAGGGTGTAAGTTAGGCTTGTCTGTGATGTGATATTGATATACGTGAAAAAAGTTTGCATGATCTTGACAGATTGCATATGGAGCTCATGACTCAAAGTCAAGTATGTTGGTTGAACACTTTGAGGCATAGCCTCTCTAGTCAAATGTTTAAAGACTTTAAGGTGAGACCTTTAGGCAAGTGGTGAAGATTAGATCCGACCATGGGCTGGGTCGGGTCTGAATCAGACTTTGCTTGGATTTGTAACTGGGTCAATGGGCCAGTTACCCATTGACTTAGTTAAACGGGCTATGAACTGCCAGTTCTATTTTTTCTTTTTTTATTTGACCATTGATCGTTGACTGTTGGAATTAGTGGTTCTAACCGTTTAAAGGTCTATTTTTAATTTTTTAGTTGTTTTTGAAAGTTGTTTTTGAACGATTGAGATTATTTGATTTTTTTTATCAATAGTTACAATTTAGTGATCGTTATTCTCCAAACTCTATAAATAGGCTACTCATTTTATTTTTTACACTATCTTCCCTACTCTTGGCTTTGAATTCTAAGATCTTGATCGTTTTCAACTTCAATTCTCCAATTCTAATGGAAGCAGGTCATCTCGAGCTTGGAAGGGCAAGAAAATAGTTGGTCCGAATGTTGATCTCGACGATATTCAATATCGATGATGAATCAGAGCAACTTCTGACAACCAAGACACAAGGAAATATCAAAATTTCTTAAGTTCAGGATGTGCTACTTTTAAAATCATCAATTTTTATTAAATATTTTGAGAAAATCACTTTTCTGTCCGGAGAAATGCGTGCAAAATATAAGTATTACAAAATCTCTTATAAATTTCAATCGGGCGGCGGTTACGGGTCATTGAAGTGACACGTCGAAACGAAGCATCCGACGGAATTTGGAGTTGAACATTCTCAAACACAATTGTTTAGATCATCGACTAGTGGAGGTGTCGATTCAAGTTTATTTAAATATTTTGATATTAAATTAAGATAATTATTAGCTAGATTTGTTTATGTTGAACATTTTTCATTTAGTTTTGGGTCTAAATGTACATTTGAATATTGACTTATTTGCTAAACATGTTCCTTGAATTACACTTGTACAATTAAAAAAATTAGTGGGGCATGAAAAAAGATTTAATTGATTTAGAGTAACCATTGGCAAATTCATTCATATATACGCGTGACTTTCAAAAATGATATTTAGCATATCGAGTCTTTGATGAAGCACACATACATTATATCTCAATTATTATGTTTAATTCTATAAGAATATTGATTAATTTATAAAATATTTTCAATTTCATTTGATAATGTTAGTTTTAATACTGCAAGTATTGATGAATTTAAATTTATATGTCAATCTGCTATTGGTGGTTTATTTTTTTCATATTCACTTTCTATGTCATATTTTAAATTTATGCATCTAAGATGGATTAAAAATAAAAAAATTAAACTAAACCAATTAAAATTGTTGTTTCTTAAATATTTTTATTATATTCTTGATATTTATTTAGTTGCATTTGTTTTAGATCCTAGATTTAAATTATATATTTTACATCAAATGTTAGTTATATGATATTATGTAAAATATTAAAAATAATTTATATGATATTTATAAAGCTTATAGTTTAAAAAGCATAACTTTTATTAAGAGAAAAGAACAAACACCCATGAACCTCAAGTTCCAGACAGTAACTTGAGAATTATTTTATGACTTCTTTTGATTTTAGTAAAACAGATAGCGATGTGAATTTCAATATTCTATAGTGTTAGTCGTAGAAGACTAAAAGTTTTCCCATCCTCCATTATAACAAACAAAATTCTAATTTATTTAGTGTCAACCGTTACTACATGTAGTTCTGGAGGTAATATATTGAATGAAAGACGATCTATTTTATCTCCTGAAAGCACAAGCAAGCATTTTTTGATGAATGGACAAGAGTTGCAAAAAAAAAAAAATACAAAGAATGCAACTTTCAAATGATAAGGTAGAAGAGTTTGATACTGAAGGAACTAATACTATGAGAACGGGAAATGAAAGTTAATAACAATGCCACTTCCTAAGGTAACAAGTGAATTACGTGAGCTTTGATTCCTCTATATCCGAAGGGAATATATAGATAAGTGCAAGTCCTTTTATATTTTTTAAAATTTTAAATATTTTTAAATAAAATAATAATAATTTTGAATCGTCATGAATCATGAACCAAATCATAATTGGCAGTTCTGAACCGTGAACTGTAACCACTTTTGAAGGTTAAGGTTAATGGTCGATATTCTTGGAACCGTCGGTTTTGAATTGTGGTTGAGTCTAGTAAAGACGCCTAGTAAAGACCTAAAACATACAACTTTAGGGAACACCCATCACCGATGATGTGGAGGTTGAAGACCTGGATCATGGACACTTTGGGCATGCAAAGTCCTAGAGCATGGAGCTTTGGTTAACATCATTGAGGATGCTTTGAGCAACATCATCGAGGATGATGTGGATGTTGACACTTTTGGGTGTGTAAATGTAATATGCAGTTCATGCTTTTGGATAACATCATTAGGGATTGATATGGGTAAAACTAGATAGGGGCTACTTAGTTGGCTTACAAGGTCTTCAATAAAGGAGCAATAGATTTCTGTTGTAGTCTGCGATTAAGCTTAAGCTTAGAATTTTGCATAGGTTACAAAGGCATAAGACTAGTGAAATTGAGATCTTTAATCATATTGAGTCGGTTGGAGATGATCCTGGTCAACTGGAGTTTTGAGTTGATTATTGAGTCGATTATAAACTCTTTGTTTAAAAATACAATTCTCTCTGTTGAGCTTGAGATGACTGAACTTGCACTTGAGTCCACTCAATAGGGTCCTAATTGATTGAATTTTTTACTGTTGGCTTCCACATACCGAACCTAACATGTGGATTTATAAAGTTGAAAGTTGTGTCTACCAATGCTTGGATTCTTTGTTTATGCAATCCTATACCAATGCTCATTTTAACAACCATCCTGATAAAGTTAAGTAGTTAATCTCAAGTGATGACTGATGATTTTTAGTTCTAAACATGGTTATTCTCTGTTATTAACCAAAAAGGAGACCTTTTCATCCTACTTTTTCTTAGGAATACCAAGGCAAAGAGATAATGATCCTTCTTAGGGACATTAAGCCCTCACATTGACTTGTAATCCTTACAAGAGGAAAAATTCAGCGATTCATTACTGCATTAGAAAGGCAAGAGTTTGTACCAAGCAGCTATTCAAGGGTTCTTGGTTGGATGCTGGATGGATATGACTATTTTTACACTATTTATGCCTGCAATAGCTTTGTGCATTCCATTTCACAAATTCATTCAATGGTTTAAGAAACTTGTGGTTGAGCTGCAATGTTGTGAATGAGGCATGTAGATACTATGCTTTATAAACAGTGAACTTTCAATATAAACCTTAAGGATATTTCTGCATTTTTTTATCAAAAAGGTGGCCCAAAGGAGCTGGATTTTGCAGTGTGTTGTTTAGAGATCAAACCCATAGTTTTAACCTTATTGAATGGTGTTTTAGCCACTTGGGCAATCATGAATTGATCGTATCTTAAACAAGTTGATGACCTGTGTATTTCATGCTAATTGTGAAAATACATAAGAAAATTATTTTACCATAAGATTCATAATTCTTTTTAGAAATTTAATATTATCACTTGTTGAGCTTATAAAATTTACTATTTTTTATCTTCCAAAATTTTAATATTTTGAAATAATTTTTCAAATTTATTATTTCTTAGTTTTTTAAACACTGAAATAATATGGACTCGAAAAAATATTTTTACATGTAGATAGACATAGAGAGCATGTTAATTATATTTAAATTCTAGGAATTCTTGATTAAAAAATAGTATACAAAAAATATTTTTTCTATAAATAATTTTAGTTTTAATAATGGAAAAATTATTCATTTGTCATAAATTAAAGAAATACAGTATGCAATTAAATCAATAGTAATATTAAATTAAAATTAATGAGGTCAAATCTATGGACAAGATATCCATGGATAAATATGACCATAAAGAATAACTATTAGGATTGAGTATAAGTTCCCAAAGCCCCTATTTAATAGTTGGCAACCATGATGACACATCACGGACATTAATTGTATGCTAAAGGACACATGTCCATTGGATGATAATAATCAATGTAGATGTCTTCAATTGAATCTTAAGTTTATACATTATAACAAAGTAGGAAGCCTAACTGTTCACATAGCCTTTAATAATCTATATATATATATCTGATACTTGCATATGTTGCTCATGCATGTTACAATTCTATGAACAAGGGATCACATCATCCCTCATACTTCATAAAATTACCATTATTACAAATTAGCAGTGTTCAGATAAAATTAGAAATACGGTCTTTAATCGATTAACTCCAATAGATAAAAGAAAATGATAAGATGCTATATGCATCTTCAAGGACAATAGCTAGTTATATAATTATCTTAGATAAGTTGGATCATTTAGAGTAAAAGCTGTGAAAATAGAGGGAAACAGAAGAAAACTTTAGTTAATGAAATTAAAAATGTTATAAGAGATTTGAAAATATTGCACGCATAGAATTAATAATCGGATAACTTTCAATTAGTAGAAACTAATGTAGCCACTTCTTGTTAAGATGGATATATATTGGTTTCTTGTGATACTTTTTTTTTTCTTGGCATCAATGTTTTTTTATTCTCACATGTGTTTTTTTATTCGCACATGTGGCCTTACAAAGTTTTTTTTTACAGAATTTTTATGAAGATCTCTTTGAGGAGCTAAGCAAGTATGGGGAGATTGAAAGCCTTAATGTTTGTGACAATCTGGCTGATCACATGGTAATCAACTACTGCATTCAATGCTTGTTTAATCTTATACTATTATAGAGAAAAATTGATCTACTTGTAATTTGAGGACTGAATCCACTTTGTTGATGATAGAACTGTCTTACACTTTCTTTCATTTTCAGGTTGGTAATGTGTATGTTCAGTTTAGAGAGGAAGAGCATGCTGCAAATGCACTTAGCAACCTTACTGGAAGGTTTTATGCAGGTATTTTTATCCTTAATATTACATTGCATGCTATTGTTCATTTTCGTTAAGCTTCTAGTTCACTACTTAATATTTAGCTATTATCCTGTCTTATTCCTTTTCCTATTCTAAAATGGAAATTCATGTCGCTTGATATCCAATTATTGTAGGTTTCTGTCTTCTCACTGGTTTTTCTATGTTGCAGGGCGTCCAATTATTGTAGATTTCTCTCCTGTTACTGATTTCCGAGAGGCTACATGTAGGCAATATGAAGAAAACACCTGCAATCGAGGTGGATATTGCAATTTTATGCATTTGAAACAAATTAGCAGGTATTTCACTCTGTTGTCTGATAACTTCTATTTTAGAATTTTAGTTGGTTTTGTGATGTTTTCTCTAATTGCCAGGGAATTGAGGCGGAAATTGTTTGGGGGAAACAGGAGGCAACGCAGAAGTCATAGTAGAAGCAGAAGCCCTCATGGCTACCGTGGTTATGAAGATCGTCCTGTAAACCGTGGTCATGGTAGGCGTCATTCTGACAGGGATCAATACTCTGAAGAACGTATCAGGAAGCCCAGGAGTCGTAGCCCTGGTCGTAGGAGGAACCGCAGTAGAAGTCCTGGAGGAAGAAGGAACAAAAGTCCTATTAGAGAAGGAAGTGCTGAGCGAAGGGCCAAAATTGAGCAATGGAACCGGGAAAGGGAACAGACCGAAGCTGCTAGAAGGAACAACGAATACACTCAAAATGGCCAGCAGAATAATGACTATCCTCATCAGGATCAAGAAAGTTGATTGATGGCTCAATGGTTTGTTACTTGCTTCTTTGATTTTGTTGATTGTCTTAGAGTAAGATTGCCTCTTCGTAACTACTTGTTCACAAAAATATAGCTTACAGTCCATTTTCCACTGTGCAGGTGGTGTGCAGGTTCAAAGTCCTGTTCAGTGGAATATTTAAAAAGAAATTAAAAACCTCTCTAGAGAAATTCAAAACAATCACCTACTTGCCTGCATTTGTTTGGTTTTATTATTTGGTTTAAAACTGCACCATTTAGGTAAATTGGCTTTTGCAGGGATGCCTAGCATCCAATTCATCTGTCGACCATTCATTAATTATTTACCCATTTCTTATTTTTCTTTTTAGCCACTTTGCAGCTTATATGCCAAATTTTCATTTGAATTCTTTAATTAATCATCATGCTTCAGGCCTACATTCTGTTAAAAGTATTTTTAAACTAAGGATGCACTTTGATTATTTTATAACTGCCACATGAATAATCAAAGACCCATGCTCTCCGTTTTTGTCAGGTAGGTTTTGTGTTTTCTTTCTTTCTCGCTAGCCTTGTTCAATGATTGGACGTACAATGCCTGTTTCTTTGTTTGTTTTACAGTTTGTTTTTTGTTGTTTTGTTTTTTTTTTTAGATTCAATGAGCTTATGTTCTTTACAAGTTTTGCAGGTCCAGGTGTTCCTGCGCCTTCACAGCTTCAACTCATCCCTCTTTGCTTAATGAACTTAATTTTCAGGACAGGGGCGTGACATGCGAAATGACCAGAATCTGCCTCAGCAGGGCGTCTTGGTAGTGTGCTCTTTCGGAACTCTAGTACTTTGTAATGCTTTTACTAGTTGCAGGATGTGATGTAAAGACAATCTACCTACTTCTGTTTGGTGTTTGCAAGACATGCATAATAATGTTATGTACAATTGTGATTCATCTGCACCAATTGCTTTTAGCTTAACATTTTTATATGTTTGTTTCCTTTTGAAAGTAGTTTATGGAGAATACTTTTCTTGTTGGGCGGGCTGTGCAATGCTTTAAATCTAACATGCAGTTCTTTAGCCGATAGACAATTTTCAGTTGAATTCCTCAAAGTTTGATTGCATTGAAATTCTGTAGATTCAATTGTCAGATGAGTTAATGCATAAATTTGTTATAACTTTTTGATTTTCTTTTAAATAAATAAATTATAGCTTATTATATTTTTCATATCTAACATTACGTTTATAATTGTTTATTAAATATAACATCTGTTAAATTTTATTTATTTATTTATTAAAAAGGTCATATGATATATACAATATGTAAAAAATTATGTAAAGAGGTTTGAATGTTAATCTTGAATTTTTAATGCAAAACGTGGATTATTTTTTTTACATTAAAATTTTGACTATTATGGTATGATTGATATTCTAAAATGTATTTTGTTAGTGAGTTATTCTCTGAACTCCCCTCCCTCCTAGGTTAGGTATAACCGAAAACATCCTAAAGTAAACAACGTAGTATGGCCTGCCTGCCTGGCTGCCTGCCGAATGGATTGATTGATTGATATCATTGGGTATCATTGGCCCCCCCTCCTCAAGTCAAGCTAACGTGTTCGGGACTCAACTCGGTCAGTTAAGTCAGCATGGCACTACTGGACATGACCGAGTTAAAGGGACAGTTGACATAGTTTGGTTGGTCTTTAATTGAAAATTTTTATTAAGAATGATTTAACTAAGCTACTAAATAGATTTTTAGAATCATACTCTCTCATACAATTAAAAAATAATAATAAAAAAATAAATAAAATTTAATTAAAAATTTTAATAGATTAAATAATAATTATGTTTTAATATTTGAAGTGATCATTAATAAATTTATATATGAGTGTGATATATATATTATTGGATTGTCAACTCTTGATCAATTAAAAATTGTTTAATAATATATTAAGGGTTTGTGATGTATTTAATTTAGAAGAATATGGATTAATTTTTATAATATTTTTAATCTCATTTGATAATATAAATTTTAATACTTCAAATATTGAAGAATTTAAAATTGTATATCAATATGTTATTTATGTTTATCTTTTCATATTCTATGTTATGTCATATTTTGAATTTGTGTGCAAGATAGATTAAGAAATATAAAAAATTAAATTAGACGGTTTAAAATTATTATTATTTAATTATGATCACATCTTAATATAATTAAATAATGGAGTATATTTTATAAAATTAATGAAATAAGATCTAAAAAAACCACCACTGTTAGTCCCCAAGTCCCAAGTCTATAAGGATTATGTTAGGTTGTCAGTTAACATTAAACATATGCGATGTTGTAGGGTTTCAATATGCGTAATTTAAACTTTTATATTTCATAAAATTTTTAAGCTATAAGATAAAATGTTCGATCAATTAATCATGGAATAAAAAAATAAATTAACCTATCAAAAAGTATGTTCTCATCAACAAAATCTATCTTCTTTAGTTTACTAAAAGATTTGAATTCATAAATCATCGATATGATGTATTATCAAAAATTTGGCATATATGAGTTTTTGCAATAAAATTAATCTTGTATTTATTTGTTGTTGTCTTATTCTTCATTCGATTCTCTGCAACAATGATATTTTTTTTATGGCAAATACATGACCTTCTTTGAGAATGAGTTTCACTCTTTACATGATCGGACGTTTTATTGTTCCATGTATACATTCACCCTACGAATATATTGAAAGAGTAAATATTTATATTTTTTAACAGTAATCAGATATATACGTAAAAAAAATATATAACTTTTTATCATGGAAGACACACTCCAAGCTAAAATCTCCATTGTTTTCATATGCAGGTAGATCATAACAACGAACTAATCAAAGTTTCTTATATATATAAAATGTAATAGTGGAAACGTAATTAATATTTATCATTGACAATGCATAAAACCCACTTAAGGAAACACACGCATGTAAACATACTCGTAAATAAGACATAAACACATTTATAACTTTTGGATGATGCAAAGTAGAAACGACATTAATTAGCAACCTTGAGAAAGGTTGCCTCTACTCGTATCTAAGCTGAGATCTCCTTGAGACGAATTTCCTAAGTCACATGTTGTGTCTCTGCTTCATACTAGTTGAAGGGGGAAGACAAGCAATATGAGAGAGGACCTATGGTCCGATTTTGTATCCAGCGGCTTGAAGCAACCCGACGATATGAATCAGATTGAACAGAGATGATCACACCACCGTTCGAAGGTTGTATGGTTCACTGTCAAGAAGGGACAATGAACCTATATGATATGGTTGTTTCAACGACAACAATTGCCCTGAAACAAAAACTAAAATGAAAGGAAGAAGTGATACCTTTCGATAGAGAAGTAACTATTGCTTCTCCTTGTGTTCCTTGCTTCCATTGCCGGTTGTAACTTCCTTTGGCTCTGAAATGGCCGACCCTTAGGAGCTACTGATCCTAAGAGGATTAAGGACCGGTGGTGAGCTTTGGAAGTCCCTCAATGGCCAGTGGTAACAAGCCCTCCTCCAAGGTGGGCGGTGGCAACACAAGAAGAAACTCTTGTGTTGGGCGGTGGCAAGGAGAAGGAGAGGAGGTTTAGGTGCCTGATTTAAAACCTAACAATTTGATTTTTTTTAATCTCTATAGAGTTTAGTTATATTTATAGATGTTTAACGAATTTGGTTGGTTAAAGAAAATAGAATCTATTAAACTAAACTCCAATCTGTTAGCCTCAGGTTTGGTTCACAACCAAACTGGGTTGGTTCAAAATCAAACTACCTTTAATTTAAATCAAACCAATTTGATTTATAATTAAATCAAAGAGGGCCCATTTTATCTTCAAAAGACGTGACCTACCCATTCTTCCCTTTTGATAAAATAATTTTCACATTTGCCCTTCGTCTGATCTAATCGAACTCAATCTCTCTCGATCTAAGATCCAATTCTTAAACTCATTTTATATTTTTTGAAGAAACTCATAGTGCATGTGACCTTATAGGTTCTCGATTTATATTGATCGTCCATAATTAACTATTAATTATAGATTGATCATGAGTGATACCTAGTAGTAGATCATGACTCTCAATTAATCAGAAAATCACAGTTGATTCCATAATCCCTTCTGAATCTTTCAGCAGCTACAGTTGATCGTATCTCTTTTCCTTTCACATGTTTTATATCTGCTTAGTTTAGGATATGGTCTATGTGTCAGTCCCCACTAGGTTGACTACATAACACCTAACCCAAGCTATAATTTTTTATCCTGCGGATTCAAGTTACTCAAAAATAATTGTCCAAGAGGACCATCCTCTTGACGTGTTTCTACTTTGATCAAAGACTTATGAGTAACAATCTTGACAAGTAGTCATAGGGCAATTAAAGGAGTGGTGAATCCTCTATTGACTACTCAAACACCTTCGAGTACTTCGACTCATACCCAATTATCCCAGATCCACACCTCTATAGAGATGCTTGTTTGAGATGTCAAAGTATAAGTCTTCATGATCAAGATGGCTTGAATACCTCAAGTCGAAGGAAACTTGTATTTAAACTGCAATGAGGTCTTTATAGACATTTATAGAACCACATAAAATTTTATGACAGGTCACTTCAAATGAACTAATTATCCTTAACCAACATCCATATGTTAACTCTCAACATCCCAATATTTCCAGCCAATGAAGATCGACTGCTTGGTAAAATCAAGGATTCTAACATATGCTAGTCTCATCAATTCATTGACTAAGAAATATTTCAATATATATATAATTACACATGTAGAGACACCCATTAATTATGATCCATCACAAATTCTCTCATACTACGCATTGCATTATGGACCTCATTAATTAAGTTTAAAATCAAATCAAATACATAAAGAATGTATACTCAAATAATAATTTTATTTATCTAATAAATAATACAATATCTAAGATGATTGCTTTAGGGCACCTCTCAAATACAACAGATGTTATATGAATGAATTCATCAAATTATTGTGCTAATGCTAGGTTATTCTTTGAAAAGAACACATTGTAGGATTGGACTGTAATGTCTCAATAAAGATCACTGCTGCTCCATGAGAACTTGGGTATAGTTTTAAAAATGCAATAGTTCTCATTGTTGGTGCAAGGGGCACCAGATAATCGAACCTACGTTTTGATTATGGTAAAGGCTCAAAGTTAAATTATGTTGTAATCTAACAAGGTTAACCAAGTGTGTAGGTAGCACAACTAGAAAAGTCCTAGCTAGGGCTCAGGCAAGGAAAACCCCTAGTGGGTTAGCTGGACTATGGCTAGGCAAGGAAAAGCCCTAGTGGGTTAGTTGGACTATGGCTAGGCAAGGGAAAATCCTAATGGTTCAGTTGGACTATGACTAGGCAAGAAAATCTTAATAGGAGGAGAGACACTAGGTGGAGGGACTTGATATGGTCTGGAGGACCAAGATCATGTCAGACCAAAGACTGGGAAGGGGGGGGGGGGGGGGGGGGGGGGGGGGGGGGTAAACTCTCTTGAGAGGAATGAGTGATGACGTGCTCTCTTTATGGGGACAGTAAGCGTCGGTCTAACCTAGAATTTTACATAAAATTCAAAAGTCAAGACCAAATAGTTGTAAGATTGTCATCACTTAAAATATATCATATGAATCCAATTCAAATGTATCCAAAATTCCACATTGTGTAACTCGGACATGCATTTCTTTCTTATATGACCAAGGCGACAATGCCACATGTAGAAAGTTAATCGATCATTTCTTTGAGCACGCTCGAAGGAGATGGGGCATCGGATGCCTTCTTCTTCATGGACTTAAGATAAATCTAGCAGTTTCTTCATTAGTGCCCCATCTTACCACTATGGTGACATGCCCCTTTGGTGTCAGTTCTTTTTTCTTAGCCTTTTTCTTTCCCTTAGCTTGATCCTTTGATTTCCTCTTCTTAGAAACTTTTTTTGTAGAGTCAATCACCATCACAACTTTCTATTTTTTTTCTTAACAGATTGCTCTACTATTTTGAGCATGTTGATCAGCTATGGAATCGTGAATTCAAGATGATTCATCTGATAGTTCATTACAAACTACGAATATTTATCAGACAAACTATATAGAATTAAGCCAATATTTAATTCATGATCCATGATAAGTCCAAGTGATCCCAATCGCTTAATGTAGCCATTCATCTTTAGTACAAATTGTACTGCAGATGACCCCTCTTACATCTTTAAGCGAAAGAGAAACTTAGTGATCTTGAACCTTTCGAATCTAGCTTGCTCATCAAACAGCTCACGAAGATGGTAAACAATCATATGAGCATCTGTATACTTATGTTGTTTTTGCAATTATGGGGACATTAAGGCTAGCATAATGCAACTGGCATGCTCAGAATCAGTCGTATTTTTTGATGGACCAACCTTTGATTTGATGTTGCATCATTAGCTAGTCTCGGGGAAAAAGGCTCATCGAGGACATAAGCTATCTTCTCATCCTTGAGAACAATTCTTAGGTTTCGAAGCCAGTCCAAGAAATTCGGTCTAGTCAGTTTATTGATTTTCAAAATCGAGTGAAAATTCAAAAAAGTGATGTTGATCCTATTAACCTAGAAATACACAATTGAGCATACATAAGAGAGATGAATTTAATTATGTAATGCAAATAATTTACATACATAAATTTAATTCTAGAATCACTTCTAAATCCTTCAGTAGCTACGATTGATCGTGCCTCTATTCCTTCACTATCTTATACCCGCTTAGCTTGAGACATGATTTATATATCAGTCCTCACTAGGCTGACTACGTCACACCTAGTCCAAGCTATACTTCCTTGTTCTGTGGATTTAAGTTACTTAAAAAACTGTCCAAGAGGATCATCCTCTTAACGTGTTATTACTTTGACTAAAAACTTATAAGTAACAATCCTAATAAGTGGTCAAAGGGTATACATCTTCTAATTAAAGGAGTAGTGAATCCTCTGTTGGCTACTCAAATACCTTCGGGCACTTCGGTTTATATCCAATCATCCCGGGTCAACACCTCCATAGAGACGCTTGCTTAAGATGTCAAAGTATAAGTTTCCATACACTCGAGTTGCAATGTGATCTTCATAGGCATTCATTAGAACCATATAAAATCTCATGACAGGTCACTTCTAATAAACTAGTTACCCTTAACCAACATCAATATATTAACTCTTAACATCCCAATACTTTCAGCCAGTGAGGATCAACTGCTTAGTAAAATTGAGTCTAACATATGCTAGTCTCACAAAATTGATGATATTCAATCTCATCAATTCATCGATAAGAGAATGTTTCAATACGTACATAATTGCACATGTAGAAATACCCACTAATTGTGATTCAATCATAATTTCTCTCATTCTATGTATTATATTGTGGATATCAGTAATTGAGTTTAAGATCAAATCAAATAATTAGAGAATATATACTCAAATAGTGATTTTATTTCTCTAATAAATAATATAAAATCTAAGATGATTATCTTAGGACACCTCTCAAATCTAGCAGCGTGATCCACTTGAACTTTTTATCTCGTGTCAACTCTACATTGGACTTTCAACTGCTACGTATCTGGTCGATCACGACCCACTTAGACTTTTCATATCTTATCAAGTATCCGATCAATTTTAATCTACTTGATTTTTTGCTTAACCAACTTAATATATTGATTAACTGTCAAATTTTCAGTCAACTTTGACCTACTTGACATCTCGACCAATTAACATATTGATCAAACATCGAAATTCCAACTCAAGTCAACTTGAGCATGGTCAACTTGGTCAACCTTGACCTTGGTCGATTACACCAACATCCCTTAGATGCATTGAATCCTCGACTCACTCATTTGTCATCGTTCATACTTCGCCTACATAATTTGCCTCCTCTTACTTAACTGCTCCATGAACTTCAATCTATTAGATATCCCATAAAATCCTTTTCTTATCTATAAACATCGAGTCATTTTCAACGTTGGTCTCACCAACTCTCCATGTGTATTTTAACCAAGTCTTCACACGACTTCATATACATGTTAGATGTAAATATAATCTTAATTTGAACTTTTTATGTAAAAAACAAAAACCATGATTGATCTTGATCACTAAGAGCACGATTGCTCTAACAATTGACTCTTTATAGTGTTCTTTTTGTTGCAACATTAAACACTTAATGTTCTTCTTGATTTCTCCTTCTTTTTCTCTTCCTTCTTCTGGATATATGGTAATCCCTCTTGAGGTGTCCACTCTCATCGCACCTAAAGCATTTGCTTATATTCTTCTTGAGTGCCTTGAGGTGTCCCTTTCATTGTATTTGAAATATATGATATCTTTTTTTGTGTTGGCTTCACAATTTTAAACTAAGGAACTTGACTATATAAGTCCTGATCACTCTTCATTATGAGTATCTTCTTAATTCAAGGTTCTAGAACTTGATTCTTCCTTTTGATCTTGTGCTCTTGTAATGGGTTCACTTATGGAGGAGAAGTATGAGCCTTCATTTTCCAAGGATTTACAAGATGGAAATGATCTCTCATCTTCACTATTCACAATTCTATCCACAATCAAA
This sequence comes from Curcuma longa, assembly GCF_044706935.1. Taxonomy (NCBI): domain Eukaryota; kingdom Viridiplantae; phylum Streptophyta; class Magnoliopsida; order Zingiberales; family Zingiberaceae; genus Curcuma; species Curcuma longa. Next base: position 6,354,399 of record NC_133873.1, on the reverse strand, counting down.
TTATGAACTACTTTTTCTTCCCATTTGACTTGTGGTTCCTCCTATTCAATTTTCTCATCCACTCTGTTTTTTTTATCTTCATTCAATTCAACACTTGAAGGTTTTCTTGTGCTTGCAAGGGTTGTTTATTAAGGTCGGTCTTTTTTTTTAATAATTCAGTATCTAATTTTTTGAACTGACTAATCCTATAGATAATCGATTCAACCTGAATTGTTTATTAAGGTTGGTCATCGTGTTCCATAATTCTATGGCATTTGACCACCTTTCAATTTTGTACAAAAATTCATTTGGTAATACCTCATTTGAGGTCTTCTTTGCCTTCTCATTCACTTTAGGACCCCTCACTTTGTTCATTCCATTTCTTTTTCTTAATTGTTTTCTTTTTCTTGTTCATTAGAGCTAGCTTTAAAGTCTATGCTTATTGCCGTATACATCAAAGCCAATATTGAGATAATATTCCATTTTTGCATTGTAAAATTCAAAATTACTCCAAAGTTGAGATAAAAATGTTGATCATCTCTCAAAGGTAATTAGTGCTTTTGAAATGGAGGCTTTGATACTAATTGTAAAATCATTGATGATCACTCAATCGGAGGAGGGATGAATAATTGGTCCAAATTATTTTATTTTCTAGCAAGATAAACAATGAATGCTTGTCTTTATGTGCATTTTATGTTAAGAGTATGCAAAGACAAAAAAAAAATGCTAATATAATTATTTAACTTGCTTCAACCTCTATTCTAAAAACTATTTAGCAAATGTAATTTTCCCCCCAATTTATATATCTACTCTAAAAATTATTTACAAATATAAATACATAATGTATGCTTTCTCCGTCATTGAGTTTGAACCATTAAGTTCTCGAGGCATAATTGAATTAGTTACTATTGAACAGACTTGTTGAAAGTGGGTAAAAATTGAATCTTGACGAAGTTGAGACAATGCCCTTGTCATAATATAATGGTTAAAATTAAATCAGATTATAATTTTTAATTTTTTATTTATTTTTTTATAGATGATTGTAATGAAACCTAATTATTTTTTTTATAGATTGGAATGACAATTTCATTAGAGCAGCTTTTACTGAAGAGTTTGGACCATTAAACTTGCAAAGTCTTTGGAGGTTGGGTCAGGGTTCCAGGCGGTTGGGACTGGGAGACACAAAATTGACCCTTCGTCTTAAACACTGATCAACGTAACGTTCTGTTCCGCCGTCTCTCCTCTTCGTCTACTTCGTCTTAACACTGTTCCATTAGGGCACGGAATGCGTGGTATCGGAGTTCCTATGAAGTCGACTGTGCCCTTTGTCTGTGCTGCCGCCTGCCGCACCTTTGGTTCATCGCCACCGACACCTCAAGCTCCCAACCAACTGTCGCCACCTTATACTCCTCCACCGCAAGGTTCTGGAGTAAAGAAGAAGGAAGCCATGACGGCTAAGGCTATGCACCTACGATTGACGCCAAAAAGTGGTGCAAGAGGAAACCACACCTGTTTTCCCATTATTACCGGCAAAAGAATATCGTGGATCTTTGCTTATCCTGGAACAGGAGGTGGTGGAGGAGGAGTAAAGCATACATTTGAGGTGTGGAATGTCAGCTGCTAATTCTCTTATACTTCAAGTCACAAGGAGACCGCCATCATGATTGTCTTCCAACCTTCGAAGCCAAGCCAAGATTTTTCTACTGTGAACGCATGAGAGCACCTCCATATCTTGCTTTTTTTCTTTAAAGCAACTTTCTCTTTTTGCCTCGTATGGTCTCTTGGTTTATATTAGACCACTAAACTCCAGTTGTTTATTGCGTAGCTTGAATTGCCGATCAAATTCCTAAGAGCATGGAGAAAATACTAGGCTTATTTACTCTTCTAATTATTCCTTTGTTGATAATAAATGTGAGCTGTAGCGGAGAGGAGAGTTCCTCTCCTCAGAGCATCAACCTTGGTTTGATGGTTATGGAGAAGAAGAGCAAGAATATGGAGGAGAACTTCAGGACGAAATGGATTCATTTCTGATGCTCAAAAGTGAAAAGGGGGCACGCATTCCTGTGAACGTTGATAGCTTTGGAGCTGTTGGTGATGGAGTAGCAGATGACACTCAGGTGGAGCTACACCAGCTAGTGTAACTAGTTCTTGCATTAGCATCTTTTGCTTGAAAAACTACTTTGACATCCGGTTGATATATTCTGGGGCAAAAACTGAACATTTTTATTCTATTTTGTGAGCATTCTACATGCTTCTTAGTTTGCATCATTTTTGGAAATCTATTTTTATCATTGGAATGCATCTATAATTTATACTTTTCATAGGAACTTCTTAATAATTGAAACTGTTTAAAGTCACCACTATCTAGTTTGATGTTTCATACTGCTATTTGCTCTATCATCTTGGCATAACTTCACACAGCTCTATGAATATTTCCAATAATTTTCTAGATTTTAGTAACTAACCAATTTAAAAGTTCATTTTCAAACTTACATAAGCACATATTGCCACTATCACAAAAAAAAAATTATTGTGAGAGATCTTTCATATTAACATAGCATCTGCTTGAAAGATTTGTCATGCTAAGTTCATTTCCCAATGTGGTTAAAGATTTTCGTTAATGGGTTATAGAAATTGTAGGTTCAGCCCTTCAGCAACTATATTTTCACTTTGAATTCTGAAGATTTCAAAACTCAGTGATATTTCAGTGCAACTGTTTTGGGAGTCCCTCATACTGTTCCAGTATAATATAATATTATTTGATTGTTGCACCATTGATTCGATTTCCTTGCGTTTAATCTTTTTCATTTCTAAAACTTTTGCTAGGCCTTTCAAAATGCTTGGGATGAGGCATGCTCTTTGAAAGATGCAGTTTTCCTAGTGCCAGAGAACCGCCGTTATAAGGTTAACGCCACAAAATTCGTAGGACCTTGTGAGAAAAATCTAATTATCCAGGTACTAATTCTACTTCTATTTGGCACCTTGGCAAGATATACATAATATTATACTTAAGTCTATATTTTCACATTAGTACTGAATGGTACTAGATGAACTAACCAATCATATTTATGATAAACCTGTTAATCGATTAAATTCACATGTTGAATTGTAGAGAAAAGTTTTAAAAACTAAAGGTTTTAAGATAATAGGACTAAAACTAAATTGATGATGAAGAAATATAGTTTAGTAACAAGAAAAAATTCATGAAATAATAAAGATGGATGGACTTAAAATCCATGTAACTAAGAGCTTTAGATATCTTATGACTATTGTTCCTTGTAAAAGAGATATTGATGAACATATTATTAATGTGATAAAGAGTAGGTGGTCTAAATCAAGAGGAGCTTTTGGAGTCATGTCGTCATCATGTCCCCTTATGCTAAAAGTAAAATTTTATATAATTGTGGTATGACACACTATACTTTATGGATGTTTGTGTCGAGATGTTAAGAAGCAACATAATGCTAAAATAAATATGTGGATTTAGTAGATAGGATAAAGGAAAAAACATTAATATTCAAGAACAATTAGGTGTAGCTTCAATAGATGATCAAAAAGCGAAAATATGTTGACATGGTCTTGTTATGTCTAAAGGCAACCAATAAAATTATATAGTTAAAAGAATAGAATAAACTAGAATGGATGATATATAGAATAGAAAGGGACAAAAGAAAACAATAATCCAGGTAATAAAAAATAGCTTAATAAATTTTAATATTACTAATATAATTGTGAAGGGATAAGATTCATGTAGCTAACTCCAAATAGTTGCGACAAGCATGGCTTGATGATGATGTGAATTTCCAAAACATAGACTTTTTGTTTTTGTAATTTCTATCATGATGTATGAACAATTAACTTTTATTTTTAAAGTTATTTAAAATGTAATATGTACAACTTATCTGCCTGAGATATCATGGCGTATATATAATTGATCAGGTGAGTGGGATAATAGTAGCACCAGAAGAGCCCAATGATTGGAATCCCAAATATTCAAAAATTTGGCTCTCTTTCTCGAAGCTAAATGGAGTCAAGTTTCAGGGAGGTGGCATAATTGATGGTTCTGGTAGCAAATGGTGGGCCGCTTCCTGCAAAATCAACAAAAAAAATGTATGAAATATCTAATATGTCTGAATATTTTGGTATTTTACTTTATCCTCAAATCTCATTTAATTTTTTTCTCTATTTACAGCCATGCAAAGGGGCTCCTACGGTAAGATTTGTGTATGCAAATATTTACTTGGTTGATATTTCATCAAAACAAGATGCAAACGTAGAACATGTATTGCTACGAATGCCTTTTTGGCCAAAGGTCTTGTCAACCAAGATGTTTCCAACAAAAATTCGCCAGGGGTTTAATGGTCTACTGTATTCCACGATACTTTACTATTTTCAAGTCAGATTTTGATGAATGATTGATCAACCTTTAGGCAGCGATGAGTGGGTTATGGAGTGTATATGTTTTGGAAATCTTCAGTTCAGGATATCTTTAACATCCCAACTTAATTATGCTAGCAATTGAACTACGCAAGATAATTATCATTTATACATTTTCAAATTTGTCAAATTAGTAACACAAGAAAAAAAATTGTGATATGGTAACATTTTAGAAATATCATCAAGGCAAACATATCATGAATTTTAATTCATGATATTCATTGCAAGTCTTGTCGTGGCCTATGCTGGGAAAATATTTAGCAACGTTTTCTATGATGACTATGAAAATGTGACAAACAAGTTCAGTTTGCTAACTTCCGTAAAAAGATACATTTGTGCACTTGTTTATCATATTGATAATTGCTGATGTTACAGGCAGTTACAATTGATTCAAGCTCTGGGATAAGGGTGAAAGACCTCACTATCCAGTTTGCTCAGCAAATGCACTTCACAATATCCCGTTCTGAAGCCATAAGAATATCTGGAGTGCACATAATTGCCCCATCAGATAGCCCCAATACAGATGGTATTCACATTACTGATTCAACTAATGTTGCCATCCAGAATTGCCACATTGGAACAGGTACGTGACTCAATATTGAAATGGATGTACATTAATCATCCTTAGAAGTAACAGGCATATTTGTATTCATTTTTGTTGCTTGAGAAGGAGTTATTGAGAAAGGTTTACCAAGGAGAAGAATATGAGACATACGAGACAAAACAAATATTTCTAAATGTCAAACTCATTGAAGATCAATTATATATCTTGTTCATTCAATAAGAAAAGTGATGAAGAAAATAGAGGAAAGAAGAGAATTTTGTAAATGACATTCTTTGACTAAAAATGCTTACAAAATGTCACTATCATTGTGGTGGTTTTAGTGAAACATATTATCCTACGGATTCTAATGTTAAATTAGTATTAGGATAGGAAGAGACGCAATTGACCCTTGGAAATTAGGTTTGTAGGAATAAAAAAACTTATATCATAGCCAGATCTAAAATCTCATTTGCAAATCCATATCATGACCATCGGATAGCTGCTATGAGAATCCTGCATTACCATAAAAGTGTTATAGGGAAAGATATTTTATTTTGTGATAAAGTCAACTTATTTTGTGCAATCTTCATCTGGATGAACATACATAATCGAATTTATCTAATTATTCATGCACATGTAAGTGTATACCAAATCAAATGATAAAATTTATCCATATTTATTTACCAGAAAAGCTTCGAACCTCGGTAGGTCACCCACCGAGTTTCACTCAAATTCATATCTACAAGTAAAATATAAAAATGATTCAGAAAATATTATTCAATAAAGGTAGAAACTCTTCAACAAAAAAGGTGTATCATCCCGGCGGTCCCACATTCATCTGTGAATTGTAACCAACTTAATTATGTCCATGGGCATAAAGATAAGAACTCAAAGTTATAATAAATGACTAAAGTTTAATTAACTTGAGTGATCGAATTATAATTAATTTTACTATATTGATATATATTCTCATTTTCTTTAATCAAATGTGGAATCTGCCACCCAGCGGCCTCGCACGATCGGTTTCACGACCATCTATTATGAGATAAATCAAGAAGTTACAGTTAGTTACGATCAGAAAGGGCATGATCTTGGTTTCATCGAGATTTTTTGTTCCCGTCAAGAACCGCTCCTGGGCGTGCGACACGTCCTCAGTAGCACTGTGCGGCGGAGACGATAGGGGCTGACCGAAGATCGCCGGAGACCTGCAACCACAGACACCGTGAGAAGGAAGGCCGGCGGGGCCGGCGCGACCACTCCGATGCTTAAGTCAGCTGCAGCGGAAGAGAAAACGAGAATGGGAAATAGCGAGGAAACAGTGAGCATACCTGGCCCCTTCACAGGGGCTCGCCTTATATAAGGAAGAGGAGGCCCGTACCACGGGCAAAGCAAGGGGAACCTTACTGTGAAGGTACTTTCCGTACGGGTGAGGAATGACGCCTTTAATGCCGGGGACACACTGTTGTCAGGGGCGTACGTCAGGCGGCGCGTCGCCATACCTCGTGGCGTGCTTGTCAGTTAGAGCGGTCATAGGACAAGGAATGGAGTGGTCAGTGACAGAGAGTGTGATTCGGCCCTGGCTCCCCAGGTCGAGTCGGGTACACCGCTCAGTCGGGCTATCCGGGAGTCGGTTCGGCGGGGTTATCCGTATCCTCTGTTGATGAGCTCCGACTCCCTAGGACGAATCGGGTATGCTGCCCAATCGGATTATCCGGGAGTCGGCTAGGTAGGGTTATTTGTATCCTCTGCAGATCCACCGGCCTATCGGGCTTGGATGGAGCCCTCTCGGGAGGTTACCCCGGGACTCGGATCCGGGTCCTAATGCCCAAGTCGACTGCACCCGGATGATTGACTCGACTCGGCCGCTTCCTCTCAGTCGGATCTATACCCGTATCCTTACGCCCGTAACACTAGCCTTCCCACTAGTCTAGTCGAAGGAGACGTGTGTTCGACTGACTAGACCGAGTCCGAGTCGAGTTGTGCCGGTTGATATTCCTGCGATCGGCTACCAGTGCGGGGCTGCCACGTGTCGGGGAGACATTGGATGGTTCGGCCGGCAAGCACGTGATCGGCAGGGTGCGGATGACTTCCGAGGCATGGTTTACTGCGGCGGGGTGTCCGATGGGACAGCCGAATCGTTACCATAATGACGGAGGATCTTGCCTCGGAAATGCGCCTCATCGGACGGCGGTCAGTGGATCCCGCCTTTTTTCGTCCATCTGATCGGATGGCTGAGCTTCGCTAGGGTTAAGTATAAATAGGCGGGGGGGGGGGGGGGGGGGTGGACGCCCTGCACCTTCTCCGCCGTCAGTGTCTTCTTCTCTGCTTTCTTCTCTCCGGTGTCTGTCGCTGTTCTCCTTTCTCGTCCGCCTCAAGTAAGCTTTCTCCTTGCGTTTCAGCCCTTTTTTCTCTTCTTTAGCGAGGTCGATTTGTAGAGATGGCTTCCGAGGGGTCTGTGCCATCGACAGACGCACCGTCCGCGAGTGTTCCCTCCACGAGTCCGTGGTATGAGTCTTTGGTCAGTACCTTCACCGAGAGATCCCGCTCGAAAATTCGTCTGAAGTACGAGATCCCGAGTCAGTATAGGATCGAGGTCCCCGAGCGTCACCATCGCCTTCACACTCCTCCCCCCGGTTTCGTCACCTTTTTCCAGGGTCAACTAGAGGGGGGGCTCCGATTCCCGATTCCTGCCTTCTTCCAGGAAATAGCCGAGTACTTCCAGCTTCCCCTAAACCAACTTGCTCCGAACTCCTTCCGACTCCTCTGTGGAGTCGTCTTGGTCTTCCGTATGTACCGAATTCCTCTAGACCCCGCGGTTTTTCATTTTTTCTTTTACCCGAAGAAGATGAAGAAGGAGGGGGTGTTCTTCTTCAACTCGAGACCGGGCCTTCCTTTTTTGACCGAGTATCCGAGTTCCAACAAGGGTTGGCATCCCCAATTCTTCTACCTGTCCCCCCCGAGTCCCTTCGAGTTCCCGACTGAATGGCAGGATGAGCTCTCGGCTTTGCCCGTTCTAAAGCCTTATAAGAAGAACAAGGTCTATTTGGAGGCTTCTGAGGTGTTGAAGGGCCTTCAATTCGATGTCAACAAGCTGATCGGGGAAGAGGGGCTTCTCTTCCGAGCCGGCTTGAGTCCCATTGTCGCCGAGCTTTCGGCAGCACTCGGTAAGTTGTTTATTCACTCGGGCTTCTGTAATGACTAACCCAACTCTTCTTTTCTTTCTGGCAGACGACGTTTGGATGGACACGTCGGTGAACAAGTGCTTGAAATGGACTCGGGCGCACTTGGAGGCACTGGTCACGCCCCAGAAGTCGACCACCGCGGAGGCAGCCGAAGCTTCGGCGTTCTCGAGCCCGAGTTGGTGGAGCCGCTGGCGACGGTGGTACCCGAGGAGGAGGGTCATCTTCCCGTATCCGCGGGGCCTGAGACCGCCACTCGGGAAGGAGAGTCCGTGATCGCGGAGCCGGGGGACTTGCCTCCTTCGGCCAGCAAAGGGAAAGAGACGGCGGAGGAGGAGGGTCGATCAAAGAAGTCCTCCTCTTCCCACTCCAAGAAGAAGCACCGCCGTTCCCGCTCGCCCGACCGCGAAGGGAAACGGTCGAAGAAGTCCAGCCCGATCCGCCGCGAGGAGAAGCGGCTCAAGAAGTCCAAGGCGTCCAAGGGGCATCTTCCTGCCTCGAGTGCTGCCGGCGCGAGCGTGCCTGACCGGGGCCAGGAGACCACTTCCCCGGTACCGCCGGCTCCGACTGAGGCGACTGCCGTGGACTCGGGCGCTGTGGGGGCGCCGACTACTTCTGCTGGAGCGGCACCGACGCTGTCCGAGCCGGCTCTGGTAACCGAAGCCGCCGGGACGACCATGGCTCCCCAGGCTGAGGGGCCAGCTGAGGGAGTGGTACCCCCGACTGGAGGATCCTCCTCGAGAGCTGCAATGCCGACCAGCTCGGGGTCGGCTGGCTCGGGGCTCGGGCGCCCGTCGACGGCCGGAGCCGACTTCTACACGCTGCCGCTGACTAGAGTGGCCGCCGATGAGCCCTTCAACCCGGAGGAGGTGCAGGATCTGATGAACCGGGTCCGAGCGATCCGAAGCGGTGACTCCTTCCGGGGGATTAATACCTCCGAGCTGAGTTATCGGGGGAATTTTCACATTTTGCGGGTGAGTGCTTCTGATTTCTCTTAACCTGTCTTTTCTTTGCACCCCTTCGTCACTAACCGACCTTTCTTACGCAGATGTGGGTTGAGCACATGGAGATGCACACCCGCTTCCTTTACCTGAACCGCGAGGTCAAGGTGATCGACCAGCAGATGCAAGCCTTAAAGGCTCAGGATGCCGATCGCGCGCGGGAACTGGCGGAGGCGAAGGCGGCAGCGACTAAGAGTGGCGAAGAGGCCGCCCAATATCGAGCCGAATTGCTGAAGGCCCAGGAGAAGGCGGAGACCTTTGAGCAGGAGACTGCTTCGGCTCGGGCTAAAGAGCAAGAGGAGCTGAGGCAGAGTCCGAGAGCAGCTGATTCAAAGGGGCAAGGAGCTGTCTCGGGCGCTCGAGGAGTCGGCCACATGGAAGAAACGGGCGGAGGACTTGGCCGTGGAAAAGAAAGCTTTAGAGGATGAGTTCACTGCTTACAAAGAGAAAGAGTCCGAACGGGCAAAAGCAGCGCAAGAAGCCTGGCTGGCGTCTCGGGAATACTTTGATCAGTACCAGGAGAAGACCGCCCGGATGCTGGAGTATGGCTACGACGGGGCGCTGAAGCAGGTGTACGAGGCGGGCCTGTTTCCGGAAGGGACCTCGCTGGAATTCCTTGATATAAACAAAGTGTGGTCGGCGCTGCCTGAAGCAGATAGGAGGGGCCATTAGGCCCTGTAACGTTCATCTAGTGCTTCGACGCTTTCTGTACTCCTCTTCTTGCGTGAAGCTAAATGAAAACCTCTTTTGCCTTGTTATTTGCCGAGCGCTTGTGTTGGATTTTGAAGTTGACATTTTTGAAGGACTACTCAATCCCGCCTTGCAAAGGGGCGATTGTCGCAGGAGCAGGTCCGAGACCTGATTGCTCGATCCCGACTATGTCCGAGTCGGGAGAGTTTGGACCCTGAGAAGGGCGATTGCTGAAGGAGCAGGTCCGAGACCTGATTGCTCGATCCCGACTATGTCCGAGTCGGGAGAGTTTGGTCCCTGAGAAGGGCGTTTGCTGAAGGAGCAGGTCCGAGACCCGATCGCTCGATCCCGACTATGTCCGAGTCGGGAGAGTTTGGACCCTGAGAAGGGCGATTGCTGAAGGAGCAGGTCCGAGACCTGATTGCTCGATCCCGACTATGTCCGAGTCGGGAGAGTTTGGACCCTGAGAAGGGCGTTTGCTGAAGGAGCAGGTCCGAGACCTGATTGCTCGATCCCGACTATGTCCGAGTCGGGAGAGTTTGGACCCTGAGAAGGGCGATTGCTGAAGGAGCAGGTCCGAGACCTGATTGCTCGATCCCGACTATGTCCGAGTCGGGAGAGTTTGGACCCTGAGAAGGGCGGTTGCTGAAGGAGCAGGTCCGAGACCTGATTGCTCGATCCCGACTATGTCCGAGTCGGGAGAGTTTTTTGCCTCCGAGAAATTGAGTGACGCCTGAAAAAGTCATTTCATTATCAGCCTTGATTACAACCAAAGATACAGGCGATCATAAGAAGAAAAACTTCCGATCAGTTGCTAAGTCCGGTAAGGTTGAAGGTGAGTGGCGCTCCAAGGTCGCACCAACTCTTTTCCGGCCGCGTCCACTAGGTAGTATGCGCCTGAGCTGGTTTTCTTGACTACTCGAGAGGGACCTTCCCAAGGTGGTTCGAGTTTGCCGACGACATCTCCCACGGGCTTGACCTTCTTCCAAACTAAGTCTCCCACCTGAAAGGTTCGAGGGATGACTCGCCGATTATAAGCACTGCACATGCGCTGCCGGTAAGCGGTCAACCGAGCGGCTGCTCGGTCTCGGGTCTCGGATATGAGATCCAGCTCCATGAGTCGCTTGCCGTCGTTGTCGGCGTCATAGTGTTGCCTGCGGTCCGACTCGACGCCCACCTCCATGGGAACTACGGCTTCCCCCCCATACACTAAGTGGAACGGGGTAAGCCCGGTGCTTTCTTTCGGAGTGGTGCGGTATGCCCAAAGGACGCAAGGTAGCTCTTCCACCCAACTCCCGCCTTCGTGATCCAGCTTAGTCTTCAGTCCTCGCACTATTTCCCGATTGATGACCTCTGTCTGACCATTGCTCTGCGGGTAAGCCACTGAAGTGAAGGCTTGCTGGATGCCGAGTCCTTTGCACCATTCCTGGATCTTTCTGCCTTGAAACTGACGGCCGTTATCCGAGACAAGCCGATGCGGGATGCCGTAGCGGCACACGATGTTCTTCCACAGAAACTTGAGCACCACATCTTCAGTGATTCGGGCCAAGGCTTCAGCTTCCACCCACTTTGAGAAGTAGTCGACCGCCACTAACAAGAACTTCTTCTGTTGAGGTCCGGTCGGGAAGGGCCCGACTATATCCATCCCCCATTGGTCGAATGGGCACGAAGTGGTGGCCGTCTTCAACTGCTCCGTTGGCTGCCTTTGAAACGGCTGATACTTTTGGCAGTGGAGGCAAGTAGACACCAATTTCGCCGCGTCCGCCTGGAGAGTCGGCCAAAAGTAACCGGCTAGGAGGATCTTCCGGGCCAGGGATCGTCCTCCCGCATGATTACCGCAACATCCTTGGTGGGCCTCCTTCAGTACGTATTCGGCGTCTTCAGGGCCGAGACACCTGAGTAACGGCCGAGAGAAGGCTCGGCGATACAATTTCTCTCCAATCAGTGTGAATCGGGTGGCGCGTCTTTTGAGGAGGCGGGCTTGCTCGGGATCGCCAGGTACTTCACCGGTTTGGAGGAAAGTGAGTATCGGCTTCCTCCAGTCGTCCGGGTCGGTCGTCTCGGGGGGTTGATCTATCTGCGCTATCCAAGCCACTTGCGTGATCGGCTTCTCTTCCGTCCATTCGGTAATTGAGCTCGCCCACTTGGCTAGCTCATCAGCCTTGCTGTTCTCGCCTCGAGGGATCTTGCTGAGAGTAACTTCCTTGAACTCCATCTTTAATTTTGCAAAGACCTCCGCGTACCGACGGAGCCGATCATTCTTGATCTCGTAGTTCCCCTCGACTTGCTGGGCCACCAACTGGGAGTCCGAAAGGAGCTGCACTCGGGTGGCCCCGACTCTTCTGGCCGCCTGCAGGCCCATGAGAACTGCCTCGTACTCGGCCTCGTTATTTGAGGCCTTGAAATCCAACCGTACCGCCAGCCGTATTTCTTCTCCTAGGGGAGAGACCAAGACCACTCCGACTCCACTTCCCTGCTTGTTGGAAGCACCATCAACATATGCCTTCCACTCTTCTTCGGCCTCGCCTTGGTGTGCTTCCGCGAGGAAATCCGCCAACGCCTGCGCCTTGATGGCTGCGCGAGGTTGGTACTGAATGTCATATTGGCTGAGCTCCATTGTCCATTTCGCCAGGCGTCCCGAGAACTCGGGTTGAGTGAGCACTCTTCCCAAGTTGCTGTTGGTCAAGACCGTCACCGGGTGAGAGAGGAAGTAAGGCCGAAGTCGCCGAGTCGACAAGACTACCGTCCAGGCCAGCTTTTCCAAGCTGGTATATCGGGTCTCGGCGTCCTTCAACAGCCGACTGAAGAAATATACCGGTTGCTGGCACTGCCCCTCCTCCTTTACCAGAACCGAGCTGACTGCCGAGTCGGTGGTAGAAAGGTACATCAAGAGTGGTTCACCCGGGAGCGCCTTTGCCAATCGGGGGAGTTGGGTTAAATAAGTCTTCAGCTCTTCCAGGGCCTGGTCGCAGTCGGCATTCCACTGAAACTTCTGAGCCTTTCTAAGAACTTTGAAAAAGGGAAGGCTTCGTCCCGCCGAGTGAGAGATGAATCGCGACAAAGCCATGATGCGCCCGACCAGCTTCTGAGCTTCTCTTAGGTTTCGGGGAGGGGCCATTTGAGCTAAGGCTTGCAATTTTTCTGGGTTGGCTTCGATTCCTTTCTCGGTGACTATGTAACCGAGAAACTTCCCGGCTCGAACACCGAAGAGACACTTAGCCGGGTTCAGTTTGAGCCCGTATTGCCTCAAGGTGCTGCGGGTTTCCTCGATGTCAGCTATAAGAGAATCTGCCCGAGTCTGCTCTGCTGCAGACTCCATGGAAGCATCATAGTCATCAGCCTCCTCCCGGGGCCTCAGGGAAGGGGCTCTTGGGCCTTCGGGCGGATCTCGCTGTTGTCTTGTGGCAGCTGGGGGGGGCTCCTCGACACGAGTATGCACTCGCGAGGGCTGAGCAGTGGCTTCATGTTGACTCCGAGTGACGGCGAGAACTGCTGTGGCTATCCTCCGATCTAGTTCCTCTTGCGTGATGGTGATGAGCTGAGGCTGTGGCGGTTCGCCCATGAGCGCGTCTTGATTCGGGACTTGTTGTGTTCCCACAGACGGCGCCAAAATATGTTCCCGTCAAGAACCGCTCCTGGGCGCGCGACACGTCCTCAGCAATGCTACGCGGCGGAGACGATGGAAGACGGCTGAAGATCACCGGCGACCTGCAACCACAGACACCGTGAGAAGGAAGGCCGGCGGGGCCGGCGCGACCACTCCGATGCTTAAGTCAGCTGCAGCAGAAGAGAAAGCGAGAATGGGAAATAGTGAGGAACAGTGAGCATACCTGGCCCCTTCACAGGGGCTCGCCTTATATAAGGAAGAGGAGGCCCGTACCACGGGCAAAGCAAGGGGAACCTTACTGTGAAGGTACTTTCCGTACGGGTGAGGAGTGACGCCTTTAATGCCGGGGACACACTGTTGTCAGGGGCGTACGTCAGGCGGCGCGTCGCCATACCTCGTGGCGTGCTTGTCAGTTAGAGTGGTCAGTAGGACAAGGAATGGAGTGGTCAGTGACAGAGAGTGCGATTCGGCCCTGGCTCCCCAGGTCGAGTCGGGTACACCGCTCAGTCGGGCTATCCGGGAGTCGGTTCGGCGGGGTTATCCGTATCCTCTGTTGATGAGCTCCGACTCCCTAGGACGAATCGGGTATGCTACCCACTCGGATTATCCGGGAGTCGGCTAGGTAGGGTTATTCGTATCCTCGGCGGATCCCACCGGGCTATCGGGCTTGGATGGAGACCTCTCGGGCGGTTACCCCGGGACTCGGATTCGGGCCCTAATGCCCTAGTCGGTGCACCCGGATGATTGACTCGACTCGGCCGCTTCCTCTCAGTCGGATCCGTACCCGTATCCTTACGACCGTAACATTTTTCATTTCCTATATATATATACTGGAATATTTATAACCGATCGACCTAAATAGAAATCAATTACAATAGCATAAATATATCTTGAGATTTTCCTTTGATTGATGAAACCACAACTGCAATGAACAGCAGCGATAATACTCTTGCTATAGTTGGAAGAGGGCCGGCGTAGTGAAGAAAGGCTGCGCGCAGTTTTTGCTGTCGTTGGAGAAGAAGATGAGAGAGCTGCTAGCTGCTCTTAAGAAGGAATGGATATATATATATATATATATCCCATGGATTTAGACGAGTTTAATAATAATAATAATAATATTTTTATTATTAATTTTCTACTGAAAAATAAAAGTGATGATCAGTTTCAGATTGAAGAGATACATATAATATTATTTCGTTCACTGCAAGCTGAGCACAATTAACATAAGACGACGACGTACATCGATTGATTAACGTAACTAATATTATTATTTCCTGAGATTTGCAAAGTAAGCTCTGGGATTGGCCTCAAAGACGTCTCTGCGAATGTACTCGCCCCTGCGCCCAGGAGCTCTCATCATCGGGCCCTCCTCCTCCTCGGGGCTGCTCCAGAGAAGCCAACAGACGACCCCCAGCGCAACCACAGCCGCAGCTCCCACTGCCCACATCGCCATATCAACACGACTCTCTCTCTCTCTCTCTCTCTCTCTCTCTCTCTCTGTGGCTGGCACTACCATGGAGAGTGGTAGTGGTGTTACTTATAGGATTAGGAGCGAGGAAGAAGGAACATATTCAATTACCATATATAATTAATAAAAATTTAGAATAAAAAATCCATAATAAAAATATATATTTCATTATCATCGCCTTTTTATTGTAACGACTCGGTCCGTCCGCCCGTGGAAATTTTACTTATCCCGACCCCTATTTTTCTGTGGGTCATGGACCGTCGAATCGATGACTACCTACTAGGACTTTCTACCCCTGTTCAGCGGATTTTTGCCTTCCCCAGATTCGAACTTTAGACCTACAGGCTAAAGTACTAAAGTTCCTTGAATCTGGTAACCAAGTGAGAAGCAGAACTTTAATACTTTAGCTCTCACTTAGTTAACAGATTAAAGGAACTTTAGTACTTTAGTTTGCATGTCTAGAGTTCGAATCTGGGAAGGCAAAAATCCACTGGGCAGGGTGAAAAGTCCTAGTAGGTAACGGCACGGTCGATGGTCAACGGCCCATGACCCACAGAAAAATAGAGATCGGGATAAATAGAGTTCCTACGGACAGACGGGCCGGATCGCGCGTTACAATAAAAAGTTATGTTCATTTCAACAAAAGATAAAATTTATCATCCCAAACAGTTTCATATGATCAGTTCCACAATCATCTGCAATAAATTATACTCATGGACCATCTTGTTGCATGCATGTGAACAGAATAGGAATAATGAACATAATCAATTAAGTTTTTTGCTTCGCTCCCAAGAATGTGAAAAAGTCATCATATGATTTGCTTTAATTTGCTAAAGTTCATGCGACCTTTAGTAGTGCTAGTGTTTGTCTAAGTGGAGCCTTGCTCGAATATTAAATTTAAAATTATCAAAATTAATTTAGAAAACTATAATGAATTAGCTAGACATATTGGTTTGATATATATTAAAAAAGACTAGCCGGTATTGTTTGTGATACTAACAATTCTAGCTCATTAATTAATTAGTGTTTAAGTCTTAATTTTTTATTGCAAGTAATAGTATTGCAAAAGAATAGGAGTATGAAGTCGGTGCAAATGATATATAGTAGGTAGAATGGTAAATGAATCAAACGTTTATGAATAAATTTAGTGTTTGACTTAGTAAAAGTTTATTTATATTCATGAATAATATTCATAAATCGTATTCATTAGTAAAACTCTTATTAAGATATTAAATAAATAATAAATTATATAAAATGAATAAATAAATTTGAATTATCAAGCTCATTAACTAATCAAATAAGCAAAAGTTTCAAACAATAAAACAAGTTTGAATTAAAAATTTGATAACATTTAAACGAACCAAACTCAGACCAAACTTAAACCATGCTCATGAAAAATAAACTAAGCTAAACTAAATTGCAAAAAATAAGCATCGAATATTAAACTAGTGCATGTGTGATTCAATCAAGTGAATCTTGAATCTTAAATTTAGATTTATCAAAATTAATTTAGAAAATTATGATGAGTTAAACATATACGTTTGATAAAAAAAACTAGCCATTATTGTTAATTTGTGATACTAACAATTCTCATTAGTGTATAAGTTTCAATTCAGAATTATCATCAATTAATTAGGATAAACTTTCAATTCTTATTATTTTATCAAAGGTATAATTAATTTTGATACCGATAAATATCATAAATCAGGTGGATATCAATGTGTATATCAATAGTCTAAAGTTGATGAATCAATTAAGAAATGAATCACTAAAATAAGTGTTCTCAAAATGTAATAATGTCATCTAACGAATTGGTTAAAAGCTCTTTACCCATAGAATATTATATAATAAACACTAACCGTGGACGACTATATTACCATAATAATATATATGTGGGCGTCAGATACTCTAGACTGCAAACAACAGCGTTACCATAATAATATTTAGAAGGTCCCGTGCATTATGATATAAAGTTAGGCTCAAAATATTTTCACTTTTAAGATTTTATTTTCTCTATTTATCATAATTATTCAATTCAAATTCATATATTTTATTGGTTAGTATGAATGATCAATCAAGTCAACTTTTTCATCATATAGATTTAATTTCACAGGTAAAATTGAGTTATAAAACACGAAACTACAAGTATCAACATATAGAATATCAAGTAGCATGGAAGGTCAAATAATATAAAAATAAGTATTAATAGAAGGTACTTTAGAATATTTATTTTAATTTTTAAAATAATTTTTTTCATTTTAATCTCTATATGAAATACATATGAACGTGAAATAACATCAATTGATTTATTCTTCAATAGTTTAAATATTTTAAAATTTATTTTTCTATTTTAAAATATAATTTTAATTTTATTTTTAAAAATAATTATGTAAACATACATAATCAATTTATCTAATTATTCAACCACATGTAAGTGTATACCGAGTTAAATTAAATGATAAAATTGACCCATATTTATTTACAAGAAAAGCTTCGAACCTCGGTAGGTTCCGCTCTAATTCATATCTACAAGTAAAATATAAAAATGATTTAGAATATAATTAATATTTAATAAAGGTAGAACACTTCAGTAAAAGATGAAATTCGTCACTCCAACTGTCTTATATGATCAGTTCTACGATCATATGTGAAAAGATAAAATAAAAATAGAACACAAAATTATAATAAATGACTAAAATTTAATTAACTTGACTAATCGAATCATAATTAATTTCACTATATATATATCGATATATTCTCATTTCCTATATTAGAATATTTATAACCGATCAAATAGAAATCAATTAATTACAATAGCATATATATATATATATTCTTTTGATTGCTCTTGAAACATAGTTGAGTTGATTACAACGGAACAGAATTATTGAAGTGGGCAAGGATCGAATCTTAGCGAAGCCAAGATAATGTCTTCCTTCATCGTGGTCAATTATAATTTTTCGATTTATCTTCTTACAAATGATCGTGAAATTGACCATATGGAGCAGTTAGGGAATGATGAATTCCATTGATGAAACCACAACTGCAATGAACAACAGCGATAATACTTGCTATAGTTGGAAGAGGACAAGTTTATTTTTATTTAATTTAGACGAGTTTATTATTATTTAATTTCTCATAGATTTATTTGAATTAATTTTCTACTGAAAAATTAAAGTGATTCAGTTTCAGATTGAAGATATATATATAATATTATTTCATCTAGACGAAATAGATTTATAGAAGAGGACAATATCCTTTTTCGTCGTGGTCAATTGTAATTTCTCGATTTACCTCCTCAAGTTCTCATAAATAGTCATGAAGTCAATCGTGAATGAAAAACTGTTGGATGGCAGATTTTATCTTTTTCAAAAGAAATGGAGAGTGGTAACTAGTGATAAATCCCAGTCAGTCTCATGGACTCAATCCCTGGGGTGGCCGGCCCGGTCCCACTGAAGTTTCCCACCGACCACCAGGGTAAATCAGGAAGTGCATACGTCGCCCAATCCAAATGTCCAACATCCTTTAATTGCGTTCCTCATTTGGAGGAAAATTCCTGCAAATACGCCGTAGCTGAGGATCGAACCATGGGTCCCTGGGTCACAACCCGGATGTCCTACCATTGCACCATTGCCCCGGGGACAGAGAGTGGTAACTAGTGGTTTACTTATAGGAGGAGAGAGGAAGGAACCTATTCAATTAATTACCATATATAATTAATAAAAATTTAGAATTAAAAATCATAATAAAAAATAAAAATATATATTCCATTACCATGGAGTTACGCTATCTTGTTGTCAACAGTCAAGAATAATAATTAACATATTCCGTACATACATACATAGAACTACCTTCAGTCTAAATCAATTAAGTTTTTTTTTGCTTCGCTTCCAAGGTTGTGAAAAAGGCATCATGTGCTTTGCTTTAATTTGCTAAAGTTCATGCGACGACCTTTAGTAGTGCTAGTGCTTGTCTAATTCAATTAAGTGGAGCCTAGCTAGCTCAAATATTAAATTTAGATTTATCAAAATTAATTTAGAAAACTATAATGAGTTATACATATTGGTTTGATAAAAAAAATCTAGCCATTATTGTTTGTTTGTGATACTAAAAATTGATAAAAAAAAAAGTTTGAGTAATTCGTTAAAGTAAACAAACAAACTTGAATACAATATGTTCATTAATTCGTTAATATTCGTGAATAATATTCATGAATTATATTCATTAATAAAACTCTTATTAATATATATGTTAAATAAATAAAAAAAATTGTAACATGAACAAATAAGTCTGAATTATCAAATTCATTAACTAATTATCAAATAAGCAACCGTTTTAAACAATAAAATAAGTTTGAATTAAGAGTTCGATAATATTTAAACGAATCAAACTCACGCCAAACAATTGAATCATGCCCATAAAAAATAAACTAAACTAAATTTGAATAATTATTTCAATGATTTAGTTCATTTTAGACTCAGTTTGGCTTGATGATAAGAAAAATTTGAACATCCCAAGCTTAGCTTTTTTAACTTATTTACAACCCTGATATTATTAGTAGGACTAAACTAAGATTAATGTCCCATCCACCTTTCACTCATACTCACCGTTTTGGTTGGCTCATCGTCTCACTATAGTAAATATAAGATAGAATTACACGTTGATCTTGATTATTTCAAAGAAATTACAAATCCTTATGTAAAATGATCATTAAACTTCTTCTTGATGTAAAATCCTAATTTAAATGTCGAAGTAGTTTGTCGGGATTATCGCTGACATCATTTTAATTTTCTTTTTGAATACTGTTCAATTCTTTTCATTTCTCTGAATGACTATCTTCAAGGAGAATTAATACACATCAGTAATTCATTGGCTGATGACTTCATCATCCATAATATTTTAACCGGAACATTGAAGAAGAAGAGGAGAGAGTTGATGCTCTTAATTAGAAGGAATGGATCCTTATTATTTTATAAAATCCGATACTTGAACGGCCGGATTTTCTTAATTAATTTCTCGTAGATTTGCATTAATTTTCTACTGAAAAATTAAAGTGATCGATTCAGTTTCAGATTGAAGATAGATCATATTATTTCGTCCATAATATTGCAAGCTAAGCACAGCACGATTAACATACGACGACGACGTACATCGATCGATTGATTAATTAAAAAAATAATATTATTTCCTGAGATTAGCAAAGTAAGCTTTGGGATCGGCCTCGAAGACGCCTCTGCGAATGTGCTGGCCCCTGCGCCCAGGAGCTCTCATCATCGGGCCCTCGTCGGGGACGCCGCGGAAAAGCCAACAGACGGCCCCCAGCGCAGCCACAGCAGCTCCGACTGCCCATAGCCCCGTATCGCCATTTCCTCTCTGAGTGTGGCTGGCATTACCCATGGAGAGTGAGTGGTAGTGGCAGTGGCCGTGGCAATGGTAGTGCTACTTATAGGAGGAGAGAGAGGAAGGAACATATTTAATTACCATATATAATTAATAAAAATTTATATATATATATAAATATAATATTCAATACAGTTGTTTGCTTCGCCCCTAAGATTCTGAAAAAGTCATCATATGCTTTGCTTAATTTAATTTGCTAAAGGTCATGCGACCTTTAGTAGTGCTAGTGCTTGTCTAGCTAATTCAATTAAGTGGAGCCTAGCTAGCTTGAATATTAAATTTAGATTTATCAAAATTAATTTAGAAAACTATAATGAGTTAGACATGCATATTAGTTTGATAAAAAAAACTAGCCATTATATTATTGTTTGTTTGTGATACTAAAAATTGATAAAAAAAAAAAGTTTGAGCAACTCGTTAAAATAAACAAACAAAACACACATAATGTTCAACTTATTTAATTATTAATGAACCATTAACTAATTAATTTTATAAATAAAATTTTTATTAACATGTTAAATAAATAAAAAATTTTATAAAATAAATAAATAAATTTAAAATATCAAATTCATTAACTAATTAAATAAGCGAAAGGTTCAAACAATAAATAAAATAAATAAGTTTGAATTGAGAGTTCGATAATATTTAAACGAATCAAATTCATGTCAAACTTGAACCATGCTCATAAAAAATAAACTAAGCTAAACTTGAATAATCATTTCAATGATTTGGTTCATTTTGGACTTGACTTGGCTCGACTCGATGACCTTATCAAATAAGCTTGAATACTCCAAAATTTGATTTGATTTGATTTATTTACAATCCTGATATTATTAGTGGGACTATATACTAAGAATGTCCCATGCACCTTTGACTCATCCTCATCGTATCGGTTGGGTTCACCGTCTCAGTAGAGTAAATATAAGATAGAATTAAGTTGATCTTGATGATTTAAAAAGGAAATTACAAAGACAATCCTACAAGAACACCAAACAAAAAAAAAATTAGATTACAAACATATATAAATATTTTTATTTAAAATATCATATACTTATATAAATTATGTTAAATTTAAATTAAAAATAATAAACATATAATTAAAAATATAAATTGTTTATCCATTATGATAAATCTCAGTCAGTCTCATGGACTCAATCTCTGGGGGTGGCTGGTCCGGTCCTACGAAAGTTTCCCACCGACCACCAGGGTAAATCGGGAAGCGCATACAGCGGTCAATCCAGATGCCCAGCATCCTTTGATTGCATTCTCCATTTGAAAGAAAATTCGTACAAATACGTCGTAACTGAGGATCGAACTGCGGGTCCCTGGGTCACAACTCGGATATCCTATCGTTACACCATTGCCCCGGGGTACTTTAGGAGGAGAGAGGAAGGAACATATTCAATTACCATATATAATTAATAAATATTTAGAATTAAAAATCCATAATAAAAAATAAAAAATATATATATTCCATTACCATCGAGTTATGCTCATGGACCATGTTACTGTGAACAGTCGAGAATAATGAACATATTCTTTTGAAAAATAAAATAAAATCTGCTATCCAACAGTCCCACATAACATATTCCATACATACATACATACATACAACCCACCTTTAGTCTAAATCAATTCAGTTTTTTTTGCTTCGCTTCCAAGATTGTGAAAAAGTAATTTGCTTTGCTTTTCTAAAGTTCATGCGACCTTTAGTAGTGCTAGTACTGTTTGTCTAATTCAATCAAGTGGAGCTAGCCTACCTCCAATATTAAATTTATTTAGAAAATTAACTATAATGAATTAGACATATTGGTTTGATAAAAAAAAAACTAGCCATTATTGTTTGTTTGTGATACTAAAAATTGATAAATTTAAAAAATTTGAGCAATTCATTAAAGTAAACAAACTTAAACAAAAATTCATGAACCATGTTTATTTGTGAATAATATTCATGAACCATGTTCATTAATAAAACTCTTATTAATATATTAAATAAATAAATAATTTTATTTGAATTATCAAACTCATTAACTAATCAAATAAACAAAAATTTCAAACAATAAAATAAGTTTGAATTGAGAGTTCGATAATATTTAAATGAACCAAACTCATGGCAAACTTGAACCATGCTCATAAAAAATAAATTAAGCTAAATTTTAATAATTATTTCAATGACTTGATTCATTTTAGACTCGACTTAGCTCGATAATCTTATCAAACAAATTTGAACATCCCAAGTTTGGCTCTTTTTGACTTATTTACACCCATGATGTTATTAGTAGGACTAAACTAAGAATGTCCCATGCACCTTTCACTCATACTCACCGTTTTGGTTGGGCTCATCGTCTCACTAGAGTAAATATAAGATAGAATTACATTGATCTTGATTATTTCAAAGAAATTACAAGGACAATCCTACAAGAACACCAAAAAAAAAAGATTACAAACATAAATATTTTTATTTAAAATATCATATACTTATATAAATTGTGTTAAATTTAAATTAAAAATAATAAACATATAATTAAAAATATAAATTATTTATCCATTAGATCTAGAGAGATCAAACATTACACCGTAAGTCAATTCCACATTAGATTGAAATTTTCACTCATCTAAATCTATTCAGTCATCCCTCCTTCGCTCACTATGTGAAAATCAGATATAGGTTTCTGAAATTCAACAAAGTAAAAAGTAAATAATTATTATTGATGTAAACTTACATCGCACTTGAAATAAAATGGTCAATTTTTACTTCACTAAATAATTACCGAAGTCTATGTCAAGTCCAAACCGATTGAAACTGAATTGATTTTAAAATAAAAAGACTCTTTTACTTTTTCTACTGAAATAGTTGATCATATATGACTTCATATGTTATATTGATTGACAAAGTAAATTATTTATATGACTTCACAATTTTTGTATTATGATGTAATAAAATATTTTTTATTTTATAAAAATTAAATTAATATATCATAAATATCTATAAAATTGAAAATGAAATTCACCTTTCATTGACGTAAATAAAGTGTTAAACCAACAAATAAAATTCACAAGTTCAAACTTGATATATGTTTGACCTTAAGACATGTTTGATCAACTTCACTTAAAAATGTATCCACAAATATCTAAATACAGCATAAAAATTTATAAACAACATACATGCCTAAGCAAATTAAATCTATATAATGGGATTAAAGTAATATAAGAAAGGCAAGTAATAGAAACAAAATTTAAGAACAAAATCTGAATATTGGGATTAAAGGATCATGCGATGGAGATTGCTGAAGTAGGAACTAAACTTTGGAAGCTTAATTAAAAAAGATGGTCTCGGATGCACAGATGGATATGAAAGTCAAATTTCAAAATTCATTTGCACAAAACAAACACCAAAAGTTCATATAAGAAAGTCGAATGATCCGTCATTATATATAGAAAGTGCAGTTGCTGGAGCATGGAGAACAAGGAAGATTTTCAATCTTACTTTGACGGAGATGGGTAAAAATAAATAACAAATCTAGCTTGATGCAAAAAAAAGAATAACACAAGGAACAAATTCAAAGCCAATTCATGTCTTCGAATCTTATTACTAAACGAAGATTGTAATGTAATTGTAAATGCTTCTAACTTGTAAATGTGTATCAACAACATTCTCTTACATCTTTGCATTCTTCAACCTCATGATGCATTTTGGACCCATACATAGTTTTAGCAAATCTATTATGGATTGACTCCTTGTATTCCCTACAAGAGAAAATTCACAAAGGATCAGAGAATTAGTACAATAATATTAGAATAATTTTAGAGACAATTTCTTTGTCTATGTCAACAAATATATCAATTGGAAAAGAATGAAGTGATTAAAACAACGATGCTTAAGAAACTCACTTAATTGATTTGCTAAGTACAAGATTTTCAATCCTACTAAGACAGAGATGGGTAAAACTAACTGACAAAAAATAACTCACATCGATTTTACTCTAGAAGAATGAATGCTTAGCATATTATCTCTGCATTCTTCAGTCACAAGATGCATTTTGGGCTGATAGATAGCTTTAGTAGATCTATGGACTGACTCCTTGTATTCCCTATAGGAGAAAATTCACAAAGGATCAGAGAAACTTCCAAAAACAGAGAAAATTTGGCAACGCATAAACTATCATTCTTTGCTCGAATTTAGATATATGGCCAACAAAATATGATTTTAATACCACCACTAAACACATCTCAAAGTGCTAGATGATCAATTCAAAAGAGTTCTAATCCTAAAAAGACTTATGATGACACCTTACTACTACTCAAAAATCAGTACCCAATATCAAATGGAAGCATTATTTCTTGTAGAATCTTGAAGAGATCATCCATGTAATTTCCAATATCCAAATTGAATACATCTATTATTAATATTGATTTTTCCATACATCCATTAATATATCTTGTTTAACAATTGTAATTGGCCTTTGACTGATCCAATTGGAGTTGAAACAAGTACAATATTAAGATATCGATGTGTAAGTCTCAGTTTCTATGACTCTAGCAATCCCTCTTCTAGATCACTACTAAAACTATGATTGGTGCTATGCACCTTCTCCTTCCCTCTCTATTCATAGAGTTTCATCTCCTCGCACCATAATCAGTAGAAAAAGTTGAAGGATGAGTCATGAAATTAAGATTGATATTTTTCTGATTAAGCAAAGTGCTATTACATCGACACTTTTACCGGTGTAACAAAGTATTGGTATGGATTGAGAGCAAAGTGCTATTACATCGACACTTACCGGTGTAACAAAGTATTGGTATCGAGCCGACCGTGTGGGCCGAGCGGATCCACCTTTTTGCAGAAAGAATACATTTCAACCCTATCAATTGATACTAATCGACACTTGAAATCATATAGTATTAACATTAGGAAGACAACTAAACACCATTGGCACTTTAGAAAACAAACCTTAGCAACAAAAAAAAAAGAGAAAATTTGTGTAAATGGTAAAAGAAATGCACAAGAAGTTGTTTTCTTCTTATTTTTCATATGCTAATTGTGTGATGTTTGTTTTCTTCTCATTTTTTTTTCAATTCTTCTAGAGAGAAGTGGTTGTTTGTGATATTATAATAGTTTCTCATGATATTATGATAACATTCACTGTAGTCTCTTCTAAATCATAAGTTGCTAGCACACTGAGGATGCAAGAATTAGTTTTAGGAATTGACAAGGTAACAAAGTTATTGAAAATAAATATGATATATGACATATAAACATACTCTTTTTTGCATGACCTATTTGAATTCAAGTGCCTTGAGAGAGGCATTTTGCCTTTAGAAGCTTCAGAATATTTCGATGCATTTCCATAATGACTTGAATTTGGAATCATATGTTTACCCTGAAACAAAGTGAAATAAGTATAAATATCAGAACAAAATCCAAATCGAACCATTTACATTATCACAAAAATGATTGCCAAAATTTCATATGACAAAGTTAGGACTAGACAATAATGTACCTTCTTCGGATTTTCACTAATGTTTAGGCAGTTGAAGTTAAGGGAATCTGCATCACTTGGGGAACAACAGGCTCTATCGATTGCTTTAGCAATGCTCTCATCCTCAGTAGCATTAAAAATGCAACCACGAACCTTTGCATCTTGTACTATATTTGCCCATATCGATCGACTACTACTTAATGTAGGTTCATTACCCAATATCCAGAGGCAGTATCTGAAATTCAAAAGTCTTACAAAACACACTGGGAAAAAAATGAAACATTGGATCATACCTTGCTCTGGTCAGTGCAACATTTGTACGATTAGGATTAGAAACAAACCCAATTGAACCATCAGCATTCGATCTCACTGTGCTAAGTATGATAACATCTTCCTCACTACCTTGAAACCCATCGACCGTGCTAACTTTAACAGGCATGTTTGAACTCAACAGATGTTGTTTCCGTACTTGCTTCTCAACAGAAACAACTTGTGCAGAGTAAGGACAAATAATGCCAACACTAATTCTGTTCTTACTTCTCATGGTTGCTACAAAAGTTCAAACAAGAGGAGACAAGTGCTTAACTAAGAAATTACGGTCCCTTAGACAGATAAATACGAAAAGGAATGTAAAAAGTAATTTCGAGATTTATTAAGCTACTGTAAACACTATGAAGTATAAAGCTAGCTGATTGATAGTCAGTAATATGAAACCACAACACATACCTGCATGAAGACTTCTAAGAATTTGCAAGATAATGACAACTTCCATGTCGTTTTTCTTACTGTGACTAAGGCTGTCAGAACTCTCGGTTCCATCTACAATATTTATGAAAGAGTAGGATCCAAACATCTCTCCAGGAAGAAATCTTCTTGTGTAATCCTTTTTAATGACATTTGGTCCATTGATTACTTTGGAGTTATAGAATCTTTCAAGTGGAAACAAGCTGATAGATGGATGCATGCGATACTGTACATTCAGAAGGTGTTTCTTGAATCCTAATTTACTCAACCTTTCAAATAGACTTCTACCAAACATTGCATTTTCTGCAACCTGATATACAAGTTAATGTATAGCCATAAGTTAGTACAGAAATACACTAAACTATAGATGCTTTTTTATAGTGAGTGGATAGTATTAAGATTGCAGATGACAAACTAATTTGCACCTTGCTTTTGACAAGAGCAGGCAATTGACATTCATCACCAACAAGAACAACATGGCTTATAGAAGAGATCTGCATGGGTACTAATGATTCACATTCTTTTATTTGTGCAGCTTCATCAATAATAACAATCTTAAATGGTTTCTTTAAATCCAATTTGTGTATCTTGGCCGACGTTGATGCTGTACAGAAAACGAGGTTGGCTCTTTCCAAGCAGAAATTCATGATGCTGAACTTGTCGGATAGTGAAGGTAGATGTATCGACCGCTGGAGTAATTTTATTTTGTCACAACAATGTCTTTTCATCTTCATTAGCTTGATAAAGGTATTGGTGTTGCTACGTTGTTATTTTCAATATCCAAATACTTTCTCAAGATTATTGCCTGCATCTTGCTTTGAGAGAAAAGTGCTAAAGCATTCAAGCGAACGAAGAAGATCCTTTATGTGTTTACAGCAAAAATTCGACAAAGCAGCTACTGGCATATGAACACACAAGTTATTGAAACACTCTCTGCATTTCCTTAAAAGAGATACAAAATGTTGCCTAACAAATGATAGAAAAGTCACCTCACTGTTACATGATGAATTCTCAGCATTTGTAATTCTTCGAACCCCTTTGCTATGCTTTATATCATCTAAATTCTTGGCCTTCTCATCCTCAATTTTCTTTTCATCCAAAAACCTTTTGTACAAAAATGTAGCATGTTCAAAGAAATTTAGTAATGATCCAAGGCAATATTTCCAGCCAGTTTGTAATCCAAAGCACCCTTTTAGCCTATCTGCTCTGTATTTGAGAAACACTTCTCGGAGATCATCACCAAATCTCAACCTTTCTTCATTGCCAAACAAAACCACATCTCCCAAGCGACTTGATCTGGTCCCAGAGGTTTCTTTCAGTAGCTTGAAGAAGCGCGATGCGACTTGTGTTACAGCATTATTGGTAGTTGCGCAAATAAGTGTTCTACATCTCAGTTGATCTAATAACCACACTAAACCACTGATTGTTTTGGTCTTTCCAGTACCAGGAGGCCCCCAAATAAGGCTTATGGATTGATGATCATCGTGACATTCATTAGACGGTAAGCAACTCAGTATGGCATTGGTCTGAGACTCATTCAGTGACAATTTGCTTAAACTCACACCAATATCAGGCTTGGTGGAGTGATGATCATCGCGACATTCATTAGATGGTAAGCAACTCAGTATGGCATTGGTCTGAGACTCATTCAGTGACAATTTGCTTAAACTCACTCCAATATCAGGCTTGGTGGAGTGATCATCATCGCGACATTCATCAGATGGTAAGCAACTCAGTATGGCATTGGTCTGAGACTCATTCAGTGACAATTTGCTTAAACTCACTTCAATATCAGGCTTGGTGGAGTGATCATCATCTCGACATTCATTAGATGGTAAGCAACTCAGTAAGGCATTGGTCTGAGACTCATTCAGTGACAATTTGCTTAAACTCACTTCAATATCAGGCTTGGTGGAGTGATCATCATCTCGACATTCATTAGATGGTAAGCAACTCAGTATGGCATTGGTCTGAGACTCATTCAGTGACAATTTGCTTAAACTCACTCCAATATCAGGCTTGGTGGAGTGATCATCATCTCGACATTCATTAGATGGTAAGCAACTCAGTATGGCATTGGTCTGAGACTCATTCAGTGACAATTTGCTTAAACTCACTCCAATATCAGGCTTGGTGGCAAATGAAACACTACCCATGTCATCCTGCAATAAAAACAATTCAGGACAAATTAAATACTAACAAAAATTCAAAGAATATGAAGATTTCAAGATAAAACTACTGCTTTGCATACCTCTTGCTCAAAATCTAACACCTTGTGAATAAGACCGATATTCCTACTCTGTGCGAACTTAAAATTCAACGCATTCCAGATTCGAGAGTATGTTGTCGTGGTCAACACACAAACCACAAAAAGGCTTTTTGTTTCTTTGCGATAATTGCTATCTATTGAAGCCTCGATGTCCTCTGATGCTCTAACTATAGAACAGTGAGGTTCCTGCAATTGAAAAACTACCTCGAGAAGGCAATATGATCCCCGGTCCGTCATCGGAATATACCCATCTATCGGCCTATTGTTCGATAAGATAAGAATGTCACCATTGCACGGCTTATAGACATCAGCACTTGTTTTATCAGCCGGCTGTTCGACAACCATGAAGTATTTATGTTCTGCGTGATCTCTGCACTCGAGATGCTCTATTTTGACAAAAGGAGCACGCGATAGGGTTTGGAGGTTGGAGCACATTTCTTCGCGTAGTTCTTCCAAGAGTGGATAGGTAAAGGAGCTCAAATAGTTCTCGACGGTATCGAAGGTCATGGGAATCCTCTCCACCTAAACACGAAGCCGAAGGGACTTGAAAACTTGATTGTCAATTACAAGTGCGAGTAGAGAAAGAGTCAAATCCTGTTACCTTGTCCCGGAAGAAATCAGGGTTGAGCACATCCTCCATGGACCATGAGAAGATTTGGTCCGCCAAGCTGCCATGGCCTTCTGATTCTGAGTCGGACATCGCTTGCCTTGCAGCTCTTCAGCTCTGGAGGTCGATCGAGTTGGGGTGCAAAGTGAGCGCAGAGGTGACAGAGTTGGAGATGGAGTTCTTCTTTTACCATGAATTTGAAGAAATGACGATTCCATTTCCACATGCAGAGAGGAGAAGTAGAATCGCCTCGGACTTCGAACTCCACTGAGGAAACCTGGATCATTCCCACAGGTGATCGAGTGGGGATGGGGATACGTTAATGATTGCGTACATGCATGCAGAAAGAACTCCAGAACAATCAATTCTATATTTTATTTACAGTAAATATTATGAAATATAGTCAGATGGCACTATAATTAATTAGTAGATCCGTCAGAGGAGTTAATATGCACATATAATTAACCATAATCTAGATGTAAAAATTTTTAAAAGTTAGTATAAAGTATAAAGTGAGTATAAATAAGAATACATGATATAAAATAGTATATATTATAAGAGTCCAAACTAGATAGATAATAAAGGTCATAATTTTTTACATTTAAAATCATAAATTTTTATCATAATTTTTTCTTAAACATCTCTCTGATACTTTCTCTTTTATTCGTTTATCAATATTCATAATTTAAACTATCAATCAATCTACAAATATATTATAATATATATAATAGATACTCAATCTATCTAATAATATATATATAGATAAAAAAAAATATGATGTTTAGATCTGTACAAGTTAGAAAGGAATAATTTGGTTCGCTTAGTCTCGATTTCATACTCATCTATAAAATATTATTAATGTGCAGAAGAAATAAAATACATAATAAAAAAATACAAACACAAAATAAATCAAATTTTATTTAGTTTGGTGCCGCCTCCCAAGACGACTACTCTAAAGTATAGTCTTAGTGATCTACCACCCTTATAATCTTCTCCTTTTCGAATATATTCTATAGATAAAGAAGTCTTGTATATCACCCGTTATTATAAGCAAATACAAGCAATATAAAATACAAATAGAAATGAAAAACGAATACACTTTACAATTAATAAACTTTGCTTTGGATGTTTGCTTGTCGCTTTGGATTACTTCTTGATAGTGGAAAATATAACAACACTTCATGTCTAACTCCTCAAGATCCAACCTTGAAAATCTCCTCGAAATGTCTCTTTTAAAGCAAATAGGTTGGAGTTGATGTTCGCCTATCAATCATCTGATCTTCCCTATGAATCGATTGATATGGTCTCTGACACTATTCCTACAATTGAACGAACGACCTTTTAACCTTCTAAAATTTATCTGATTTTATCGATAATTTGAATATCAATTGATTGATTTCTAGCAATAAATTAATAACAATCAGTCGAGTCTTACAACCAAATCAATCTATTTCTGTTCAACTTATAATCAACATCAATCAATTCATATTAAATATCAATCAATTGATATTATCAGTCGAGTTGAACGGTTGAATCAATTAACTTTTATTCGATTTTTAATCGACATCAATCAACTAATGTCAACTATCAATCAATTAGCCAAATCGATTCAACCGATTAGCTTCTGTTTGATTTTTAAAACTATCAATCGACTGATCGGATACATCAGTCGACTAGTACTATCTAGCTAATTTTCAAGAGTACTATAGCAAAATACTATAGTACAATCACTTATATCAATCCTATTTTTGGGAGTTTATGTCCATTAGTGGATTGATACACTCTATCAATCAGTTAATAATTCTATTTCAATCTTATCAAAATTGAATTTTCACATTTTCAGTTATCTCAATCTATTAGAATTTCCTTTGTTCGATACACGATCACTATACAAAATTAGTTGATTAGTGACAAATTTTAACGATGAAAATAATTCATTACAAATATGCAACAAACTTAGCGATAAATAATTATTTCATTGTCAATCGACGATGATATTTACGACATCGTGGAATGTGAGCGGTTAAACACTGGATGGTGATGACGCACTTTGTGTAAGGAACGTAACGATGACACAAAAATAAGATATCTAAATAGATGAGTTAATTTAAGAATTAATATTTTAAAATAAAAATAAAATTAGAATAAAATATTTTTAAATTCCATTCTCCTTTTTATATTCTAAATCAGAATGTAAAAAAATTCTAAAATATGAAAAAGGTAGAACTTATCTTTCCCTTCTCTCCCTTTTCCCTCTTTAACTTATTTCATCCCAAATAAGAGTAAAAATTCTCCGTTCTCTTATTTATCTTTCCCTCTCTCCTTTTTTCACCTTAATAAAGCATTATAGTCCCTGGGGCAATGGTGCCGCGGTAGGACATTCAGGTCGTCACCCAGGCACCTGCGGTGCGATCCCCGGCTAGAGCGTATTTGCAAGAAATTTCCTTTAAATGGGGAGCGTAATCAAAGGATACTGGCCGTCTGGGTTGGCCACTGCGTGCGCTTCCCAATTTACCTAGTAGCCAGTGGGAAACTTCCGTGGGACTGGATTGGTCACCTCCAGAGATAGTCAATAAGGCTAACTGGGATTATCATTTTTTCGAATAAAGCGTTATAGTTACAAGCACATAGATTAGATTGGGCCTACAACGTAACTATGCATCTGCATGCAATATAAAGCTATCAAACAGGGCTATTCTACTTGCAATGCTCACACTAGCATGAAGTCCTCAATCAATCTAAAGGTGTCAGCTTTATAGATTGAATTGCGAGGAATAGCATATGGATAACATAGCAAGCAACTTTATTAATACTTGCAGCACAAAATCTTTACCGCTGGCTTGATCGCCGTGGAGAAGCATGGGAAAGACAAGGCCGGCCGGCTTACTCATCATCACCAGTATGTGGCAGCGGGCGCAGACCACCGCAACCATCTCACCGCGGTGTTAGCGACCGAAATCGGACAGCCAATATTAGCGAATGAAATCGGATTCGGTCGTTAATTAGCGACCGATTTTGATTTGGGTCGTTAAAATTAGCGACCGAAATCAAATTTGGTCAGTAATTTTAGCGACCGAAATCAAATTCGGTCGCTAATTAGCGACCGAATCCGATTTCGGTCGCTAAATCAGTTTACGATGAATTTTTTTACGATTTTTTTTCGGTCGTTAATCGGTCGTTAATCGGATTTAGCGTCCACGACAAGGAGGGGCCTTTGGAGTCGGTCCCTTTTATTTTGCTTTAAACGATAATAACCAAGTTTAAAGCATTAATTGATACACATGTATTCCTTAATTATTCATTTTGATTCGGTCGCTTTTATGTTTACATGTGTTGCTCATTCACTTTGGAAATGCAATGAACTTGTTTAGTGGAATATATATGATTAGTGCTTCTTCAATGCTTTTGATAGAGAATAAAATCATTAATTTAAGAACAAAATTACATCTATATAATGGGATTAAATCAAGGAATATAAAAAGGCAAGTAAATGAAACAAAATTTAAGAATTAAATAAAGGAAGATGCAATGGAGATTGCTGAAGTAGGAACTAGACTTTGAAAGCTTAAAAAAGGTCTCAAAGGAAGATGCAAAGGGAAAGCGAGGTGGTCTCACAAGCACAACCATCTTGTGAAGCCTTGTTTACTTGCATCGACCATACTGTATGTATGTTAAACAACACCTGAACAATATCACCACAAGAAAATCCTGAAATAGCTAGCTACGGAATTAATGATAGAAGTTTATTCCATCGCTAATATTAGCGACGAAATTATTATTTCCAACGCTAATAGTTAATTTAGCGACGGAAAATTATAATTCCATTGCTACTTAGTGATGGAATTATAATTTTCCATCACAAAAACATTGAAGGAATAGTAATTTTGGTTGTAATTTTAGCGACTAAATTTTAATTTCCGTCGCTAATTAGCAACGGAAATATAATCTTCCGTCGCTAAATTTTGCAACAGAAATTAAAATTCAATCGCTAATCTTAGTGACGATTAAAAAAATCCGTCGCTAAAATTCCGGTGCTAATTAGAGACGGAAATTAAATTTCCATTGCAATGATGACGTCAGCGATAAAAAAAGCGACGGAAAAATTCCGTCGTTAACGCATTTTAGCGATGAAATATTCCGTCGCTAATACTGGTTATTTTTGTAGTGAATATTTCTTCGTTGGTGCTTATCGAAACTGAGGTGTTATGATGTCAGTGAAAGATGAGAGCTAGC
Source organism: Curcuma longa (assembly GCF_044706935.1). Taxonomy (NCBI): domain Eukaryota; kingdom Viridiplantae; phylum Streptophyta; class Magnoliopsida; order Zingiberales; family Zingiberaceae; genus Curcuma; species Curcuma longa. The sequence continues at coordinate 6,320,761 of NC_133873.1, read as the reverse complement.
TTCAAATGTTTCACCATGCTCATTCATAACTGCTGCTAACACTTTACTATAATCTACCCTCTTAGCTTGTTACTGAATGTAAATGTTGTTGTGTAGAATAACCAGACCAGACCAAAATTACAGCACCAAAAGTTCATATAAGAAAGTCGACTGATCTGTCATTATATCGAAAGTGCAGTTGCTCATCCCTGCAAAGATTTGATCATCCCTGCAAAGATTTGACAAGGATTTTATGTTAAACTAATTACAATTACGGCACCCATAATAAAACATTGTAGAAATTAGGTGCAATACTACTACAGCAAGATGACCTTATGACCAATTTGTTCCCGCAAGAAGTCGAGCAGTTGAGAAATTTTCGTATCCGCAGGGTTACTAATAAAGGGAATGAAGCAAAAATTGAAGCTGAATCGACAGAATCTGTAGAATTGTAGTTGATAAAAAAAAATATGAAAGTTGTATGGCATACCTATCAGCATCATTTAATTCATCCAACCTGATTCAAAAAAGAATTAGAAACAATTTAAAATTTCAATATCCACAAGGAACAAATTCGAAATCTCATTACTAAACGAAGACTGTAATGAGATTGTAAATGCTTCTAACTTGTAAATGTGTGTCGACAACATATGTAACAACGAGATAATCTTAATTTTGGGTGTTATGCCAAATAATTTTTTTGAGGACAAGAACAAGGGTGCAACTCACAATTGGGAATACAATTTTAGAAAACTAATGATTCGACATACATAGGAACTTGATCCTAGTAGGAAAATGAAGACTCAAATTAAATGTTAGGATTACTGAAAGTATATATAATTCTATGAAATAAATTACAATAGTGACTCACATCATTTTCAATTCTTCAGTACCAATTTTAACTATACCATCTCCAGATTCTTGATTTGTAGGCTGATAGATCTGCATGGCTTTTGTAGGTCTCTGGATCAACTTTTTGTATTCACTGCATCATAAAAAGAAACAACATGACAATTAAGAGATACCGTACATGAAGTAAATTGCAACAGAGATTCATATAATTTTCAGTTCCTCAGTATCAGTTTTAACAACGTCATCTCTTTCCTTCTCTTTTCATATTGTTTCATCTCCTTGCACTATAATCAGTAGACAAAGTTGAAGGATGAGTCACAATAAAATGATTGATGTATTTCTGACTAAAACAAGCAATATTTTATTACATTGATAATTGCTGGTGCCAACAAAGTATTAGCATCGATCGACAGCCAAAAGAATACATTTCAAGTACACTATCAACTAAAACTAATGACACTTGAAATAATATTAATGTATTTATATGGGAATGGAAGTATTAACATTACAAAGACAAATAAGCACCATTAGCAATTTAGAAAACGGACCTTAGTAAAAAAAAAGGAGAGATAAAATTTGTATAAATGGTAAAAGAAATGCACAAGAAGTTGTTATTTTCTTCTTATTTTTCATTGCTAATTGTGTGATTTTTGTTTTCCTATCATTTTTTTTCATAACTTCTAGAGAGAAGTGGTTGTATGTGATATTATGATAGTTTCACATGATATTATGATAACATTCAATGTAGTCTCTTCTAAATCATAAGTCTGTACACTGAGAATGCGAGAATTAGTTTTGGGAATTGAAAAGATAACAAAATTATTAAAAATAAATATGATATATAATATAGAAACATACTCTTTTTTGCATGAACTATTTGAATTCAAGTGCCTTGAGAGAGGCATTTTGCCTTTAGAAGCTTCAGAATATTTCGATGCATTTCCATAATGACTTGAATTTGGAATCATATGTTTACCCTGAAACACAGTGAAATAAGTACAAATATCAGAACAAAATGCAAATTGAACCATTTACATTATCACAAAATTGATTGTCATAATTTCATATGACAAAGTTAGGACTAGACAATAATGTACCTTCTTCGGACTTTGGCTAATGTTTAGGCAGTCAAAGTTAAGGGAATCGACATCACTTGGGGAACAACACTCTCTATCGATTGCTGTAGCAATGCTCTCATCCTCAGTAGCATTAAAAAAGCAGCCACGAACCTTTGCATCTTGTACTATATTTGCCCATATTGATCGACTACTACTTAATGTGGGTTCATTACCCAATATCCAGAGGCAGTATCTGAAATTCAAAAGTCTTACAAAACACATTGGGAAAAAAAATGAAACATAGGATCATACCTTGCTCTGGTCAGTGCAACATTTGTGCGATTAGGATTAGAAACAAACCCAATTGAACCATCAGCATTCGATCTCACTGTGCTAAGTATGATAACATCTTCCTCACTACCTTGAAACCCATCGACCGTGCTAACTTTAACAGGCATTTTTGAACTCAACAGATGCTTTTTCCGTACTAGCTTCTCAACAGAAACAACTTGTGCAGAGTAAGGACAAATAATGCCAACACTAATTCCGTTCTTACTTCTCATGGTTGCTACAAAAGTTCAAACAAGTGGAGACAAGTGCTTAACTAAGAAAATAAGGTCCCTTACACAGATAAATACAAAAAGGAATGTAAAAAGTAATTTCGAGATTTATTAAGCTACTGTAAACACTATGAAGTATAAAGCTAGCTGATTGATAGTCAGTAATATGAAACCACAACACATACCTGTATGAAGACTTCTAAGAATTTGAAAGATAACGACAACTTCCATGTCGTTTTTCTTACTGTGACTAAGGCTGTCAGAACTCTCGGTTCCATCTACAATATTTATGAAAGAGTAGGATCCAAACATCTCTCCACGAAGAAATCTTCTTGTGTAGTCCTTTTTAATGACATTTGGTCCATTGATTACTTTGGAGTTGTAGAATCTTTCAAGAGGAAACAAGCTGATAGATGGATGCATGCGATATTGCACATTCAGAAGGTGTTTCTTGAATCCTAATTTACTCAACCTTTCAAATAGACTCCTACCAAACATTGCATTTTCTGAGACCTGATATACAAGTTAATGTATAGCCATAAGTTAGTACAGAAATAAACTAAATTATAGATACTTTTTGATAGAGTGAATATTATTAAGATTGCAGAAGACAAACTAAATTGCACCTTGCTTTTGACAAGAGCAGGCAATTGACATTCGTCACCAACAAGAACAACATGGCTTATAGAAGAGATCTGCATGGGTACCAATGATTCGCATTCTTTTATTTGTGCAGCTTCATCAATAATAACAATTTTAAATGGTTTCTTTAAATCCAATTTGTGTATCTTGGCTGACGTTGATGCTGTACAGAAAACGAGGTTGGCTCTTTCCAAGCAGAAATTCATGATGCTGAATTTGTCAGATAGTGAAGGTAGACGTATCGACCGCTGAAGTAATTTGATTTTGTCACAACAATGTCTTTTCATCTTCATTAGCTTGATAAAGGTATTGGTGTTGCTACGAAATAAGTTGTTATTTTCAGATAAAGACAGACTGGATCCAAATACTTTCTCAAGATTATTGCCTGCATCTTTCTTTGAGAGAAAAGTGCTAAAGCATTCAAGCGAACGAAGAAGATCCTTTATGTGTTTACAGCAAAAATTCGACAAAGCAGCTACTGGCATATGAACACACAAGTTATTGAAACACTCTCTGCATATCCTTAAAAGAGATGCAAAATGTTGCCTAACAAATGATAGAAAAGTCACCTCACTGTTACTTGATGAATTCTCAGCATTTGTAATTCTTCGAACCCCTTTGCTATCCTTTATATCATCTAAATTCTTGGCCTTCTCATCCTCAATTTTCTTTTCATCCAAAAACCTTTCGTACAAAAATGTAGCATGTTCTAAGAAATTTAGTAATGATCCAAGGCAATATTTCCAGCCAGTTTGTAATCTAAAGCACCCTTTTAGCCTATCTGCTCTGTATTTGAGAAACACTTCTTGCAGATCAACACCAAATCTCAACCTTTCTTCATTGCCAAACAAAACCACATCTCCCAAGCGGCATGATCTGGTACCAGAGGATTCTTTCAGTAGCTTCAAGAAGCGTGATGCGACTTGTGTTACAGCATTATTGGTAGTTGCGCAAATAAGTGTTCTACATCTCAGTTGATCTAACAACCACACTAAACCACTGATTGTTTTGGTCTTTCCAGTACCAGGAGGCCCCCAAATAAGGCTTATGGATAGATGATCATTGCGACATTCATTAGACGGTAAGCAACTCAATATGGCATTGGTCTGAGACTCATTCAGTGACAATTTGCTTAAACTCACTCCAATATCAGGCTTGTTGGAGTGAAGATCATCGCGACATTCATTAGATGGTAAGCAACTCAGTATGGCATTGGTCTGAGACTCATTCAGTGACAATTTACTTAAACTCACTCCAATATCAGGCTTGGAGGCAAATGAAACACTACCCATGTCATCCTGCAAAAAAAACAATTCAGGACAAATTAAATACTAACAAAAATTTAAAGAATATGAAGATTTCAAGATAAAACTACTGCTTTGCATACCTCTGGCTCAAAATCTAACACCTTGTGAATAAGACCGATATTCCTTATCTGTGCGAACTTAAAATTCAACGCATTCCAGATTCGAGAGTATGTTATCGTGGTCAACACACAAACCACAAAAAGGCTTTTTGTTTCTTTGCAATTATTGCTATCTATTGAAGCCTCGATGTCCTCTGAGGCTCTAACTATAGAACATTGAGGTTCCTCCAATTGAAATTCATCCCTAACTACCTCGAGAAGGCAATATGATCCCCGGTCCGTCATCGGAATATACCCATCTATTGGCCTACTGTTCGATAAGATAAGAATGTCACCACTGCAGGGCTTATAGACATCAGCAGTTGTTTCATCAGCCGGCTGTTCGGCAACCATGAAGTATGTATGTTCTTTGTGATCTCTGCACTCGAGACGCTCTATTTTGACAAAAGGAGCACGCGATAGGGTTTGGAGGTTGGAGCACATTTCTTCGCGTAGTTCTTCCAAGAGTGGATAGGTAAAGGAGCTAAAATAGTTCTTGACAGTATCGAAGGTCATGGGAATCCTCTCCACCTAAACATGAACTTGATTGTCAATTACAAGTGCGAGTAGAGAAAGAGTCAAATCCTGTTAATTACCTTGTCCCTGAAGAAATCAGGGTTGAGCACATCCTCCATGGACCATGAGAAGATTTTATCCGCCAAGCTGCCATGGCCTTCTGATTCTGAGTCGAACATTGCTTGCCTTGCAGCTCTTCAGCTCTGGAGGTCGATCGAGTTGGGGTGCAAGCAGAGCGCAGAGGTGACAGAGTTGGAGATGGAGTTCTTTTTGACCATGAATTTGAAGAAATGACGATTCCATTTCCACATGCAGAGAGGAGAAGTAGAATCGCTTCGGACTTTGAACTCCACTGAGCAAACCTGGATCATTCCCACAGGTGAGTGGCCGAGTGGGGATGCAGTTACGTTAATGATTGCGTACATGCATGCAGATACGATTCGGCGACCGAAAGAACGCAAGAACACTAGAACAATCAATTCTAAATTTTATTTACAGTCAATATTATGAAATATAGTCAGATGGCACTATAATTAGTTAAGTGGACGAGTAAATATAACCTAGAGGTTAAAAATTCCAAAAATTAGTATAAAAAAATACATGATATAAAATAGTATATATTATAAGAGTCCACAAAAAAGGTATATAATAAAGGGCATAATTTTTTTACATTTAAAATCATTAATTTTTTATCATACATTTTTCTTAAATATCTCATTTTTATGGTATCTTATACTTTCTCTTTTATTCGTTTACTATATATATATATATATATATATATATATATATATATATATATATATATATATATATATATATATATATATATATATATAATATGGTGTTCACACTTGTATAAATTAGAAAGGAAGGGGTGAATAACTTTGATCGTTCCATCATGATTTCATGCTTGTCTATAAAATATTAATGCACAATGAAAATAAAATATACAATAAAAGAAAAGACAAGCAAAGACAAACTAATTTTATTTGATTTAATACCGTCTCCCAAGACTACTTCAAAGCATAGTCCTAGTGATCTATTATCATTATAACAGTTTCCTTCTTGGATACATTCTAGAGGCGGAGAAGTTTCTTATAATATTAATTGTTATAAGCAAATACAAGATATATAAAATATAAATAGAAATGAAAGCGAAGACATTTTACAATTGATAAATTTTACTTTAAATGTTTGTTTATTGTTTTGAATTGCCTCTTGATGATGGAAAATACAGCAACACTTCGTCTCCAACTCCACAAGATCCAACCTTGAAAATCGTCTTGAAATGTCTCTTTTAAAGCCTGTAGATCGGGATTGATTTTCATCTATCAATTACTTGATCTTATCCATCAGTCGATTAATATAGTCTCCGACATTATTTCTACAATTGAATAGTCTCTAAACCTTCTGAAATATGATTTTATTGATTATTTTAATATCAATTGATTAATTCATCTAGCAATCAATTAATAACAATTAGTCAAGTCTCATAGTCAAATCAATTTATTTCTGTTCAACTCCTGATTCACATCAATCAATTGATATTAAATATCAATCCACTAATGTTATTAGTCGAGTCGAACGTCAACTTTTATTCTATTTCTAATTGACATCAATTGATTGATGTCAACTATCTCTCAATTAGCCAAATCAATTCAACCAATTAGTTTCTGTTCGATTTTTAAAGCCATAGTTGACTAATCAGATACATCAGTCAATTGGTACTAGCAAGCTAATGTTCAGAGTACTGCAGCAAAATATTGTAGCACAATTATTGTATCAACTCTATTTTTGAGGGTTTATACTCATTAGTCGATTGATATACTCTATCAATTGGCTAATAATTATGTTTCAATTTTAACAAAGCTGAATTTTTACATTTTTACTATCCATTTGAACTTAACCTATTAAGACTTCTTTTGCTCGATATCCTATCAATCTTAACCTGTCGGAGACTTCCTCATTATCTAGCATCCAATTAACTTTGACATGCTAGAGTTTTAATATAACAATGTTTCATATATAGTAATTTTTATCAAATTAGGATAATTTTGTTTTACATTATGCCAATTTTAAATAAAATTACTACCATAGCATTGAAATAAAAATATTTTTGAGAAAAAAATAGAATGAAACGTTGTTATAATATATATTTTTAATATATGACATCATTTCAAAGATAATGAAAATAAAGACATTTTCACATAATAATGGCTATTAAGTACAAATGTCATTTAGAAGATTTATATCATGAGAAAAAAAAAACACACATACATGCAGTTAGGGGTCGTCTTGATAATAACTTGTTTTAGAACAAAACTATCCCTAAGGCGTAGTACGTATACGATAGGCGCATGATATTTTTGATATAATAAATAAAGGTCAAATCTTGTTGGAACTCATGACTTGCTTGGACTTCACCTCACTATGCGTCTTTTGTCTATATACTTAAATTTACCTCCCTACTTGACTCTAAGAGGTTGCTGAGGTGGCCGACTTTTTTTTTTAAGAACAAAGCTAATAACAAAGCGAAAATGATAATCAAGTCACCATTGAAACTTACTGACCTTTCATTCAAAACTAAAAGGATCAGCATTCAGAAAAATTAACTTAAAAACTACCCCAAATTCAAATTACATTTACTCAGAACAAAGACCAAATGTTCATATAAGAAAGTTGAACGATCCATCATTAGATTTAAAGTGCAGTTGCTCATCTCTGTAAATAGATTTGACAAGGATTTTATGTTAAGCCACAATTACATCACCCAAAATAAAACATTGTAGAAACTAATTTGAATACTATTTCGACATGATATGATTTTTAAAAAATTCAAACCTTATGATCGATTTGTTCCTGCAAGAAGGTGAGCAATTAGGATATCTTCGTATCGGCAGGGTTCCTAATAAGGGCAATGCAACAAAAACTAAGGTTGAATAGATAGAAAATCTATAGAATTGAAGTTGATAAAAAAAATTGAAAGTTGTATCTCATACCTATCAGTATCATTTAATTCATTTAGCCTGATTCAAAAAAGAATAATTAGAACAAATTTACAATCTCAATATTCACAAGGAACAAATTCAAACTGAATCCATGTCTTCAAAAATCTTATCACTAAACGAATATTGTAAATGTTTCTAACTTGTTAATGTGTATCAACAACATATGTATCAACATAATTCCCTTAATTCACAGTATTATGCCAAAATGGTTTTTGTGATGACAAGAATAAGGGTGCAAATCACAATTCACAATACAACTTTAGAAAAGTAAAGATTCCATGTACAGAGGAACTCGATCCCAGTAGGAAAACGAAGACTCAAATTAACTGTTGGGATTACTGAAAGTATATATACTCTATGAAATAAGTTGCAATAAAGACTCACATCATTTTCAATTCTTCAGTATCAATTTTAACAAAGTCATCTCCAGATTCTTGATTCATAGGTTGATAGATTTGCATAGCTTCTACAGTTTTTGGTATCAACTCTTTGTATTCCCTGTAGCATGAAAAATAAAAACAACATGCCAATGAAGAAACACAGTAGATGAAGAAAATTGCAATAAAGTCTCACATCATTTTCAATTCTTCAATGTCAATTTTAGCCATATCATCTCTAAATTCCTGATCAATAGGTAGACAGATAGCTTTTGCAGATCTCTGGATTGACTCCTTGTATTCGTTGCAATACGAAAGAGATACCTTAAAAGAATTAAATCTATTTCTCCATAGTTTGTATGACCATCATAAAATGAACTCCCTATGCAATTTTATCTATTGTAGTAGTACATTCTTCATCTTTGTTGTTTTCAAGAAGTAAATTATGTTTCTAAACTAAATTACTTAATATAAATATAACAACAATATTGGAATGATTTAAGAGGCAATTCCTACTAAGAGAACGATGTGAGTAAAATAATAGTACTTAAGAAACTCAATTGATATGCGAAGTATAAGATTTTCAATCCTACTAAGACTGAGATGGATAAGGCTAACTGAAAAAAACAACTCACATCAATTTTTCTCTAGAATAACGAATTCTTAGAATATCATCACTGCATTCTTCATTCACAAGATGTATTTTGGGCTGATAAATAGATTTAGCATATCCATGGACTGACTCTGCATATCCACTGCATGAGAAAATTCACAAAGGACTTCGAGGATTAGAGGAACGTCTAACAAATAGACAAATTATTGCCATTAAATAATAAATAAATCATACAATATTTGTGTCCTCGTGTGGTTTTCAATACTATCTAAATTTGAAATAAAAATTGGCAAGGCCTTTATTGGAAGCAACACAACAATTTGTTGTTACTTTTTGGTTCTTCAAAAGTTTTTTTTGTTTGTGGTATTGCTAAGCAAGGCATAAACTTTCATTCTTGTTGGTGCCTCGGTTAGTTTTGATGTGATCAACCGAGTTAAGTTAGGTCCTGTGTTATTCTAATCCCTTTGCTAAGTGCGCAGGAACTTAGGTACGGAGGAAGTCGAGCGTAAGACGTAGCGGACGAGAAGGGATGCGCGGGGAAGTGAGCCGACGGGCTCGGTGCAATCCGAGGGACGCGGAAGCTACGGAAGAGTACGCCGGTGGAGCGAGAAGGACATGCGCGATGTCCGAGGGACGAGAAGCCGGGAGGAAGCATGCTCGAGGGGCGAAAGGCCGGAGTCGGGTTCGGGTGAGCCTAACTCTGGTTGGCCAGAAATCACCCAACCGATCTACCTACAAAAAGTCAACTAAGTTGACTTTTACCAAGTCAACATTTGACTTATAAGATCAAGCTTGGCCACGTTTGTGCATGGCTTAATTAAAGGTGCATGGCTTATTAACGATTAGAGGTGCATGACTACTTTTAATTAAGCCATGCATAACGTTGGAGCTTTTTATTGGTGCATGTTGGAACCAATTACGTTGGAGGCTTTTAATTGGTCATGCATGGCTTGTTAACGTTGGAGGCTAATTGGAGATTAACGTTGAAGACTCTATAACATTGTTATTCTTTGCTTGAGTTTAGACATATGGCCAAAATAGTATGATTTTAATACCAACACTACACATATTTCAAAGTGTTTGATGATCAATTCAAATTAGTTCTAATCCTAAAACTATTTAACACTTATCAAGTTGCAAAATATAACAAACATCTTAACTCATGATGATACCTTACTACTACCAAAATTAGTATCCTATATCAAATCAAAGCATGGACTCTTGTAGAATCTCGAAAAGATCATCGATGTAATTTTCCAATATTCAAATTGAAGACATCTAGTATTAATATTGATCTCTCCATACATTCATTACCAACTGGAGTTGAAACGATTACAATATTAAGGTATGTATGAATAAGTCTATGTTTCTATGACTCTAGCATCCCTCCTCTAGGTTGATGTTAAAGCTACGATTGGTGCTACCCACCTTCTCCTTCCCTCTCTTTTCATAGAGTTTTATCTCCTTGCATGATAATCAATGGACAAAGTTGAAGGATGACTGGACGAGTCACAAAAATATGGTTGATAATTTTCTAATCAAGGCAAGCAAAGTGTTATTACATTGACACTTTTTGGGTGCCAACAAAGTATTGGTATTGATCGACGGCCAAAAGAATACATTTCAACCATGTCAACTGATATTAGTCAGCACTTAAAATCATATCAACAACAACATAAATAGACAACAAGTACAAGAACACAATGCATAACAATGTTATTTTAGAAAACAAGAAGTAGCAACATAAAAAATAAAATAAAGATAAAGTTTGTATAAATGGTAAAAGAAATGCAAGTGTTCTTATTTTTCATATATTAAATGTGTGTTGTTTATTTTTTTAATTTCTTCTCAAGAGAAGTGGTTGTTTATGATATTATGATAGTTTCTCATGGGTTATAGTAAATGTTCACATCATTGCAAAAACAATGTAGTCTCTTCTAACAGAATCAGTTTAAATAATTGAAAAAGTAACAAAATTACTAAAAATAAATTTGATATGGCACAGAATCATACTCTTCGTTGCAGGAACTATCTGAAATCATGTGTCTCGAGAAAGGCATTTTGTCTTTAGAAGCTTCAGAATATTTCGATTCATTTCCACAATGACTAGAGTTTGGAATCGTATGTTCATCCTAAAACAAAGTGAAATAAGTATAAATATGATAACAAAATGCAAACTGAATCATTTACATTATCACAAAATTGATTGTCATAATTTCATATGACAAAGTATATAATGGATTTGTAGTTGCTAACTACAATTAGGATCAGACAATAATGTACCTTCTTTGGACTTTCACTAATGTGTAGTCCATCGAGGTTGAGAGAATCTATAGTGCTTGAGGAACTATATGTTCTGTTGATTGCTTTAGCAATGTTCTCGTCCTCAGTAGCATTAAAAAAACACCGACGAACTTTTGCATCTTGTACTATTTTTGCCCATACTGATTGCCTGCTACTTAATGTAGGTCCATTACCCAATATCCAAAGGCAATATCTGAAAATAAAAAAAAATCTTAAAAAATTCATACCAGAAAAAAATAACTGCAAATATGAACCATAGGAACACACCTTGCTCTGGTCAGTGCAACATTCGTACGATTACGATCAGAAACAAACCCAATTGAACCACCAGCATTGGATCTCACTGTGCTAAGTATGATAACATCTTCCTCACCACCTTGAAACCCATCGACTGTGCTAATTTTAAGAGACATGTTCGAGTCTGACAGATTCATGTTTTTTAACTGATTCTGAATAGCAACAATTTGTGCAGAGTAAAGGCAGATGACACCAACACTAAGGCTTTGCTTTGTTTCCAAGGTTGCTACAGAAGTTCAAAGGTAGCAAAAAGAATTGTCACTAAAGCATAGCAAAATAATTACTATCTAAACGAGGCCTCAAGTACAGATAGTCTTTTTTGCCATGAGAAAAAGATGTACAGAAAGAAAGTCATAGTATCAGTAACTTTCATATGATCCATCTTTGCCGAAGGAATGAGGATTTGACAATATCGATAGCTTAACTCACAGACATCATTAAAGTTAGCCTGCAGTTATAAAAGTTTATAATACTAATGTTTGTAAAATGTATGGGAAGTACTAATGAACACCAATGTCAGGCCACTGTAATGGATTATACCTCAAAAGAACATCATAATAGTCTATCATAAATTTAGCAGTTTGTTGTGTTTGGAAGATTTATTAAACTATTGTAAACATTATGACTCATAGAGCTAGCAAATTAATAGCCAGCACTATGAAACCACAATACATACCTGTATGAAGGCTTCTAAGAATTTCCAAGATAACAACAACTTCCATGTCATTTTTCGTACTGTGACTGAGGCTGTCATCACTCTCGGTTCCATCTGTGATATTTATGAAAGAGTAGGATCCAAACATCTCTCCTGGAAGATATTTTTTTCTGTAGTCCTCCTTGATGACATTTGGTCCATTGAAAACCTTGGAGTCATAGAAGTTTTTGAGAGGAAAAGAACTAATAGATGGACACATGCGATACTGCACTTTCAGAAGGTGTTTCTTGCATCCTAATTGACTCAACCTTTCAAATAGACTCCTACCAAACATTGCATTTTTCGAGACCTGATAAGATGAACATAAATTCAACATGATTAAAGATATACAAATTAATGTATTGCCAGAACATAGTACAGAAAATATACTAAATTACAAACTATTTCAATACAAAGTTAAAGTTATTAAGATTATAGAAAATGGTTGTTAATTGGCACCTTGCTTTTGACAAGAGCAGGCAATTGACATTCATCGCCAACAAGGACTGCATGACTTATGGATGAGACCTGCAAGGGTATTAGAGATTCACATTCTTTTAACTGTGCAGCTTCATCAATAACCACAACCTCGAACGGCTTGTCTAATTGCAATCTGTATAACCAGTCAGTAGTTGATGCTGTACAGAAAACGAGGTTAGCCATTTGCAAGCAGAAGTCCATGATGCTAATCTTGTCAGAAAATGAAGGTAGATGTAACGACTGCTGGAGCAATTTTACATTGCGACAACAAACTATTTTCAACTTCAGTAGCATGGTAAAGGTATTGATGTTGGTACCGACAAAATCGATGCATTCAGGTAGAGACTCCTCTTGTTCTTCCAAACTGAATCTAAATACTTTCTCCAGATCATTCCCTGCATCTTTCTTGAAGAGAAAAGTGTTAAAGCATTCAAGGGAACCAAGAAGATCCTTAATTTGTTTACAGCAAACTTCCGACAAAGCAGCTGCCGGCATGTGAACATACAGAGTATTGAAACACTCCTTGCATTCCTTTAAAAGAGATGCAAATTTTTTCCTAACAAATGATAGAAAAGTCTCCTTGCTCTGACTTGATGGATTCTCAACATTGTAGTCCTTCTTGTCATCCTTAATCTTCTCTTTATGTAAAAATGTCTTGTACAAAACTGCACCATGTTCAAATAACTCTAGTAATGAACTAAGACAATTCTTCCAGCCAGTTTGTAATCCAATTCCAAAGCACCGTTTTAAGCTATCTGCTCGGTGCTCAAGAAACACATCTCTCAGATCATCACCAATTTTCAATCTTTCTTCGTTGCCAAACAAAATAACATCTCCCAACCGACATGGACTGATCCCAGAGGATTCTTTCAGTAGCTTCAACAAGCGCGATGCAATTTCTTTTACAGCATTGTTGGTCGGTGCACAAATAAGTGTTCGGCATTTCAGTTGATCTAATAGCCACACTAAACCACTGATTGTCTTCGTCTTTCCAGTACCAGGAGGTCCCCAAATAAGGCTAATGGCCGTATCATTGCGACTCTCTCTCGCTGATATGCAACTCAGTATCGCATTGGTCTGGGACTCATTGAGTGACAACTTGGTTAAATTCAATCCAATGTCAATGTTTTGAATGCTACCAACATCGGAGTTGGATGCAAACGAAATGTCACCCATGTCATCCTATCAAAAAGACAATTTGCCACAAAGTAAATACAAACAAAAACAACATATATTTACAAAGATGAATCTACCATTTGCATACCTTTTGGTCAACATCTACCACCTTGTAAATAAGACCTAAACTTCTCTTCTGTGCAAGCTCAAAATTCATTGCCTTCCAGATTCTAGAGTACGTTGTCGTGTTCAATAGATAAACCACAAAAAAGCCACTTTTTTCTTTGCACTCAGATTCACCTCTTGAAACATCAATATCTCTTGATGCTTTCACTGCAAAACTTCCTTGTGGAAGTCCAAGAGATTCATCCTCAACTACCTTAAGAAGGCAATATGATTCCTGACCCATCATCGGAACATAACCATCTGATGGCCTACTATGTGACAAGATAAGAATGTCACCCAGGCGTGGCGTATAGGCACTTGCACTTGTGCCTCCATCAGAGGAACTCCGAGGTCCAATAACATCTTTGCGTGGTCTATCAATGCTACTTCTTCCTCTACTTGAGAAATTCCGAACAGGCATTTTGTCGCCATCTTTGCATGCATTGGCACTTGCACTTCTGCCTCCATCCGAGGAACTCCGAGGTCCAATAACATCTTTGCGTGGTCTAGCAATGCTACTTCTTCCTCTACCTGAGAAATTCAAAACAGGCATTTTGTCGCCATCTTTGCATGCATTGGCTTCCCTACCATGAGCTTTGCCTCGATCAGCCGGACGTTCAACATTCATGAGATATACACGCTCTTTGTGATTCATGCAGTAGTGTTGCTCTATTTTGGCAAAAGGAGCAAGGGATATGGCTTTCAGGTTAGAGCACATTTCTGCGCGTAGTTCTTCCAGCAGTGGAAAAGTAAACGAGCTCAAATAGTTCTCGACAGTATCGAAGGTCATGGGAATCCTCTCCACCTAAATTAACATGAAGCCGAAGGGGTTTGAAAAAACTCGATTGTTAACGAGTGCGAGTAGAGAAAGAGTCTATTTAATTTTACCTTGTGCTTGAAGAAATCTGGGTTGAGCACATCCTTCATGGACCATGAGAAGATTTGGTCCGTAGCCTGCCATGGCCTTCTGAGTCGGACATCGCTTGCCTTGCAGCTCTTCAGCTCTGGACGTCGATCGAGTTGGTGTGCAAGCAGAGGTGACAGAGTAGGAGAGCGAGGTAGTGTCACCATGAATTTAAAGAAATGGCCACATGCAGGAGAATTAAAGGCGCTTCGGTCTTCGAACTCAATTAAGCTTTCACACTAGCACTCAAACGCTCAAGCTCTGCTTTGCTTCGCTTCCATGGTTGTGAAAAAGGCAGATACTCTGCTTTGCTTAAGGTTGCTACGAAAGTCAGAAGATAGCAAAAAGGCATCGAATATTAAACTAGTGCATGTCTAATTCAATCTAAGTGAATCTCGAATCTTAAAATTAGATTTATCAAAATTAATTTAGAAAACTATAATGAGTTAGACATATTAATTTATCAAAATTAAGTAAGGAGACATGTGTTGCTTGAGGTTTTAAGTTTGAATCCTCATAGCAATATGTATTTGCTGATTGAGGTATTGTGCGATTCAAGTCTTAGGAATATGTATTTGTTGGCTGAGGTGCTATTGAGGCAGTATGCTCTTATCAACCTAGTAGTATCATGCCTTCAAAAAATCTCTTAGGGGGTTTTCTGATACAAGGTCATTTCGATGGTCGGGATCGGTCACTATAAAAAGTTTACCCACTACAGTTTTTGTCCCCGGGGCAATGGTGTCGCGGTAGAACATCCAGGTTGTCACCCAGACATCTACGATTCGATCCCTAGCTACGGCGTATTTGCAGGAATTTTTCTCCAAATGGGGAGTGCAATCAAAGGATGCTGGACGTCTGGGCTGGCCGCTGCGTGCACTTCCCAATTTACCCTGGTGGCCGGTGGGAAACTTCTGTGGGGTTGGGCCGGTCACCCCAGAGATAGTCAATGGGACTAATTGGGATTTATCATTTTTGTTGCTAAGACGTATTTGCAGGAATTTTCCTCCAAATGGGGATCGCAATCAAAGGATGCTGGGGCATCTGGGTTGGCCGCTGTGTGTGCTTCCCGATTTACTCTAGTGGCCGACTGGGAAACTTCCGTAGGACCGGACCTATCATCCTCTAAGAATTGAGTCAATGCGACTAACTGGGATTATCATTTTTTTTTTGTTTGTGATATGGACAATTCTCATTAGTGTATAAGTCTCAATTAAGCTTTCACACTAGCACTCAAACGCTCAAGCTCTGCTATGCTTTGCTTTGAAAGTCAAAAGATAGCAAAAAAAGAATCGAAGTGGCTAAAAAATAACTAGTCAAAATTTTGATCGCTAATCAGTCGTTAAATTAATTTAACGACCAAACGTGTTTTGATGTTTGATAAATGAGATAATGGGATTGCTGTCCAATAATAACACTGAGGATCTTATGGTTCCCCCCGGGGCATAGGTGAGTTGGTTACGACGCAGCAGACTTGCAGAAGAGAGCAAGGGTTCGAATCCTGGCGAAGCCAGACAATACCCTCCTGCGTCGTAATCAATTGCACTTTCTCGATTTACCTCCTCACAGATGGTCGTGGGGCCGATCGTGGGGCCGCTAAGGTGGCAGATCCACCTTTTTGCAGAAGAAGAGGATCTTATGGTTATCTAATGCTACAATCTGTTTGTCCTGGAACAAGTTTGAGCACTCATCCACCGTTGGTTGGAAAACTTGGATGGTGTGTCGATTTTAATCGGTTACTTGACTTGATTGCTTTTAATAATCAATTTCAGTGATTTATTGGTAACCCCAATTGATTATCATGAATCAGCAATCGATTGATGAGTTAGATGTCGAACACATAAGGGTTTGTGATCAATTAGCGAGATCGATTGGTTGACACCAATTAATTGATATTCATCATCAATCGATTGATGATTTTGAAGTCGCATACGGTAGACTTCCAAATCGATTGAGTGATATCAATCGATTGTCATAGGGTATTAATCGATTGATAAGTCTAATGTTTTGAGCTATAAAGGTTGATCAAGTGTTCGGTTAAAGTTCTTTGGGTATTCTTGGGTTTATCTACACACGTGTTACTAAATTGAACTATTATATCGACCCAAAGAAAGACACATTAGATAGATTTAGTGCATTTTGTGTCGATAGACATATATCTATGCTAAAAGAAATTGACACAAAGAAAAATTACTTTTATGCCAGATATATATTCAAGGTAGCTTACAACTATAGAACAAATTTATTTTGTTCAGATCGTGCACAAAATATGTCGGCCCAAAGAAAGACATATTGCGTGGCTAATTATGGTTGATGTAAGTTATAGACCAATATATAACTCATATAAAATGTCGAATTATGTGCATAATGAGTCGGCCCAAAGGAAGACTCATTATGTAGCCAACAAAAGTTTGAGTTATATTAGAGAGTACTACTAATAAACTGCATTTTAGTCCAAGGAATAAAATATAATGTTGTATTTGATATCTCATAAATAGCTCATATGCATTATTTGCATATTTTATATATATATATTCTTAGTATTAATTAAATCGTGAGCTTACATTATTTTTTCTCTTTTATTATTTCAGTGCAATCAATAACTGCTAATCTTAATAACATTTAATTGATTCTAATTTTGTTGAATGAAAAGAGCACGTTATCGTAGTCTTGGGTTGTATGGAGTTGGACTATGTATTGATATATGAATGTCTTGCACCCTGACTAATACTAACACCATAGAGCAGAGGTTTGAATTTGAAAAGTGAGAGTGATCAAACCGCATGTGTCTAAGTATAATGAAGCTTTCTATATCGGCACTAATTAAAGGCTCTATTACTGAAGGAGAAGATGCTAGAAGTTTCCTTAGCCAATTAGCAGACCATTTTGTTGAGGATCGGGTAGAAAGCCTAGTATTAGACATTTACACGTCTAGGGGTGTCCAACTAAGGCTAGGCCTTACAAGCCTAATGAAAAGAAACTGGGCTCATAAACTATGAGCTGTAATTTTGTGGATTATTCTGAAAAGTCTAGAGGGTATAAATTTTATGATCCTTCTAACAGATCCTTCTTTGAAACGGAAAATGTCAAATTTATTGAGGGCAGTAGGAGTGATAAAGTTAGGAAAATATTTTTTAGGAAAGTGTAAGCAATCCTCCTATGATCACTATTAGTGCAATCATTAGCGATATAGTTATTATACCGCACATCATGGATATTGCACATCTAGAAGGAATAATGAACCAAGATATTCTCATAACATCTCCAATGTAGTTGTAGGGTCTCTCCACTTAAAGTGAGATATTGTCGCATATTGATGAGCAAGTACCTCAATATATCACCTCAAGAATAAGTACCTTTAAGGTGATCTACGAGGGAACAGATATCCATGATTTCTCATGATTATATTTATCTTCAAGAGCACAAGTTTGATATTGGGTTGGAAAATGATCTTGCATCTTTCAAAAAAGTCAAACGATGCTCTAATTCTGAATGGTGGATTAACGTTATATGGCAAGAAGAGTTGAAGTCTATGGCAGACAATGACATTTGAGAACTTTCTCACCTGTCGAATTGCCCATTTTGAGAGTACATCAGAAATAAAAATTGTATTTCTCAATGTTGGTTGTAAATGGATATTTAAAACCAAGTAGGTGTCCCATTCAAAAATTTGATGAAGGCAATGTTGAAAAGTATAAATATGTCTCGTCTTGTTGCCAAGGGATTTACTCAGAAGACATTGATTGTATAAGAGACTTTCTCTATATCCATCCCACCCAAATCGTGTCACCACCTCGACCACAGCACCAGCTTGACGTCACCCAATGACAACCCCTGTCGCGCTCCACTGACAAAAAAACAAAATCAAAGTAAAGAAGCTTACTGCCACCGCCATCAAAGTAAAGTAGCTGCCACCCCACCCTGCAACGCTACAGAGAAATCCCGTCAGAAATATCACGTCGGAGACAAGATCGGAGATTAGGAGAAATTTTTAGGATTTGGGAGAAGAAATCGAGGGGTGGTGCGCTTGATATGCTTTTAGGGAAATATTAGCGACCGAACCAAGGTTTGGTCGCTAAAATTAGCGATCGAACCAAGGTCCAATCGCTAATATTTCCCTAAAAGCATATCACGCGCACCCCCCCCCTTCCCCCCCCCCCCCCCCCCCCCCCATTTCTTCTCCCAAACCCTAGTAAGTAGCAATCGAACCCAGTTCGATCGCTAGAATTGACAACCGAATCGGGTTCAATCACTAAAATTAGCGATTGAAACAGGTTCGATGGCTAAAAATAGCGATCGAACCGTGATTCGGTTGCTAAAACAACGACCAAACCTGTTTCGATCATTAAATTTCAATTCATCATACCCTAAACCCTGATCCATCCCGCTCAAATCCAAATTTAGCGATGAAATTTAGATTCAGTAATGTAGAGATCGAATTTAGATTCAGATCACTAATTTAATGACCGAATCTAGATTTGGTTGCTATTTTGTGATCGTATCTAGGTCGGTAGCTAAAATAGCGATTGAAATATATTCGATCATTATTTAACGATTGAAATACAATATTAATTGCAAAATTAATGGTCGATATAAATTTGATTGTTAAATTCATCACTATTTGAGGTTATTTTTGCAGTGAGTGTTAGTGCTAGTGCTCTGCTTCGCTTCCAAGATTGTGAAAAAGTCATATGCTTTGCTTTGCTAAAGTTCATACGATCTTTAGTATTGCTAGTGTTTGTCTAATTCAATTCAGTGGAGCTTAGCTCGAATATTAAGTTTGTTTTTTTTTATAATATTAGTGCTCGTCTAATTCAATTAAATTTTTTTGCTTCGCTTCCAAGGTTGTGAAAAAGACCAATGCTTTGCTTGGCTTCCAAGGTTGCTACTAAAGTTGGAAGATAGCAAAAAGCATTGTCACTAAAGTTCATAGGCCTTTAGTAGTACTAGTGTGGAATCTCGAATATTAAAGGGCTCACCATCGCAATAAGGTAATATAAGATAGAAGACAACCATAGAAGAACACCAAAAAGTTTTTAAATTACAAATATAAATATTTTTATTTAAAATTAATATAATATACATATATAAATTGCCTTAAATTTATATTTAAAAATAAATATTTGATTAAAAATTAGATTGATTATCCATTTGTTTATTTTAATTTTTTTTCCTTTTATTTTTTTCCTAATTTCTTAAAATTTCCAATATTTTCTGATTTTTTAATATATTTTTTTCAAAAAAATCTTTTATTAATCATATCCCTTCAAAATTAATATTAAAGAATTATATATCATTGATATACTTTTACAAATATAAATACATCATCTCCCTTGAGATAGATGATGATGATGATGATCACTTGCTTTGTAAAGTGAGATCTTTTATGCTTCTCCTTTTGTTGGTTGGTTTGTTACGTGGATTTGGATGCTCTTTTACACCCTTTACATACTTTCTCTGTGAGGCGGCAAGGAAGAGGGTCTCGATCGGCACTATTCATTATCTGCCCTTCTCGAAGGAGGAGGAAGAGAGAGTTGAGCAAATCGGTGTTACACACTTTTTTATTTACCTTGCCAATGAAGGCAAGCAAGCGAGAAGTGGAATCCGTTAACCTAGGGTAGGGATGATAATTTTCTCTGAATTCGATGGAGGATCTTATATCGAACCCAAATGGAGGAGGATATGCAGGAATTTTTAGAACTGATTAAATTTTCAGATTTGGGTATAAAGGTGGATTTGATAAAATTCTACTTATATCCTACCCGAATACTCGATTAAATAATATATATATATATATATATATATATATATATATATATATATATATATATAAGTGGTGTTGATATTTGAAAATCAATACCAATTGTGGTGCTGGATTTTGAAATCCATCACCATAGAAAATCATTCAGACCTAAAATTTTACCTACAATATAGAGGATATTTAATCCTCTGATGGGTATGTGGATGGATATCCGATCCTCTGATGGGTATTAAAGATATCCTTCGGTGG
Source organism: Curcuma longa (assembly GCF_044706935.1). NCBI lineage: Eukaryota > Viridiplantae > Streptophyta > Magnoliopsida > Zingiberales > Zingiberaceae > Curcuma > Curcuma longa. Next base: position 6,299,784 of record NC_133873.1, on the reverse strand, counting down.
GTTTAGGATGAAAATTGAATATCCGATATAAATGGGGATGGAGATGAAAGTTGAATACCTGATGAGGATGAGAACAAAGGATATTGAATCTGATTGAAACCCGACTCATTGTCATCCCTAAGTTAGCCTCTCTTTTTTATATTTGAAATCCAATACCATAGAAAATCATTTGGACCTATAATTTTACCTACAATATAGAGGATATTCGATTCTCTAATAGGTATGAGGATGGATATTCGATCCTCTGATGGGTATGAGGATGAATATCCGATAGAGATGATGATGGAGATGAAAGTTGAATACCCGATGAGGATAGAAACGAAGGATATTGAATCTTATCAAACCCGACTCATTGTCATCCCTAAGTTAGCCTCTCCTTGTTTGATAAAGAAGAAGCTCATTGAAAATCTAGACATGAGGGAGAGACAAAAAAAAAGGAATAAAAAGACCAAAATGCACTTACAAAGAGTAAGAAATCATCACTCTTCCTCCCCAATAGTCAAACCAAAATTTCACTTTGCTCTTATATTTTTCGTAGCTTTTATGCCTTCAGTTTTTATCTTTGTTATCCTTAAATCCACCTTATGTTAGACTGTTACTCCCTCAGATGCACCGAACCTTCTAAGTTTGCTCTAATGTGTCATCCTTTACCCCTCCAAGCATACTAATCTTTTTCCATAGATTAATAGATTGTTGTAGTAAAATATATAAATGTTTTTCTCAAATTTAACATGTTAATTATTTTAAATTATATAAAAATTTAAAATATAATTCATATGATTATATGTTTAATATGTATGTTATTATAATGTATATTTATAACTATTAGATGTATATTTATAACTATTGATTGTATGTTATTTTTAACTATTCGATTAACTACTCTATCACCATGCTCAAAAGAGAGATATCTTTTGACGAACATGATTAAATGGTGTCCTTTTAATTTTTAACCTTGATCAAAAGTACTAATGTTAGTGTAATTTTGATCAAATTAAAATAATTTTGATTGAGGTGGAAAAAAATATTTTGATATAACAATGTTTCAATATTTTTTTATCAAGTTAGGATAATTTTGTTTATATTATAGCAATTTTGGCCAAAGTATAATATATATAATATCTATATATATATAAAAACTGAGTTGTCTGTCTAAAAATTTCCCGCCTAAATATCATTTCTATAAATAGACATATTTATTTATACGGAAACAAACTTACACAGCTATAATTGATTAATAATACAACTTTTCATCCATATTAATCTATATTAATACCATAGATCTTTAAATGCATTTTAATCCATATTAAGCATAAACTTTAATGCTCGATTTGTTATTATTAATTAAATGGTAAAACACATATTCCTAAATATATTGAATAATTTAAAGATCCTATCAAATACCACATATTTCAAAACATATTGAATAACTTTGATGCTATAAATACCACATATTACAAATGAGAGTGAGGTTGCATACACTCTATAAATTAGGATTGCAATATCTTCACTCACTCACTTTAGGCTGAAATAAAAAAATAGCTCCTCTGTTTAATCTCATTCGAGAGGTTAACCCTTCGAAAATGCAATGGGCGTTGAAACTCCGATTAGTTAATTGTTATGATCTACCTGCATATAGAAACAACGGATATTTTAGCTTGGAGTGTGTCTTTCATGATAAAGATGTTGTATATTTTTTTTACGTATATAATTGATTACTGTTAGAAAATACAAATATTTACTCTTTCTATATATTTGTAGGATGAACCCATACATGGAACAATAAAACGTCAGATCATGAAGAGAGTGAAACTCATTCTCAAAGAAGGTCATGTATTTGCCATAAAAAATATCATTGTTGTAGAGAATCGAATGAAGTATAAAACAACAACAAATAAATACAAGATTAATTTTATTACAAAAACTCATGTATGTGAAATTTTTGATGATACATTTCCATCGATGATTTATGAATTCAAGTCTTATCCAGAGTTACGAATCCCATGGGTCTAAAAATTTTGATATGTGATAGTGACAGCAAACAGAAAAATTCAACAACAAACCTTGTATTTAAGGAGGTTTTTCAAAATTTATAAATTTTTTTTCTAATTATACAATCTATAGCCAATTTAACTTATTTATATTTTAATTATTTATTCAAACACTCATACTTACTAATTTTAATTGTTAATTATATAAAATAACGTCACGTGCATTGCACGTGAAATACTAGTTGCAATAAAAAATGAGAAAAAAAATACAATGGAACATTGTTATAATATTTTTTTAATACAGGGCGTTAGTTCCATGATCATCAAGTCACAATTGAAACTTACTTTAACCACATTTAGTCCTTTAATTTATTGCAATTTCAATTTTATCCAAATGTTCATATAAGAAAGTAGGTAGATTCGACAAGGATTTTATGTTAAGCCACAATAATATCACCCATAAGAAAACATTCTAGAAACTAGGTAGAATACTATTTTAATTTTAGCCATATCATCTATAAATTCCTGATTCACTCCTTGTATTCATTGCAATCTCAAAGAGATACCCAAAAAGAAATTAAATTTGTTTCTCCCTTGATTGGATTGCAATCTTAAAATGAAATAGAAAATTGATTACGAATTCTATAAAAATTCTTTTTTATCTCCAACTCTTTATTTTCATTTTTATCCATTGTAATAGTACATTCTTCATCTTTATTAGTTTATAAACATAAATTATATTTCTAAACTAAATTACTTACAGAAATAGTACAATAATATTGGAACAATTTTAAAGACAATTCCTACTAAGAGAACAATACAAGCAAAACAATAGTGCATAGTAAACTCATTTAATTGATATGTGAAGTACAACATTTTTAATCCTACTAAGATGGAGATGGGTAAGACCAGGGCAGCTCGGTGCACGAAACTTCCGTCAGTGCGGGGCCTTGGGGAGGGTCAGATAACATTAGATCTATTATATGTAACCTTATTTTGCATTTTGAAAAAGATTGTTTCTACAACACAAACCATGATCGCAAGGTCACATGATAACAACTTTACCATTGCGTCAAGACTACATGTAGATGAGTAAGGCTAACTAACAAAAAACAACTCACATTAAAATTCTTAGAATATCAAATTAGTTCTAATCCTAAAATTATTTAACACTTAATAAGTTGCAAAATACAACAAACATCTTAACTCATGATGATATCTTACTACGACCAAATTTACTATCCTAAATCAAATGGAAGCAGTGGCTCTTGTAGAACCTTGAAGAAGAGATCATTGATGTAATTTTCCAATATCCAAATGGAAGATATCTAGTGTTAATATTGATTTCTCCATACATCCATTAACTTATATTGTTTAATAATATGCAATATTAAGATATGTATATATAAATCTATGACTCTAACATCCCCCCTCCTCTAGATCACTATTAATGCAACCCACCTTCTCCTTCCCTCTCTTTTCATAAAGTTTTATCTCCTCGCATAATCAGTAGACAAAGTTGAAGGATGCATCACAAAAATATGGTTGATGTTTTCCAATCGAGGCAAGCAAAGTGTTATTACATTAACACTTTCAAGTGCAAACAAAGTATTGGTATTGATCGATGGCCAAAAGAACACATTTCAATCATATCATCCACAACAACATAAATAGACAACAAGTACAAGAACACAATACATATACAATGTAGTATCTTCTAAATCATAAGTCAGATGTACTGAGGATGACAGAATTAATTTAAATGACTGATATTGTGCAGAATCATACTCTTTGTTGCATGAACTATTTGAAATCATGTGTCTCCAGAAAGGCATTTTGCCTTTAGAAGCTTCAGAATATTTGGAAGTATTTCCATAATGACTAGAGTTTGGAATCATATGTTCATCCTAAAACAAATTAAAGTGAAATAAGTGTAAATATGATAACAAAATACAAACTGAATCATTTACATCATCACAAAATTGATTCTCATAATTTCATATGACAAAGTATATAATGGATTTGCAGTTGGTAACTACACAATATATAATGTACCTACCTTCTTTGGACTTTCACTAAATGTGTAGGCCGTCGAAGTTGAGAGAATCTATAGCGTTTGAACAACAGCGATGAACTTTTAGCAATGTTCTCGTCCTCAGTAGCATTAAAAAAGCAGCGACGATCTTTTGCATCTTGTACTATATTTGCCCATATCGATTGACTAATACTTAATGTAGGTTCATTACCTAATATCCAGAGGCAGTATCTGAAATTCAAAAGTCTTACAAAACACATTGGGAAAAAAATGAAACATAGGATCATACCTTGCTCTGGTCAGTGCAACATTTGTGCGATTAGGATCAGAAACAAACCCAATTGAACCACCAGCATTGGATCTCACTGTGCTGAGTATGATAACATCTTCCTCACTACCTTGAAACCCATCGACTGTGCTAACTTTAACAGGCATGTTTGAACTCAATGGAAGCTTTTTCCTTACTTGCTCCTCGACTGCAACAACTTGTGCAGAGTAAGGACAGATAACACCGACGCTAATTCTGTTCATACTTTTCATGGTTGCTACAAAAGTTCAAACAAGAGCTACTGTAAACACTAGGAAGTATATATAAAGCTAGCTGATTGATTGATAGTCAGTAATATGAAACCACAACACATACCTGAATGAAGGCTTCTAAGAATTTGCAAGATAACGACAACTTCCATGTCGTTTTTCTTCCTGTGACAGGCTGTCAGAACTCTCGGTTCCATCTACAATATTTATGAAAGAGTAGGATCCAAACATCTCTCCAGGAAGAAATCTTCTTGTGTAGTCCTCCTTAATGACATTTGGTCCATTCATTACTTTGGAGTTGTAGAATCGTTCAAGAGGAAACAAGCTGATAGATGGATGCATGCGATACTGCACATTCAGAAGGTGTTTCTTGAATCCTAATTTACTCAACCTTTCAAATAGACTCCTACCAAACATCGCATTTTCTGAAACCTGATTGATATACAAGTTAATGCATAGCCATAACTACAGATACTTTTTGATAGAGAGTGAATATTATTAAGATTATAGAAGACAAACAAATTCGCACCTTGCTTTTGACAAGAGGAGGCAATTGACATTCATCACCAACAAGAACAGCATGGCTTATAGAAGAGATCTGCAAGGGTATTAAAGATTCACATTCTTTTATCTGAGCAGCTTCATCAATTACCACAATCTCAAATGGTTTCTTTAAATTCAATATCTTGGCAGACATTGATGCTGTGCAGAAAACGAGGTTGGCCGATTCCAGGCAGAAATCCATGACGGCAAGTTTGTTAGAGAATGAAGGTAGGCATAAAGATTGCTCGAGCAATTTTATGTTGTCAACACAAACTGTTCTCGTCTCAAGTAGCATGATAAAGGTATTGGTGTTGCTTCCAAATTCAGACAAAGACAGCTGATCTTGTTCTTGGTAACTGGATCCAAATACATACTCAAGATTATTTGCTGCATCTTTCTTTGCTTGTTGGCTCAGAATCTACAAAACCACAGCAGCACAAAGAAAAAAAACACCGAAAAGAAGAAGGCAGCGAGGAATAACGAAAGCAACGAAAAGAGGAAATGCTTTATTTCAATGAATGAAAAGTTACAGCCTTCGGAGGTGTATTTATACACCAAAAGAGATAAGAATCCACGTCACTTAAGCCACAAACTAAATGCCACGTAAGCTATAAACTAGGAAATGATAAACCACTAACGTTACGTTGTAGGATAAAAATTATCAAAAGATAAACGAATAAATAACGACGTGGGGATAAGGCTTATCATATCAGGATTATTTCTCACATTACTCCCCCTAATCCTGACATGGTTGTAAATCACGGACGCCGAGTAATTGTCGCATCGCAGCTAACTTCACTCCTGACAATGCTTTAGTTAATACATCGGCTCGCTGTTCTCCGGTATTAATAAACTCAACCTCAATCTGCCTCTTTTCAACACATTCTCTGATAAAGTGGAATCTTGTATCTATATGCTTGCTTCGACCATGGAATACCGGATTCTTCATAAGAGCTATGGCAGATTTGTTATCAACAAATAATGTTACCGGCTTCGGCTCTACACCAGTTAGTTCGCTGACAAGGCTCCTTAACCATAAAGCATGGCAGGCCGCAGTTGTGGCTGCCATGAACTCTGCTTCGCAAGATGAAAGTGCCACTGTCTTCTGCTTTTGTGAATTCCAGGATACCAGACTTTCATTAAAATAGAAAGTCATTCCACTTGTGCTTTTCCTTCCATCGAGATCCCGGCTAAATCACTATCCGAGTAGCCGAATATACCAAATTCCTGAGGTCCTTTTATGTAAACAAGCCCAAAATAAATTGTACCTTTTAAATACCTGAGAATTTGTTTGACCGCCTTATGATGCATGATTGTAGGCTTCTCCATGTATCTGCTCGCCATTCCGACAGAATATGACAGGTCCGGCCGTGTGTGTAACAAATATCTCAAGCAACCAATGAGGCGTCTATACTCCGTGGCGTCAACTGGAGTCCCTTCCAAGTCCTTATGCAGCTGTGTCTTGGGTTCCATTGGATGCTTTGTAGCGTTGCAGTCTGCCATCTTGAAATGAGATAGAATTTTCTTGGCATAAGCTGATTGTCTAAGTAAAATCCGGCTCTTCTGTTGCTCCACTTCAATCCCTAAGTAGTAGGAGAGAAGACCCAAATCACTCATCTCAAATTCTGCCATCATTTGTTGTTTGAACTTGTTGATGTTTTCTGTGCTACTTCCTGTCACGATGAGATCATCGACATATACTCCAACAAGTATACTTACTTCTCCTTTACGCCTTGTATATACTGCATGTTCTTGCGTACATTTTTTGAAGCCAAGCTCTTCTAGGCTCCTGTTCAGTCGCATGTTCCAGGCTCGTGGAGCTTGCCGCAGTCCATAGAGGGCCTTGGACAATCTGTACACCTTATCCTTTTGATTTGGTACCTCAAACCCTTCCGGTTGAGTGACATATATTTCTTCTTTTAACTCTCCGTTGAGAAATGCTGACTTCACATCTAGATGGTGTACCTCCCAGCTTTGATTTGCTGCAAGCGCAAGAATTACTCGAACAGTATCAAGTCTAGCGACAGGTGCAAATACCTCTTCAAAGTCGATGCCGTGTCTTTGTACATAGCCTTTCGCCACTAACCTTGCTTTATGCTTAATGACTTTCCCATCTGCATCTTTCTTCAGTTTGAACACCCACTTTAGGCCGATAGGTTTGTGGCCTAATGGGAGTTCAGTTAGGGTCCAAGTCTTGTTCATCTTGATAGACTTCAGTTCCTCCTCCATTGCTTTGTACCAGCAAGCCTCGGTTGCAGCCTCTTGGTAACATGTCGGCTCTTCAGACAGCACCATCATCACCTCTTCATTAATACCAACAATTTCCTCAGTGTTGGCGTAGATATCGGCAAGGGATCTATAACGGACTGGTCCTTCATAAGACTCGGGTGTATTTGATTCCGAAGATGAGGTAGCTGCATCGGCGTTCGATGATGGTGTAGATGGACTTGACACACTTGTCATGGGCACCACGGCTTCTGGTGTTGGTGCGACCTCTTCCACTCCTGCCTCAGCATCTGCTGCAACAATCGGCTCGTCGGAATAGGATGCATCCAACATAATAAACTCCGGCAAATTTTCTTCATTGTTAGCACCTGCATTCCATGTCCATTCACAATTTTCTTGAAATATAACATCTCTACTTACTTGTAGCTTGCCACGCCTTGGATCAAATAGCCGATGAGCTTTGCAGCCTTCCTCGACACCCAAGTATACCATGGGTGAACTTCTGTCGTCAAGTTTCTTAAGGTGAGGGGTTGTGTTTTTCACATATGCAACACAACCGAACACCCTCAAGTGGGCAAGATGTGGCTTCATCCCCATCCAAGCTTCAAATGGGGTACGGTCTCCTAGCGCCTTAGTTGGGAGACGGTTTAGCAGATAGACAGCATGCCTAACCGCCTCTCCCCAGAACCTTGCCGGCATATGTGTACCCTTGAGGAGCGATCTTGCCATGGCCATCACGGTGCGATTACGGCGCTCCACAACACCATTCTGTTGGGGTGTGTAGGGAGCCGTAAGATGCCGCTCGATTCCTTCATTTTCACAGAACTGAGTGAACTCCGTGGATAGAAACTCGCCGCCTCGGTCTGTTCGAAGTGTTCTGATCTTGTATCCAGTCTTGTTCTCCGTTAAGACTTTGAACTTCTTGAATGCTTGGAATGCATCATTCTTTGCTGCCAATAGAAACACCCACATCCACCTTGTGAAATCATCAACAATCAGAAATAAATACTTGTTACCGGCGAGTGTACATGGCGAGATTGGCCCGCAAATATCAGCATGGAGGAGTTCTAACGGCTTCTCTGCTCTAAAATTTGCTTGGTACGGGAATGGTGACCTTGCATGCTTGGCCATCACACACACCTCGCAAAGCTTGTTTGGCTGGGGCAATAGTGGCACACCAACTGCCAATTTCTTCTCCCCCAAAAGCTTCAAGTCCTGAAAATTGACATGTCCGAGTCTTGCATGCCATAACCAGGTTGGGTCTTCTAGGCTTGCTATGAGACATACTTGCTTGAATGTCTTCAAGGTTATCTTGTACAAGCGATTTTGTGTTCGCTTTACCCGCATCAAGAGCTTCCCGCTCCTATCAATCACCTTCATGGTATCTCCTTCCATGTGCACCTCGTTCCCAGTTTCTGTCAATTGACCAAGACTCATAATATTACTACAAAGTTTTGGAATGTAGTATACCTCGTGGAGAGCCTTCTGATCGCCATTCTTGCATTCGAACACAACCGTTCCCTTGCCCATTATCTCAATGGTTGATCCATCGCCAAATCTCACCCTCCCGGTGATGGTTTCATCTAATTCTTGAAACTTCTCGCGATGGCCGGTCATGTGGTTGCTGGCACCGTTGTCAAGATACCAGACGTCTTTATCTTCTCCTTTTGTTTCGCTACGATACATATCCGGTAGAAACCTTTCTTCGCTGAGTAGAATGATATCCTGCCGCTCACGCCTTGTGTGAGACTCCTCGTGGGACACGGTCATCATCAGTGCTGGCTCTTCATCGGTGGCACAAGTGAGGTGAGCTTCATCACGACGCTTGTTGTAGCATTCAGACGCATAATGCCCCATTTTCTCACAATTGAAACATTTTATATGTTTCTTGTCACGAGCGCCACTGTTGTTGCCGCTAGTGCCTTCTGCACTGTCTTGGCGCTGCGTACCACGGCCACGTCCGCGCCCTCGCCCACGCCCACGCCAATTGCCACGACTGGGATTGCTGGATCCACGCCCCTTGCCTCCTGATGAAGTGTCCACATTTCTCCCCTTCTGTCGCATTTGCCATTCGGCATGAGTAAGTAGGAGCTCACCTTCAGTGTTGTTGGTGTTGCCATGTAATCGTAGTGTTCGTTCCTCATACGCCTTCAATCGCCCTATAGCCTCCTCGAACGGCATAGTCTCAAGGTCGTGGAACTGCTCAATACCGGCAACAATAGGGAAGAATTTGTCAGGGACAGAATCGAGTAACTTCTTTACCAGAGAGGAATCTTCAAGTGTGGCACCAAGGGTGGAGAATTTGCTGCTCATGGCACTGAGTTTCCCAGCAAACTCATCAATCGTCTCGTTCTCCTTCATCCGGAGGGCGTCAAATTCGCTCTTCAACGTTTGTACGCGTGCCTTCTTCACCCGATCACTACCAAGATACCTCGTCTTGAGGCTATCCCAGACTTCCTTCGCCGTCTTCTTATTTGCGATTTGGAGAAGGATGTCTTCGGGGACACACTGCAAGATATATGCACGTGCCTTTTTGTCCTTCTTTGCATCTACTTGGGCTCCTTCTGCTGGCTCTACCGCCTCCCAGACTCCCTGGGCATCAAGAATCGCCTCTGTCTTGATTGCCCACACAGTGTAATTGTGAGGGCTTAGCATCGGATAGAGAAATGGCACTCCGCCGTTCTCCTTCGCAGCAGCTTGTGGGATGCCCGACATGTTTGTAGAATCGTGGATTCAAGGCTCTGATACCAATTGTTGGCTCAGAATCTACAAAACCACAGCAGCACAAAGAAAAAAAACACCGAAAAGAAGAAGGCAGCGAGGAATAACGAAAGCAACGAAAAGAGGAAATGCTTTATTTCAATGAATGAAAAGTTACAGCCTTCGGAGGTGTATTTATACACCAAAAGAGATAAGAATCCACGTCACTTAAGCCACAAACTAAATGCCACGTAAGCTATAAACTAGGAAATGATAAACCACTAACGTTACGTTGTAGGATAAAAATTATCAAAAGATAAACGAATAAATAACGACGTGGGGATAAGGCTTATGGATTATTTCTTCTACATAGATTGGATTGCAATCTTAAAATGAAATAGATTTTTTATCTCCAACTCTTTATTGCCATTTTTATCCATTCTAGTAGTACATTCTTCATCTTTATTAGTTTCTAAACATAAATTATATTTCTAAACTAAATTACTTATAGAAATAGTACAATAATATTTGAACCATTTTAAAGACAATTCCTACTAAGAGAACAATGCAAGCAAAACAATAGTGCATAGGAAACTCATTTAATTGATATACTAAGTACAACATTTTTAATCCTACTAAGATGGAGATGGGTAAGACTAAGGGCAGCTCGATGCATGAAGCTTCCATCAGTACGGGGCCTCCATGAAGGGTCAGATAACATTGGGTCTATTATACGCAACTTTACTTTGCATTTTGAAAAAGATTGTTTATACGACACAAACCATGACCACAAGATCACATGCTGACAATTTTACCATTGCGTCAAGACTACATAGAGATGGGTAAGGCTAACTAACAAAAAACAACTCACGTTAAAATTCTTAAAATATCAAATGAGTTCTAATCCTAAAATTATTTAACACTTAATAAGTTGCAAAATACTACTAACATCTTAACTCATGATGATATCTTACTACAACCAAAATTAGTATCCTAAATCAAATGGAAGTGGTGGCTGTTGTAGAACCTCGAAGAGATCATCGATGTAATTTTCCAATATCCAATGGAAGACATCTAGTATTAATATTGATTTCTCCATACATCCATTATCTTATTGTTTAACAATTGTTAATTGACCTTAGACTGACCCAACTAGAGTTGAAACAATTACAATATTAAGATATTTATGTATAAGTATGTTTTTATGACTCTAGCATCCCTCCTCTAGATCACTATTAAAGCAACAATTGGTGCTACCCACCTTCTCCTTCCCTCTATTTTCATAAAATTTTATCTCCTTGCATAATCAGTAGACAAAGTCGAAGGATGCATCACAAAAATATGGTTGATGTTTTTCCGATCAAGGCAAGCAAAGTGTTATCACATTAACACTTTCAAGTGCGAACAAAGTATCGGTATTGATTGATGGCCAAAAGAATACATTTCAACCATGTCAATTGATATTATTCAACACTTAAAATCATATCATCAACAACAACATAAATAGACAACAACTACAAGAACACAGAATCAGACTTTTTGTTGAATGAACTATTTGAAATAATCATGTGTCTTGAGAAAGGCATTTTGCCTTTAGAAACTTCAGAATATTTCAAAGCATTTCCATAACGACTAGAGTTTGGAATCATATGTTCATCCAAAAACAAAGTGAAATAAGTATAAATATGATAACAAAATGCAAACTGAATCATTCACATTATCACAAAATTGATTGTCATAATTTCATATGACAGTGTATATGTACCTTCTTTGGACTTTCACTAAATGCGTAGGCCGTCGAAGTTGAGAGGATCTATAGCGCTTGAGGAACAACATGTTCTGTTGATTTCTTTTAGCGATGTTCTCGTCCTCAGTAGCATTAAAAAAGCAGCGACGATCTTTTGCATCTTGTACTATTTTTGCCCATATCGAATGACTTCTACTTAATGTAGGTTCATTACCCAATATCCAGAGGCAGTATCTGAAATTCAAAAGTCTTACAAAACACATTGGGAAAAAAATGAAACATAGGATCATACCTTGCTCTGGTCAGTGCAACATTTGTGCGATTAGGATCAGAAACAAACCCAATTGAACCACCAGCATTGGATCTCACTGTGCTGAGTATGATAACATCTTCCTCACTACCTTGAAACCCATCGACTGTGCTAACTTTAACAGGCATGTTTGAGCTCAATGGAAGCTTTTTCCTTACTTGCTCCTCGACTGCAACAACTTGTGCAGAGTAAGGACAGATAACACCGACGCTAATTCTGTTCATACTTTTCAAGGTTGCTACAAAAGTTAGCAGTTTATCAGATTTATTAAGCTACTGTAAACACTAGGAAGTATATATAAAGCTAGCTGATTGATTGATAGTCAGTAATATGAAACCACAACACATACCTGAATGAAGGCTTCTAAGAATTTGCAAGATAACAACAACTTCCATGTCGTTTTTCTTCCTGTGACAAAGGCTGTCAGAACTCTCGGTTCCATCTACAATATTTATGAAAGAGTAGGATCCAAACATCTCTCCAGGAAGAAATCTTCTTGTGTAATCCTTTTTAATGACATTTGGTCCATTGATTACTTTGGAGTTATAGAATCTTTCAAGAGGAAACAAGCTGATAGATGGATGCATGCGATACTGCACATTCAGAAGGTGTTTCTTGAATCCTAATTTACTCAACCTTTCAAATAGACTCCTACCAAACATCGCATTTTCTGCAACCTGATTGATATACAAGTTAATGTATAGCCATAAGCAGATACTTTTGGATAGAGACATGGAAATTCGCACCTTGCTTTTGACAAGAGGAGGCAATTGACATTCATCACCAACAAGAACAGCATGGCTTATAGAAGAGATCTGCAAGGGTATTAAAGATTCACATTCTTTTATCTGAGCAGCTTCATCAATTACCACCATCTCAAATGGTTTCTTTAAATTCAATATCTTGGCAGACATTGATGCTGTGCAGAAAACGAGGTTGGCCGATTCCAGGCAGAAATCCATGATGGCAAGTTTGTTAGAGAATGAAGGTAGGCATAAAGATTGCTCGAGTAATTTTATATTGTTAACACAAACTGTTCTCGTCTCAAGTAGCATGATAAAGGTACTGGTGTTGCTACCAAATTCAGACAAAGACAGCTCTTGTTCTTGGTAACTGGATCCAAATACATACTCAAGATTATTTGCTGCATCTTTCTTTGAGAGAAGAGTGTTAAAGCGTTCGAGCGAACAAAGAAGGTCCTTCATGTGTTCGCAGCCAACGTTCGACAAAGCAGCTGCTGGCATATGAACACACAAGCTATTGAAACACCCTCTGCATTCCTTTAAAAGAGATGCAAATTTTTGCCTAACAAATGACAGAAAAATCGCCTCTCTATGACTTGATGGATTCTTATCCAATTTCTTTTTGTACAGAATTGTATCATGTTCGAAGAAATTCAGTAATGATCTAAGACAAGACTCCCATCCAGTTTGTAAGCACCATTTTAGCGTATTTGCTCGGTGCTGAAGAAACACATCTCGCAGATCATGACCAATCTTCATCCTTCCTTCATTGCCAAACAAAACCACATCTCCTAAGCGACATGGATCGATCCCAGAGGATTCTTTCAGTAGCTTCAGCAAGCTCGACACAACTCCTTTTACATCTCAACTGATCTAATAGCCACACTAAACCACTGATCGTTTTGGTCTTTCCAGTTCCAGGAGGTCCCCAAACAAGGCTGATGGATTGTTGTTTATCATGGCATTCTCTTGCCGATATGCAACTCACTATCGCATTGGTCTGAGAATCATTCAGTGACAATTTGGCTAAACTCGATCGGATATCGATGTTTTGGATGTTGCCAATGGCAGAATCGGATGCAGATGAAACATTACCCTTGTCATCCTGCCCCCAAAACAATTCACAACAAATTAAATGCAAACAAAAAGAATATGTTACATACTATTAGCATATATACCTCTGGGACAAAATCCAACACCTTGTGAAGAAGACCAAAGTTTCCATCCTATGCGAGCTTAGAATTCATTGCATTCCAGATTCGAGAGTATGCTATCGTGTTCAGTAGAAAAAACACAAAATAGCTACTTGTTTCTTTGCAGTCATTGCCATCGCTAGAGACATCGATGTCTTCTGATGCTCTGACTTCAAAATTCTTACCCTCGACTACTTCAAGAAGGCAACTGAATTCCCAACCCGGCATCCCCATCCGAACAGAACCATGTGATGGCCGACCTTTTGATAATGCAACAATATCGCCTCTACGGGGCGTATAAAAACTGCTACTTCTGCCTCCATCTATGCTCGGCGATATGAGATATGTGTGTTGTTTGCGATTTGCGCACTTGAGTAGTTTATGTACTTTGGCAAAAGGAGCACGGGATATGGCTCGCAGGTTAGAGCACATTTCTGTGCGTAGTTCTTCCAATAATGGATAAGTAAACGAGCTCAAGTAGTTCTCGACGGCGTCGAAGGCCATGGGAATAGTCTCCACCTGAACATGAAGGAGACTGTTCGATCATTAACATGCATGAAGGAAGGAGGGGCGAGTAGACTTACTGACTTAGAGAGACTGTTTAATTACCTTGTTCTTTAAGAAATGAGGGTTTAGCACGTCCTCCATGGACCATGAGAGAATTGTGTCCTCTAGGCTACGATGGCATTCTACGTCGGCCATTGAAGGTGCAGCGACCACCTGTTCAGCTCTGGTGATTGTGTTAGAGGTGAGTGTCATCGTGAAGTTGAAGAAATGGCGATTCGATCCATTATTTCACATGCAAGGTCAAGGAGAAGAAGCAGAGTCGTCGCTTCGGACTTCGCGAACTCCACTGAGCAAACCTGGATCATTCCCACAGGTGAGTGGGGATGGAGATACGTTTATGATTTCCTACATGCATGCATAAGACCATTGCCGTGATCGAGTTTGAATATATAATTTATTAAATTAAATAAATAAATTTAAATAAATATGTTTAATTTATTAATCCGTGAATAATATTTATAAATTATATTCATCAATAAAATTATATATATATTAGAGTTGCTATGCTGCATGCGCAACGAGCTGTGCGCGACTCGTCCGCGACGCGCTGATGTGGTTGGGATTTCTCCGTTCGCGTGCATCTACCGTGGCAACGAAACAAAATCCCGCCTTCTCCTAAAATAGTTTCCCTCCCTGTCGTCTGCTCCAAACCGATTCGAGATTCCAAAATCGCCGTCATCCGCTCCACGCCGTCGACAATCATCGCCAGCATAGCAAAACTCTCTCTCTATCTCTCTCTCTCTCTCTCTCTCTCTCTCTCTATATATATATATATATATATAGGAAATTGATCTCCTGCGCTCCGCTATCCTGCGCTCCTCGTGCGCGAAACAATCGAGACCGTCCGTTTCTCCGATCGACGCACAGTGTTTCTTCTCGGACGTTTGCTCCTTCACCGCAGCTGTTCACCGGCGTCCGGCCATCTCCGGCCACCGGACCGGAGCCGATGGATGCGCAACTCACCGGCGCCGGGTCCGGTGGTCGGATTCCGGCCAAATTCGGCCTGAATCCGGCCGAATTTCGGCCGGAATCGGGCAACAGCTACTGTTGGCCGATTCCGGCCGAAATCGACCGGATTCCGGCCGAATCACGGCCGGAGACCGGCCGCGGTCGACGCGCCCGGCGCCGGCGCGTCGACCGCGGCCGGTCTCCGGCCGTGATTCGGCCGGAATCCGGCCGATTTCCGGCGAAAGCGGGCGCCACCGTGTCTGCCCTGTTTCGGCCGGAATTCCGGCCGGATTCCGGCCCAATCCGGCCGGAATCCGGTGCCGATGTGTGCGCCGTCGAGTTGCGCTTCCAACGAGTCCGGGATTGCGGCCAACGGTGATCGGACGACGAAGAACGGCGGCGATGAACGGAAGGAGGTCGGCTGTCGCGCACGGGTAGCGCAGGTGAGCGGAGCGCAGGAGATCAGTTCTCTCTCTATATATATATATATATATATATATATATAAGAGTGCTATGCTGAGCACCGATTTCCTGAGCACTTCCATCCCGGCCGTTCATCCGATCGTGCGCTCAATCTCAGCCGTCCAAAAAATCACGATTGCACAGTGTTTCTCCTCGGACCTCCGCCGCTTCCCGCCGCCCGTTCATCGCCGTCCGACCACCGTTAGCTTCCAGACCGGGCCCGTTGGAACCGCAACTCGCCGGTGGTCCTGAGGTGGCCGGATTCCGGCCGCGATTTGGTCGGAATCCGGCCGGATTTCGGCCAGAATCCGGCCGAATTCTGGGGACAGCGGCGCCAGCCACCGGCCGAATTCTGGGCGACAGCGGCGCCAGCCACTGCTGCCGTGTTTCGGCCGGAGTTCCGGTCGGATTCCGGCCCAATCCGGCCGAAATTCGATGCTGGGATGTGCGCCGTCGAGTTGCGGTTCCAACGAATCTGGTCCGGCGGCCGACGGTGGTCGGACGGCGATGAACGGGTGGCGGAAGCGCGCGAACGTCGGAGGAGTGCGCACGGGGTGCGTAATAACCCGTCGCTCAGGATAGCTGCTCTCTCTCTCTATATATATATATATATAGAGAGAGAACGGCTATCCTGAGCACCCGATTCCTACGCACCCGTGCGCACCGACCGCCGACCTCCACGCGCTTCCGCCGGCCATTCATCGCCGTCCGACCACCGACGACCGCCGGACCGGATCCGTTGGAATCGCGACTCGCCGGCGCACATTCCGGCATCGGATTCCGGCCGGATTGGGCCGGAATCCGGCCGGAATTCCGGCCGAAACCAGGGCAACAGTGCCTGGCACCACTGTCGGCCGGAATCCGACCGGATTCCGGCCGAATCGGGGCCGGAGACCGGCCGCGGTCGACGCGCCCGGCGCCGGCGCATCGACCGGGGCCGGAGACCGGCCGCGGTCGACGCGCCCGGCGCCGGCGCATCGACCGGGGCCGGAATCCGGCACCCGCCGGACCGCCGGCGAGTTGCGGTTCCAACGGGTCCGGTCCGGCGGCCATCGGTGGTCGGACGGCGATGAACGGGCGGCGGGAAGCAGCGAAGGTCTGAGGAGAAATACTGTGCAAATCGCGATTTTTTAACGGCTCCGGTTTATCGCGCGATGAAATGGACGGTGGAGATGCAGGTGCGCACAGGTGCGTAGGAAGCGGATGCTCAGGATAGCATTTCTATATATATATATATATAGTTTTGATCTCTTGTGTGCTTATATTTGCATGACCGTGGCAACCAATTCTGATCTAAATCCGTGAACACGATCCTAATCCTAACCCTAACCTCCTAATCTCGATCTCTCCCTCTCATAGCCTGCCCCTCTCGTCAGCTCCCCGTCTCGATCCCAATCTCAGAGACCTCGTCGTCGCCGTCGCCTCTCCCCGTTCCGATCTCGTAGCTCCACGAGAGAGTTCGTCGCCGCTGTCATCACCTCCCCGTCCCCATCTCACAGAGTTGCAAGAGAGATTGTTGCCGTCGTCGCCTATCCTAAGCCTTCCAACCCCAATCCAAAATTGCATCTCTCCGTCCCCGCGCCAAGCTTTGCTCTGCGAGGTTACACGTTGGCGCCCGAAGTTAGGTTTTTCGCCTTCAGTCGGCGACACGCCGCCAAGAAGTCATTGTTAAGATTTAGGACAAGCAGCGAACACTTGAACGAAATGGATGCAAAAGCAAGCAAAGAAAACACGGTTTGTCCTAAATCTTAACAATGACTTCATGGCGGCGTGTCGCCGACTGAAGGCGATGGCGACGGCGGAAAACTTAACTTCAGGCATCGATGCGTAACCTCGCAGAGCAAAGCATGGCACGGGGATGGAGAGACGCAATCCATTGGGATATTGAATCTGATCAAGACCTGATCCATTGTCATCCCTGAGTGAGCCCCTTTTTCTTTTGATAAGGAAGAAGCTAATGATCTCGCAAACCATATCCATTTGTCACAATCCATGATAGTTCATAACCATATAGTTCAAGAAAACAAGTTAAAACACACAACAAACTACCACAAACTCAAACTATCTTTACTTAGAACACACAGCAGTAGTTCATATAATTCATAAGAAAAAGTCGAATAACCAGTCTTTAGATCAAAAGTGCAGTTGCTAAGGCATGAACAACAAAAGGTAAGATGTTTTGAACATCCTCATGCGTAGCAAATTAAACTAGCTCATTCCTTCTTCAGACTTTCACTAATGCAAAGGCGGTTGAAGTTCAGAGAATCCACAGCACTTGGCAAACCACGCGCTCTATCGATTGCTTTTGCAATGTTCTTATCCTCAGTAGCATCGAAAAAGCAGTCGCGAACCTTTGCGTCAAGTACTATTTTTGCCCATACTGATTGACTACTAGTTAATGTAGGTTCATTACCCAATATCCAAAGGCAATATCTGCAAGACAAAGGTCTCAAAGAACTCATTGGGGAAACAATGACTGAAAAAAAAAATGAAACATAGGAACACACCTTGCTCTTGTCAATGCGACGTTTGTTCGATTGGAATTAGCAATGAACCCAATCGATCCAGCAGCATTGGATCTCACTGTGCTAAGTATGATAACATCTTCCTCGCTACCTTGAAACCCATCAACTGTGCTAATTTTAAGAGACATGTTCGAGTTCGACAGATTCATGTTTCTTAACTGCTTCTGAATAGCAACAATTTGTGCAGAGTAAAGGCAGATGACACCAACACTAAAGCTTTGCATTGTTTCCAAGGTTGCTACAAAAGTTCAAAGGTAGCAAAAAGAATTGTCACTAAAGTACAGATAGATCTTTTCTGCCATGAAAACAAAGATGTGCACAAAGAAAGTCATAGTATCACTAACTTTCATATCATCCATCTTCGCTAAAGGAGTGAGGATTCAACAATATCAGAAGTTTCACTCACAGACATGGTTAAAGTTAGCATACAGTTATAGAAGGTTATATACACTAAAGTTTGTCGAATGTATGGGAAATACTGAGAACACCAATGCTGGTCCAGTGTAAAGGTTTGCGGAAAAGAGTGGCTTGGTGCATTAAGCATTGAAAGAACATCATAATAGTCAATCATAAACTTCACAAAGTAAAACTTCATTTTAGTATGAGAACAGAACACAACAGAAGAAACTTAATGAACACAAGTAAAAAAGTTTTACTATACAAAACTATGAGTTGTCTGGTAGAATTTAGTGAGACAAATGATAGCTATATTACATAGCTATGATGGATTTATGCGACAAAATGAGTGTATCATATGTAAAGAAAAATATTAAAAAATTATAGGTGCAAGTCTCTGTAAGGCAGCAGCTCATAATGTTTAATGAAAAGGTCACTTGTACCCATATATTAGTTAATTGATCAGTGAATAATACAAACAACGATGAATCATGAGAAATGTAGGGAGAAAAGACAAAACAAGTTACATTATTTTCAAGGTAAAAGCATATAAGTTTAGCAGTTTGTTGAATTTGGAGATTGATTAAACAACTGTAAACATTATGACTTATAGAATACATGCATACCTCTATGAAGGCTTCTAAGAATTTCCAAGATAACAACAACTTCCAAGTCATTTTTCGTACTGTGACCATTGTTGTCAGTACTCTCGGTTCCATCTGTGATATTTATGAAAGAGTAGGATCCAAACATCTCTCCTGGAAGATATCTTTTTATGTAGTCCTCCTTGATGACATTCGGTCCATTGAAAACCTTGGCGTTATAAAAGTTTTTGAGAGGAAACAAACTAATAGATGGACACATTCGATACTGCACTTTCAGAAGGTGTTTCTTGCTTCCTAATTGACTTAACCTTTCAAATAGACTCCTACCAAACATTGCATTTTCTGAGACCTAATAAGATAAAACATAAATTCAACATGATTAGAGATATACAAGTTAATCTATTGCCAGAACATAGTACAGAAAATATACTAAATTACAGACCATTTTGATATAAAGTGAATGCTATCAAGATTATAGAAAATGAGAGTTACTTTGCACCTTGCTTTTGACAAGAGCAGGCAATTGACATTCATCGCCGACAAGGACAGCATGGCTTATGGATGAGACCTGCAAGGGTATTAGAGATTCACATTCTTTCAACTGTGCAGCTTCATCAATAACCACCACCTCAAATGGCTTTGGTAATGGCAATCTATATAACCCTGCAGAAGTTGATGTTGTACAGATAACAAGGTTAGACATTTGCAAGCAGAAATCCATGATGCTAAGCTTGTCAGAAAATGAAGGTAGATGTAATGACTGCTCAAGTAATTTTGCTTTGCCACAACAAACTATTTTCCAGTTCAATAGGTTGGTAAATGTATTGATGTTGCTTCCAACAAAATCGATACATTCAAGTAGAGACTCGTCTTGTTCTTCCAAACTGAATCTAAATACTCTCTCCAGATCATTCCCTGCATCTTTCTTGAAGAGAAAAGTGTTAAAGCATTCAAGGGAACCAAGAAGATCCTTAATTTGTTTACAGCAAACTTCCGACAAAGCAGCTGCGGGCATATGTACATACAGAGTATTGAAACACTCCCTGCATTCCTTTGAAAGAGATACAAATTTTTTCCTAACAAACGATAGAAATGTCTCCTCACTCTGATTTGATTGATTCTCAAAATAGTAGTCATTCTCGTCATCCTTCATCTTCTCTTTATGTAAAAATGTTTTGTACAAAACTGCACCATGTTCAAATAACTCTAGTAATGAACTAAGACAATTCTTCCAGCCAGTTTGTAATCCAATTCCAAAGCACCGTTTTAAGCTATCTGCTCGGTGCTCAAGAAACACATCTCTCAGATCATCACCAAATTTCAATCTTTCTTCGTTGCCAAACAAAATAACATCTCCCAACCGACATGGACTGATCCCAGAGGATTCTTTCAGTAGCTTCAACAAGCGTGATGCAATTTCTTTTACAGCATTGTTGGTCGGTGCACAAATAAGTGTTCGGCATTTCAGTTGATCTAATAGCCACACTAAACCACTGATTGTCTTCGTCTTTCCAGTACCAGGAGGTCCCCAAATAAGGCTAATTGATGTATCATTTTGACTCTCTCTCTCCGATATGCAACTCAGTATTGCATTGGTCTGAGACTCATTGAGTGACAACTTGGTTAAATTCAATCCAATCTCAATGTTTTGAATGCTACCAACATCAGACTCTGATGCAAACAAAATGTCATCCATATCATCCTATCAAAAAGACAATTTGCCACAAAGTAAATACAAACAAAAACAACATATATTTACAAAGATGAAACTATCATTTGCATACCTTTTGGTCAACATCTACCACCTTGAAAATAAGACCTAAACTTCTCTTCTCTGCAAGCTCAATATTCATTGCCTTCCAGATTCTAGAGTACGTTGTCGTGTTCAATAGATAAACCACAAAAAAGCCACTTTTTTCTTTGCGCTCATATCCACCTCTTGAAAGATCAATATCTCTTGATGCTCTCACTTGAAAACTTCCCTGTGGAAGTCCTAGAGATTCATCCTCAACTACCTCAAGTAAGATATATGATTCCTGACCCATCATCGTAACACAACCATCTGATGGCCTACTTTGTGACATGATAAGAATGTCACCGGTGCGTGGCCTATAGGAACTAGCACTTCTGCCTCCATCTGAGGAACTCCGAGGTCCAATAACGTCTTTTCGTGGTCTAGCAAAGCTAGTTCTTCCTCTATTTGAGAAATTCCGGACAGGCATTTTGTCACCTCCTTTGCGTGCATTGGCTTCGCTACCATGAAGTTTGCCTCGATCAGCCGGACGTTCAACATCCATGATATATACACGCTCCTTGTGATTCTTGCAGTCGTATTGCTCTATTTTGACAAAAGGAGCACGGGATATGGCTTTCAGGTTGGAGCACATTTCTTCGCGTAGTTCTTCCAAGAGTGGATAGGTAAAGGAGCTCAAATAGTTCCTGACAGTATCGAAGGTCATCGGAATTCTCTCTACCTAAACATGAAGCGGAAAGGGCTTGAAAAACTCGATTGTCAACGAGTGCAAGTAGAGAAAGAGTCTATTTTTACCTTGTGCTTGAAGAAATCAGGGTTGAGCACATCCTCCATGGACCATGAGAAGATTTGGTCAGCTAAGCTGCCATGGCCTTCTGAGTCAGACATTGCTTGCCTTGCAGTTTTCAGCTCTGGAGGTGCCAGAGTAGGAGACGACGAGTTCTTTTTGTGGGAGGAGCGAGGTAGTGTCACCATGAGTTTGAAGAAATGGCGATTCCATTTCCACATGCATGCAGGAGAATTAAAGGCGCTAGCTTCGGGCTTCGCACTCCACTGAGTAAAGCCGGATCAATCTCTGAGCGATGGGATCCGGTAACGAGTTCGTGCGCGCATGCATGCAGATGAGGATTGAGCGTAAACGTCGATAGAGAGTTATGGTGTGTCGGTCGTGCTGGGATGCAAGCAGAGGCGATGAAGGAGGAGGAGGTGGTGGTGGTGGAATTCGTGGCGCGCGCAGGGAAAAGCTGAGGGTTGTTCTCTTCGGACTTCGAGCTCCACCGAGCGAAGGCGAAGGAGGGGACATGACGCCGATCGAGAGCAGTGGAGTGGAAACGGGAAGATACGCAGCTTTGGAAACGATTCAAAAAAATCTCCGCGCAGTTCTTGCAAAGATTTGGAAAACCACTTTGCTATTTATATTTTTCTATTAAGTCATTTAATTTTTTTTAAATATTTAAAAATTTAATTATAGTATCAAATATAAAAAAATTTTGGAAATAAAAAATTAGTTATCCATGGGATCTCATGTACTGATGGATGAGAAGTATAAGATAGCAATCTAGCACATTCCATTTTTTTCAATTTAATTTTTTTTTTATTTTAAAAATTTTTATGTAATCCAACTTATAAATTCTAAAGAAAAATTTTTAAATAACTTAATTATAAATTTAAAAAATAAATAATAAAAATAAAAAATATCATTGTTCATGTTTCTAGTGTTTGAAACCCTTTAGACACTTCAAATATTCTATCGTGGACGAATTACGCATTATAAAACGAATTATGCATTATAAAACATGTGGGATATTAAAATATTATATATATATATATATATATATATATATATATATATATATATATATATATATATATATATATATATATATATATATATATATATATATATATATATATATATATATATATATATATATATATAGAATAAGTTGTATGAATTTTGAATAATGATTGTTTAAGAAAAAGTACTTTATTTTTTCATCAACTTCAATAAAAAGTGAATTTGACATCTCAACAGTTCCACGCAGTCTCATGATTATATGTGAAGAGATAAATCGAAAAGTTACAATTGGACATGGATATCTCAAATGTGATAAAAGATCATACGTTGACCCTAGTGCTTTGTAACTACATGTAAAAAGGTAAATCATAAAGTTGAAGTTAGTCCTATGTGAAACGGTAATTCCCTTACTTCGTCAAGGAATCCATCCTTGCTAATGTGACAAACTTACTATATGATTTCCACCTTAGCCATGCCTTAGGGTACAAGGACACCTCAACTGAACAATGTGTACGAGGAAATTTCATGTCAATAATCTAAATCAAAATTCGATTTTGAGTGAGAACGATCTAAAACAAAATTTTGATCTTATTCTAAATTTAATGATAAATCCTATTTGATTCTATTAGATAAATTTGAAATGACAATTTATGCACGCTCGAACTTTAAAATATTTATTCCCTATAATATTTATTTATAAAAATTTAAATTTAATGAATTTAAAAAATTATATATTTTTTTATTTTTTTGATAAATTAAACCGTCTAACTGGCAACCCACTGGGCTGAGTTGGGATGTCCCAGCATCGCGGGCCGGCCCGGCCCGCCACGCCACTGGCCGGCCCTTCTCCAAAAGCATCGACGGCGCCGTTGATTCTTTGTCGGTTCTCTCTCGCAAGGCAACTCTTCTTGACGCAGTCAATTCGTAAATTCGCCGCCTCCTTCTCTTCCTCGCCGCCGCCGATCCAAATCTGTCGCTTCTCTCACGTTAAGCCCGAAGCATCGACGAAGGAAGAAGAGCAGCAAAGAGCAGACCCAGTCGTTTCCTATCCGGATAACTCATTGCAGATCAAAGGCATCCGGTAGGTGGAGGTTGTTGGGTGTTGCGGGTCGCAATCTTCTCCTCCTACTCTACCTTCACTGCCCTCTCTCATAAACGACCAAGGTAAATGCTTTATCTTTCTCTCTCTTCATTGATTGATTGCGATAGGGGATGGATGTGTGGGCTTGGATTGCCTTGCCTCTATTCAAAATCTCGCCTTTTCTCCACTGTCGCCCTTCAACTCGCCGCTCTTAGCTCTTCCCCTTTTTTAGTTAGTTGATTTATCTGCATCTGTGCAGTTCAGTTTGTGCCTTGTGAATTTCCTCTAGCTGGTTTGTTTCGCTTCTTCCTTATACGTTTCCCCTTTTTGTTTCTTTGTTTGATGCGGTTCTTTGTTGAATCGAATTGTTTATGATTTTCTTTGGGGCTTTAGTAATCCAAAAAAGTTTTGAAAAATCGTTCCCGTGATTTACGCGTAGAATTTGCGCTGGATACAAGTTGATCTTGCTAGTTCTTGTTGCTTTATTTTTCATCTGCTGATTTGGTGGGGTGGGTTGATACTCTCCTTAAACGTTGACAATTGATCGGAAGGTGGATCTTTTATGTTTTCTTGCTGAACAGATTGGAAGAATGCGAGGGAAGGGAGGAGCAACAGCTAAGAACTACTTTGTTCTAAATACCGGGGCTAAGATTCCTGCCATTGGGATTGGAACATGGCAATACGAAGATGACTTCTGTGTCGATGCTGTGGCGGCAGCGTTGACAGTTGGTTATTGCCACATTGACTGCGCCCATCTTTACGGGAATGAGGTCGAGGTTGGGAAGGCTCTGTCCAAGGCTTTTGAAAGTGGGATCAAGAGGGAGGACTTGTTCTTGACCTCAAAATTGTACTGTGCTACTAATTCACATAAGAGAGTTGAGAATTCTGTAAGAGTTTCTTTGAAAAGCCTCGGAATCTCCTACTTGGATCTGTATCTAGTGCATTGGCCTGAGTGCTCATCTTTTGGAGATGCAACTGATCCTTCTTGGAAATCAGCCAGTGAGTATAGGCAGTTCTCACAGAGGTTAAAGCCAACCTGGGAGGCCATGGAAAGTCTTGTAAGGATGGGGATTGTTCGTGCAATTGGTGTTAGCAACTTCAATATTCAGCAAATTAGTGAATTACTTCAGTTTGCGAAGATCATGCCAGCAGTCAATCAGGTGAGCGTTTGTGGCTTTGCATTGGATGATGTTTTCTAGTAAGTTACAAAATGGTTTTGGTTTGGATTAGTCATTTAATGATAAACCTCATATTTTACTAATCCTTCATATTTAACCTTTGGAATATGTCGTATGCCACTATGTGTTTAAGAATTTATTTCCAATCTGATGACATATTTATCAAATTGACTTGTCTGATAATTGCATAAGAAATTATATTTAATGAATGACATATTCAGTCTGTATACATGAACTTCTCAGTCATTCTTCAATTCAAATGTTTCAATGTTTCTTTGTTATTGACCTTGTTTGCTTTTGCTGAATTTGCTTCTCTATTGATTCTCTAAGCTACTGTTGTTCTGCCATGGATTAGGGTACACAGTTTAGTTTGGACTGATCTACTATAGATCTGTTGATTCACTGAATTTAGTAATATTTTTTGTGACAATTTATTTCACTTGCAAATATCTTTTTTTTTGTTATAAAATCTGTGATACACAAAATCTATGTACCATGGAAGACACCAAATTTACAACTTTAAAGCAAGAAAGAAACAATTACCAGATCAGGACAACCAACATATGAATAGGGAACTAACCTTAAAGCTGATCCATTGTGCCTGTTCTAATTATGTCAACACTAGTTAATGGCAAGTAGATAATTGGTTGTCTTTGAGGATCAGAACATTGAGTTTTTTTTGTTGTTGGTGCAAACCTAGGATTATAATAGCATGCATCAGTACCAGGGAATTCCATGAAATCATAGTAATTGTGATGGTTTGAAATAAACTATCAACATCTTCTTGTTGTTATTAAAGTACCCTGCAAGCTAACCTGAGTTTTGCTCTTTCAATGTTGTTGGTTGTCTGAATATGGAAGCTTATTTTGACCAGTATCTTCCTCATCTGCTATTCAGGTGTCGATAATCTATGGTATATGTGATCTTTAATTCTTCCATTCTCCTGCAGTAGATAAAGAAACTCGACATTGAAGTAGTTGGAGCTCTATTTACATGACTTTGTTTTGGTTGTCATTCTGTTCAGGTTGACTATTTAAATCTCCATATCCTAATCTCTCTGCATTTGTAGGATCTTTGATTAGAAACACCATTTGTAGGAGTCAATTAGTTGGCTGCAAGATCATATACATGTTAGGACTGTGAGGTAGGTATAGTGGCTGGATAGCTAGAAGGTAAGTGGATAGTGATTGTCTTGCAAATAAAATTCTACTCTTGCTAATGCCTTAGCAAGGTCACCCACAGATTATGCGCAGCGAAAAACCATAATCAAACAATCAATACATACCAATCGCTAACGCATCGACTTAATATGGTTTAAAACCCTCATTCCTACTTCACGAGCTATAGAAATCTTTTGGAGGAGGAGGAACCTTTATAGCAATTTTCTTACAAGATTTACACAAAGTGAAACTAATAAGATCTAGACTATGAGTACAAGAGAGAGACTCAAGAGATTAGATGATCAATATATTGTAAGTTTTTGAATGCTACTCTTGGTCCCTCTTTTATAGCCTCCAACATATAAACTTTTAGTTTCCATTTTACTATTCTACTGCCGATCAATCAACTAGATCCACCATCAGTCGATTGCTTTCCTGATCGCTACAGTCTTCACTCTGTCAATAGTTAGTTAGTTGGATAGCTTTCATCATCAGTTGTCTTCAATACATCCTAGGTCATCCACCCGTTGCAACTTTAATATGTCAAGATCCATGACTACTTTTAGCTTTCTCACTGAGTCATTAGTTGATGGGATTCTAACATACGATGACTGACCTCAATTAGTCCACAAGCAAGTCGACTAGGATCTGAATAGAAATATTATGTTCGCGAAGCACCAAGCATGGTAGTCTACTCAGTTCACTAGTAGACTTGCTCTACATGTTATCCTTTACGCTTCATCTATGTAATTTTTCTCCTTCAAACTACTATCAACTTTGCGCCTCTTGGCTCTTTGTTCCACAGTCTCTTATATGTCTCATTTCATCTTTCTTGATTTCGGAGGATTTTGAGCCACTGAGCCAACTTGATCACGCTAAGTTAAGCTTCATGAGTTACTCCAACTTTAATGTTTCTTGTCCTGTGGCCCCTCAAATGTCTCATGCAATCTTCTCCGAACTCTATTGAACCTCCAAACCATCAGACGTGTTGCCTTAGCCGTGCCAAATCATCATCTACACTTGAACTCATCGAATTGTGAGACCTTGTTGAGTCACAAGCTTTGTGAGCTCCATATACATCTTGCCAAGTTACTGCACATATTAATGCATATACTAAACACATATGTGGTCTAACTTAAACCTTTTACTAGACATCACTTGAACATGATCTCTTAGCGCATAATTGCACTAACAACACACATAAGTTAATGAATTTTTGTTGATGACACGAGTCCATTAGATCTAGAAAATGCAAGAAAAGATAATTAAATTCTTCCAAACTGATTACTATGTTGCAGAGTCATCATCTCAAATTGAAAACTTGATATGGGTTTTGATTAAAGTTCAAATTACATGAATTGCTGCATAAACTTGTGATGAAATTCCCATATCATTGTTATTCTTTAAGTAGTTGACACCAAACACCCATTCCTAGTGAAATCTATTTTGTTTACTTGCTACTACCACCACCGCAACCACTAGGCTCTATGAACCATTGACAGAAAGGTCATACACCGGGACAGGCCTACTAAGTAATTGTTGCTAATATGCGGTGCTCCTTTTTGTCAAGTCATCAAAATTTATGTTTTTTGTTGTTGTCTTACAATTGATATCTGATTATAGTTTCGCTCAATTGGGTTGTAATACATTCAGGAAACCATGTTTTGAGCACTGTAATGGTATTTCATCCTGGACATAAAGATGAATAGTCACAATGAATTTGATTCATGCTGGCCTTTCATTTCTTTTTGTAGATGTTGTAGAGCACAATTAATAATTTGAGTAGTCAACATAATAAGAGTCGAAGTTCAAAATGATTAATGTCGTAGTAGATGATTCATGCTCAATTTTATTTTAGTAGTGGAAATGAAATGACTGTTGTTCTGTACCTTCCTTTGAACTTCATCAAATATCAGCCAAATATCTTAAAGAAAGGAAGTTGAAGGACTATTAAAATGAGTAATTATGTAGTTATATAAAATAATTCTGAATGCAATTGCCCATGGCAATGTAAAGGGGTTTTATTTATCTATCTGTTTTTTTCTAGCATCTTGTTCATTCATTCATATTTTTCGACAAAATATGTATTTGTATAATCTACACAAGATTTTCTACTCTTTTAAGTTTTGTATTTGTACCTGATGGAACATGGATTTGTAGGTGGAATTGCATCCTTTCTGGAGACAGGAGGAACTCGTGCAATTCTGTCAAGAGAAAGGCATCCATGTATCTGCCCACACACCGCTCGGAGTACCCACCTCTCGCGGGTGCCCAACTGCCAGTCCTGGTTTTTCTGACAGTGGATCAGAGGACGAAGTCGGAACTCCTAGGTTAACATTCCGAAGATCACGATCAGTGCACGGACCAATGATGAAGCTTTCCGTGGTCGCAGACATAGCTGAACGCCATAATAAGACACCAGAACAGGTAACTCGTTCAATCTGTTTCACAAGCTTTTCGTTCGAGCTCTTGATGGACGGCTTTTCGATGGACCTTTTTAACAGGTGATTCTAAGATGGGGGCTACAGAGGGGTACCAGTGTGTTGCCTTGCAGCCTAAATCCCGAGAGGATCAGGAAAAACATAGACATCTTCAGCTGGTGTCTGACGGATGAGGAATGGAACAGGATGAATAGGATTGAGCCGCAGATATGCCTCTTTGGAAGTGGTCCGGCGAATACATCAGAGACCGGCTTCTTTTCGGCAACTGGTCCCCTTCAGGCCGTGCACGAGATCGAAGATGACGACGAATAATAGTAGTATTTACTGTCGTTTGAGTATCAAACTACTTTACAATCATCTGGGAAGAGAAAGTTGTCAAGAATTTCTTCATGTATATGTCCTGCCTATCACTCAAATCTATTCATCAGCAAATATTAGTTTGAAGTTCTTTGTTGAGGATCAACATTTCTCAAGCTAGGTACATCATCAGGTTACTAAAAGTTTATTATGATGTTTTTGTAATATATTCATCTTGTCGCGAATGGACCTGGATTAGTTAAACAGTTCGATAATTCGGTTCCGTGTAGCCTGTGCTAGCTTGGGTTGGACAGAGGTTCTTAACTTGTTTCTCTGTTCTTCTTCCTGTGTCTCTGTGTTTTCGCACCCACCGGGCTGCGGAATCTGAAAGTGCTGCCCTGCCGGTGGCGGCAGCAAGGCCGCCACCGGTCACACGCACAACCGACGCACTTGCCCTGCCTCACCGGCAGCAACCACCACCTCAAACGGCCGGAGCACTACAATACCAATTTATAGAAGCGAGCCCCGGCTTAAAGATCATCGAACCTGACTGGTCCGGTTTGAAAAAAAAAATCGGACACTGGTCCAGTTTGAAAAAGACCAACCAGCCAGATACGAGAGTGTTAGTCTTATCCTCTGTTTACTTGAGAGGATAGAAATAAAAATTAAGACAATTTTTTTAAAATATTTATTTCATAAAAAAGATGAATTACTTATTCTTTCTGTTATTTATTAGTTATAAAATAATGAATAGACGTATGGACGAGATTGCTATGCTGTACGATAACCCTTTGTGCGACCCGTGTGCGACTCTCTGATCCACCGCCGCTGTCGCCGCCGCCACCCCTCGGCGCCGTGATCGACGCGCCACTCGCCAGCGTTTCGATCAACACCGAATTTCGGCCGGAATCCGGAATCTGACGAATTTGACCGGAAACAACCGCCCCCCACTGCGCGCCCACTGTCGACGGGCGTCGAACCTTCCTCGACGGTCTCTGATCGCGATTCGGTCGGAATCCAACCTGATCGCCGTCGACAGTGGCCGCGTCATTTCCGACCAAATCGCGATCGGATTTCGACCAAATCGTGATCGAATTCCGATCAAATCGCGGTCGAAGACCGACCGAGGAAGGACCGACGTGCGAGCTGGAAACAGCGCTGCCACTGCCAACCCTGTTTCTGGCCGAATTCCGACCACTATCCGGCGGAATCTAACACCGGACGAAGCGCCGGTGAACAATGCGTCGATCGCGACTGAGGCGGTGGCCGAACGGCTCAGCGAGGGCAACGGCAGCGGCGGTGGACCAGAGAGTCACGCACGGATCGCGCACGGATTGTCGCGCAGCGCACACGGGTAGCATTTCCCGACGTATGGATATTTCTTTCCTTCCTCATCAATACCTCAGAGTAAACACAGAATTAACCATCCACCGAGTGATCTGTTGGGAAGTAGACAGTTGCTGAGCACGGTGCGCGTCGTATCGTTGTTAAGTCAGGTGACTAAGAACCAATAACGATAAATGCCATACAAAATTAAGACAGCTTCCAGTCCTTATTGCACCCACAACGTACGTAACTACCAGTGCTACTGGCGGTGGCCGGCGCGAGAAGGAGGCGGAGACTGGCCGTGGAGGAAGTGCGAGAGCAAGGAGAGGGACCGGTCCGGTGCGAACACCGGCACTTGGTGGCCGGCGCCCCTCACGGTCACCAAAGTCAGCCCCTCCTCGTACTCCACCACCCACCCCGCCACCTGCTCCTTGTGGTACCACGCCCTCCACCCTCCCCAACTCCTCCGCCCCGCCGCCCCCTGCTTCTTCTCCCGGAGCCTCATGGCGTTGATGCTGTACCTCGTCGACGTCACCGGCACCCGCCCGTCGGTGTCGCCGCTGCGCGCGGATCAACTGTTTAAGCTCACGAGTTCAATCTAATCTAACATGGGGGAGTAGGTTTAGCTGTACGGCACCTGTAGACCCAGATCCGAAGGCCTTCTTTCATCAGCTTCGTCAAGGTTGGTAGAACGGTCGCCGGCGAGTCGTTCCAGTTGTGTATTATTTCGCTGGTGGCAAGATGGAAATTAAATAGCCATTTTGTGTTAGACAAATCAATCACCAAAGCCAAGCAAGATAAACTAATAGCTAATTGACCATTGTTGATGGATTAAATTAATTAATGATAATTAAAGGATGCATAATTTTTTATTCCTATCTATCATCAGGATAAATCTAGAAAGTGAAGATGATTATCCAATCCAACAACTAATGTTCTCGGATCCGCTATTTAAATATCTATCGTTGACAAACCTAATCATCTCACTATTACTAATTTTAACTCTTTCTTTTGGAAACACATGATAATAAATTTGTAAGGAGATAAATAGAAAAGCTACAGTTGATCATGACGGAGGAGGGTATTAAGCTTTGTCGAGATTCAAACCCTTGCCCTCAACTCTGTTCTATCGTAACCAACTCAGTTATACCTGAGAGCAATTTTAACTTTCTTTTGAATTAATTAATGGTAGTTATTGAGATAATATTAAATTAAATTGTGGTAAAAGCATCCCCCTTTTCTTAGATAATGCAAATAGAAAAGAAAAATTAACAAACAAGCTCTCCTATTTTTCTAAAAGATTAATGATATGCTACATGAAGAGATAGCATGACAGGCATAGGCATGGAAGTGAGAAACTTGCATGCAGGTAAGCTCTCCCTATGTGTCTGTCATACTAATGCAGCATATCATTACTCTTTCTAAAATATCAACTCCATTAATCCTATGTTCATTTGTTCTATCCTATGAAAATTTTTCAATGACCATTAGAGTCTATATCTATACATTGGAGAGAAAATCTATACAAATTCATTACAATCGAATTTCAAACTCTAAATGTCTAATCTATTGTTGACGGATCTAACCATCCCACCACCCCGAGGGCAATTTGCATAACTCTCTTTTCTGCAAAAAAGATAAATCTGTCACCCTAGACAATCATATATGAAAACAAAATTGAAAAATTGTGCATGACTCTCTTTTGATTTAATTAATGGTAGTTATTGAGATCGCATTAAATTAAATTGCAGGGTAAGTACATCCCTCCTTTTCTTAAATAATGCAAATAGAAATAAAAAAAATTAATGCAAAAGAGCCCTCCTATTTTTCTAAAATATCAAAGTAGCATTTATGATCAAGATTGTAAAAAGCTCTGAATACCATCAAACCCACTAAAATTCATCACAAAAAAATTAAATTGATTATCTAACTGATTTAACTTGATCATAGCTACCAAATACATCTAACAGTTTTGATTACAATTGCTCAATAAATTATTAATTTAAATAAATATCACAAAATATAAAGTTTTAGAAAAGTAATGAAGAGTAAAATGATAAATTTTAGCACAACTAATACCAACTACTAGATTCATCAACTAATTAATTTTGGCTAAAATTATTATATGGTCATTTTCTCTTTAAATTTTAAATCAGAATAAATAAATGCATTCTAGTAAGCAACTAAGGCTAAACCAACATTCATTGATTGTAAGTGATCCTTTTGGAAGTGTGATGTTAATATTTGTATTAGTTATTATAAAAACCTTGTTACAATAACGCTGTAAATTTTCGACAAGATGTAATTAAATGGAAGGGACTGGAGGTTTCTGATGGAGAGAATTCAAAGTGTGCAGGAAGCAGGCAGAATGTAGTAAATGTAGGAGGCAAAAAATGAGAGCTTCATAAAGACTATGATGTCCAGTGCAATGAATTATTGCAATCAGAAGTGCATAAATGCTGAATTTATTATCCCTAAACAGAAATAAAAGAAGGCAGATGAATAATGCAGATGATGATGTTCATGAAGAGTACCTGCAAGGGGAGTAAGGATATGAGAGATGTGTGACATTGGCGTGCAATGCCTTTTGCACATCTTCTCTGTTGAAATACTTCTCCACGTAGTCTTCTGTGCATGGATCGTACCCTCTCGGCATCTTCTTCATCTCATGCCATCTCTCCTGAATCAAAACCAATCAAAATGAAAAAAGAAAAAAAGAAAAAAAAACAACAACAGTGCTTGCATCGAATATATGTACGATCGAAATGAGTTACATGTTGGGAGAAGTAGTGGGGGGCAGTGACGAGTTTGCTAGTGGAGGAAGAAGATTTGGAGAGAGAGGAGAGACAGACGGGAGAGTAGATGCTGTAGATATCAATGTCATCGTAGGCCTGAAGGAAGGCCTTCACAGCTGGCAAGCAGGCTTTGCTAGGGTGACCGCCCTCGTCTTCTTCCTTGAAGGAGTTGCATTCTTTACGGACGGTGGAGTAAAGCTCGTCGGAGATTATGGCATGGCTCCAAGCATATTCTACCATCCCTAGTTGGTCAGTGGCATCGTTAAGCACTGCATTTCCAATCTGCATAATGAGCATAGCCAACTTTTTGTCAAAAGAAACAGTAATTTCTAAAGTCCAAGCTACTGATGGATTGATAATCAAATTTACTGAGAGAAAAACAGATCAAAGAAGGTAGCAAGAAAGAAATGGAGTAGATAACTTTCTTCTTTTTCCTTTTACCGTTATGACTTTTTTTTTTCCAGATTGATGAAGCTGAGCAAGAGAAGGAAATTGCCTAGCTAGTCATGTTTTCTTCTACATGGTTCTTTTTGTTGCAAAAGAAAAGCTCATAAAGTTTTGAGACAAACAAAACTGTCAACCAGACTTCTTTATTTCTTTCACCTTGTTCGCTGTGAATTTAAAGAAGGGCAATTAAAGTCCGTGCCTTGATAAACATCAGCCGTATTTGTTTCTTTCATGCTATTTATTCAGTGGGGTAGCATGTTAAAGCATGGAGTAAACGCCAAGCTTTGCTTACCATGAAACCTCTCAGATTAATGTACGAATCCTTGTCAGCTTTCTTGTTTCCTTCATAGATGAGCTCTGCAAGCTGGGGAACATAATGACCTAATTGAACCTAGCTTAGAGTTGACCAGTACTGTTTTAAACCTCTGAAAACCAAAACACATATACACATTCAATAGGAGAATTGCTATACCTGCATAGCTTTCTCCAGCAATGAAAAAATCATGGTACTTGAAGTCAGGGAACCTCTTGAACCAGTTCAGGAGAAAGATATGGGAGTCGTGTGCGGTAATTTGATCACCGAGCTCCTCCAAGTCCTTTGATCTATTGGTGTAAGAGAATCCTACTCCCACAGGAGTTTCAAGGAACAGAAGATTTGCAACTATAACAAGTACATGTAGTTAGAGCCACTTAGAAAACAAATGAGTTAATAAAGGATTATGACCATTAGTGATTAATTAGTTTGAGAAACTAGATTTGAGGCTCTTACCCCTATTCCATGAATAGGGATTGAGAGTTAGGTTGGGAGCATTGCTTCTAACCAAGAACGGGCCCAGCTCCTGTGCAGCTCCATATGCAATAGATGAGCATCCTGGTCCTGCAACATACAGTAAGGCAGCATATCAATCTTGTCTTTCAAAGGCAAGACACAGTTCCCATTTTGTTATCTGACAAATAAAAAACTTTGACCAAGATAAGGTTCAATCAAAAGCAGGCAAGCACTCAGAAAACAATGCAAAAAAAAAAAAAAAGCCTGCACATATGACCCAAAAATTGAGCTACAACCAATACGATAAAGCGACAAGTAAATGTAATTAGAATGGTTCTCTATTCAAAACGAGAAGCTGGGTTTGGCAGATTCTACTGAGCTCATTTAAATGACAAGTAAAGCCAAAGGCACCGAATGGTTTGGCTGGCCTGCATGCATGCACATTTATTATTACTGGCGGTACAATTCTCCCTGGTAAGGGAAGCAGAGGTAAGAGTCATCATTTGGCCATCATTTAAAGGCACATTCCCTACCAATCTGCTCTAGGATTTCTTGTGCTGTAAAGATAGATTGGATGACAACTAAGAATCTTACATTCTGCCAATCTAATTGCAAGCACATGGATAGTAGCTGCTAGAATATAAAAAGAACAGCCTGAGGGACGGCACTGGCACTCTTCCAGGCTTCAGATGTTTGCCTACCTAGTAGGTAAGCTACAACATCCTGCAAATCCAAATTTACTAAACTCTTCTCAATTTTCCTGTGTGCATTCATAATTTTGCATAATTTCCTTATATTTGCAGCTTTGACAATTTATTATTCAGCAAAAAAACACATTGATGTTGGAGACTAAGATCTCAGACACATCAAAAAGTCTTAAATCTAAATGATATCTAACATTCTATCACTTGGATAACGTCTATCCTTTCCTTTCTCGTCAAAAAACTATTTCGTTCCCTTTTGAAAATAAAATAAAAAAAGAACTGGTTCGAGACATGATGACACTGTAGTCATCATCAGTGTGATATTCTTTTAACACCAGAAGGGGAATCCTCAACTAACAGCATTGTGCATATCTTTACCAGAAGGGATCACTTTTTTAGGGGAAAGTAACTGGCATTTGCCAAAGAGTCAATGGGTAGCAGAAGTTTTGAGGGTTGTATGTATGCTTTAACAACTACTCCATTTCACGACTGCAATAATAAAGGTTGATAGCATGAACATCGGCAATTCGTTATTGCAATGCCAGTACTATGAGAGAAGAAGGAGAAAAAAAATGGAGGAGACCCGATCTGTAGTTTTTGGGGTGATGAAGAATCGAACTGACCGCCATTGAGCCAGAGGAGGAGGGGCTTCGCCTGGGGCTTCTGCTTCGCCTCGAAAAACCAGTAGAAGAGCGCCTTGTGGTCGCTCACCCTCACATGGCCGGCGTAGTGCGCGAAGCCCACCGGCGGCTGGCCGGGGAGCGCCGCCACTCTATCGGCTTCCCGCTCCGATCCGGCGGCGGCGGCGGAGGCCATCAGCGCGAGATGGAGGAAGGCGGCGGCGGTGGCGAGGAGACGGAGGAGCCGCATCGCGAAAGGGCTGTCGGTTGGTGTGTGGAGGAGGCCGCTGTGCGCTGGTGGTGGTGGTGGTGGCTTATAAAGGCAGAGACAAAGGCAAAGGCAAAAGGGAAAGGGCAGAGAGAGGCGCGTGACTAGGACTGGGTCGTTGGCTGTTTACTAGAGGGGGAGGGGGAGGGGGAGGGGGAGGGGGAGGGGGTGGGCTCGTGGGTGTCTGGGAGTGAGTGTTCGTTAGCGCGCGAATCGGGATCCAGGACAAAATTGAATGAAGGGATGGGAAGGGGCCCGCTGAGTGATGGTGGGGCCGAGCACAGACACCACGCCAACGGAATGAGTTCGAGGGAGCCTGCATCGAATCATTGGACTCGTCTGGCCTAGACAAGACTGATTTAAATATAGTATTTTTTTCAGAATATCTTGAAAATGTAACTTTTTAAAATATATATATAATTGGAAATTTATAGAATTTGAGCAATAATTTTTAGTAAATTTTGAATTTTTTAAAAGGCCAAAATTCGAAAAGGGCATCATTCAAATGGAATTCTCTTTTTATTTATTATCAAAACCTTCGCTTCACTTGCTTCTATATATTTTATAGAAAAGTGATTTTTTTCTTCAAAATTTAAAATTAAAGTAAAAGTTTTAATAAACTAGTGGATTTCATCCGTTTAAATTGCAATCCAAACTTTAAAATTTCAACTCGATTCGTTTAAATTGTAATTTAAACTTAAAAATTTTAATATTTTTATTATTTTTTAATTTGTTGACAACCTCGTGGATTGGTCCACTTAATCCGTAAGCCGTCTTGGGTTGGATTAGGTTGGGTTGAAGATTTCTTAATCTATCAAGTTGGTGGGTTGGCACATCCCATCCTATCATATGATGAATTTTTCCCACATTAGTTGATCCGTTTAACAACTATAGTGACAATCTACATTCATATTCTTAATATCTGTATCTAAATTAACCTACTTCCATATTTGTAAAGCCACCTACCTCCCTCCAGTGAGATGTTATCATACTTAGTAGCAAGGGCGGAGCCAGCCATTATTTCACTCGGGCTTTAGCCCGAGGGCCCAAGGGATTTACAGAAAAAAGTGAGATCGAATGGTGCTGGATCGATTGGGTTCATTGCATTGACGAGAGCAAGGTATCATTTTTTCCCCAATGAGTTCTTGAAGACCTTTGCCTTGCAGATATTGCCTTCGGATTTGAGTAATGAACCTACATTAACTAGCTAGTAGTCAACCAGCATGGGCAAAAATAG
Organism: Curcuma longa; assembly: GCF_044706935.1. Classification (NCBI taxonomy): domain Eukaryota; kingdom Viridiplantae; phylum Streptophyta; class Magnoliopsida; order Zingiberales; family Zingiberaceae; genus Curcuma; species Curcuma longa. Next base: position 6,262,382 of record NC_133873.1, on the reverse strand, counting down.
TACTTGACACAAAGGTTCGCGACTGTTTTTTCGATGCTACTGAGGATAAGAACATTGCTAAAGCAATCGATAGAGTGTGTGGTTCTCCAAGTGATGCGAATTCTCTCAACTTCGACAGATACATTGTTCCTGTTGAGATCGCCTTTCAAATGTGTCACCAACCACCTGACAAACAAACTGATCGTGCAGGAAGAAGAGAGGAAGACAACGGGCCTTACGATCCTGATGAGCTCCATAGCATTGCAAGAACTGACGAAGGAGGTCAGGGGTGCCTTGACTCAACCATTCCGACGCTCAAGTCAGTCCCCCGTCTCCAGGAGGAAGAAAGAGTAGAGTAACAAAGTTAATCGAGCGTATGTGTAGATCATGCATACCAGTGCCTGCAAGGAGTGGGGGTTATATAAAAGATGGTAAGAGAATAAGGAAAACTTGTCTTGTCCTAATTAAAGAGAATATCCTTGCGTAGAGGTCCTATCAGACGAAATGTCCCATCTAAATAAGGAAAGTGTCTCATCGTCGTTGTAATAGCAAAAAGTCATGTCATCCATCATTATACTACATCATTATGCCACATTAATGGGGATAGGTTAACCAACCGATCACATGATTGTCTATATCCTTCTGGCGACGACCTAGTTGACTAAGGGATAGAAGTGGAGTCGGTTGAGTATTAAGCAGGGTGCTAGATAAGCTGGAGGCGGGATATGACCGAGAGGAGCTTTAGAATCGGAACTCGGAGTCGGGTATAGACTCAACTTCGAGATAGAGATCGACTGTTCGATCCCGAGTGCAACCTACTTGCCGGGTTGGGCATTGGACCCTGACCTGAGCTGTCTTTCATGTTGCAATCGGGCGCCGGAGCTAAGTAGAAGCGGCCGAACAAGGTGGATCTGGTAGAGTAGCCTAGAATCAAAGCTCAGAGTGGGCTATCGCATAGGAGTCGGATTCTTAAAGGGGTAGGGATTTGGCTTCCAACCTGAACTAGATACTGGGAGAGATGCGGGATCCCAACCTAATCTATACGTCAGGTCGAAGTCCCCGGGTCGGGCACGAGGTCAAGTCAACTTTTAGTCTGACGTGCCATCTATTTGGACCGGACCTTTACTTTCCGAGCCGAGTCCTACCGACCCATAACTTAGTGAAAGTCTGAAGAAGGAATGAGCCAGTTTTGCTACGCATGCGGATGTGCAGAACATCTTACATTTTGTTGTTCATGCCTGAGCAACTGCACTTCTGATCTAAACACCGGTCATTCGACTTTCTTGTATGAATTATATGAACTTCTGTTGTGTGTTCTAAGTAAAGATAATTTGAGTTTGGGGTAGTTTGTTGTGTGTTTTAAGTTGTTTCCTTCATGGTTATGAACTATCATGGATTGCGAAGAACATGGTTTGCGAGATCATGATTGGAATTGGTTAGATCATTTGAGGCTCAATTAGGCCATTTAAGTGATGCGTCGAGTTTGATATGAACTATCATGGACTGTGCTAGACATGGTTCATGAGGTCAGGATTGGATTGACTAAGTCGGACATGGTATAGACTTGATCAAACCATTTAGGGCTCAATTAGTGCATTTACTTCAAAAGTGCTCCTCTATATCGATATCACTTGGACCGACTTCATCTAGATCCCACCTCGCTTTTATAGGTGCTCCTCTATATCTAATCAATCCTTCAAATACAAACACATCTCATGTCAATTCGGATGGATCGGATAGGTTCGGGTCAGATTGAAAGGTATTCAAAAAAAATTTTCAATGTGAATCAATTTGAAAATTATAAACCCGAACCTGGATAATCCAACTCAATAACCCGACTTGATTTTTTACTATGCGACATTATTCTTTTATTTTTTAATAAAATAATTACATAAACTTTTAAAATATATAATAATATTTTAATTTAAATACACAATAATAAATTTCATCTCCTTTAAATATGGTAATTATATTTGAAAGGTTTAAATATTTAAATTTAAGTGTTTAATTCTCTAAATTATTAATTATTCTATATAAGAAATAATTATTTAGAATTTAATTTTTTTATAAAATAAGTATTACACAATAAATCACTTCTCCATCTTAAATTTAGATCAATTCAAACTCAATCTAATTCAAAAAAAAATATCGAATCAGATTTGGATCTAATGATATGACTCGAACTCTATAAAACAACACCCTCCTAGAGCCGGTCTCACGAAAAATATGAAGAGATATTCATGCAGGTACACAGGTATTAAGCTAGCGCATGACGGGATTGATATTAAATCATCATTTCTTAAAATCAACCCTTGATCATTACGCCAATAATACTATACGCCTACCTCGATACTATGCCCTGGGGCTAGCATTAGTACTACTAAAGATTCTATGAACTTTAGTCACAATGCTTTTTGCTATCTTTGAACTTTCGTAGCGATCTCGGAAGCAAAGCAATTCTTGGTAGTGAAGTAAAGCAAAGCAAATCAAAGCAAATTGACTTAGACGAGCACTCGTACTACTAAAGGTTGTACGGAATTTATATATTTTTAATTTTTATTATGAATTCTTTAATTCTAAATTTTGATAATAGTAATAATCCAAAATTATAAGATTGCAAAGTCTAAAATAATATCGAAAACTTAAGAATAACATTTTCAATTTTTCCATAGTTTTAATAATTACATGCAGTCTCTTGCAATGGTGAGATAGTTAATATTTCACCTTCGAACAAAATTGAGTTAGTTATGATAGAACAGAATTATTGAAGTGTATAAAAGTCAAATCTCGACGAAGTCGAGATAATATCTTCTTCCATTGTGATCAACTGAGTTTCTCAATTTACCTTCTCACTATGATCGCGAGACCGATTCTATAAGACAGTTGTGTGGCACATTTCACCTTTGTTAAAGAGATAGTTAACATTTCAAATTAGTAAATTTACAAGATCTTCTTCGAATGGGTAGCAGACACGAAAACATAATTATTCTTCTGCAAAAGGTGGAATCCAGCCGCCCCACACGATCGGCCCTCCCCCTGACCATTTGTCAGGAGGTAAATTAGAAAACTGCAGTTGATCATGACGCAGGAGGGTGTTGCCTGACTTCGTCAGGATTCGAACTAAAACATAATTATTCATACCGATTTACTCTGTGTCAATAGAAAATTATTATCTAATCATCATCCCAAGATTAATATAATCGGATGCAATTCCCTATCTACGTTACGCTCTCTCCTACTCACTGCCATCGCCATCTGCTGCTGCATGCACGGACGAACTCTCTGTCACCTCTGCTTGCACCCCAACTCGATCGATCGACGTCCAGAGCTGAAGAGCTGCAAGGCAAGCGATGTCCAACTCAGAAGGCCATGGCAGCTTAGCGGACCAAATCTTCTCATGGTCCATGGAGGATGTGCTCAACCCTGATTTCTTCCAGGACAAGGTAAAAATATTTGACTCTTTCTCTACTCGCACTCGTAATTGACAATCAAGTTTTTCAAGCCCCTTCGGCTTCGTGTTTAGGTGGAGAGGATTCCCATGACCTTCGATACTGTCGAGAACTATTTGAGCTCCTTTACCTATCCACTCTTGGAAGAACTGCGCGAAGAAATGTGCTCGAACCTCCAAACCCTATCTCGTGCTCCTTTTGTCAAAATAAAGCGTCTCGAGTGCAGAGATCACAAAGAACATAAATACTTCATGGTTGTCGAACAGCCGACTGATGAAACAAGTGCTGATGTCTATAAGCCGTGCAATGGTGACATTCTTATCTTGTCGAAGAGTAGGCCAATAGATGGGTATATTCCGATGACGGACCGGGGATCATATTGCCTTCTCGAGGTAGTTTGGGATGAATTTCAATTGCAGCAACCTCAATGTTCTATAGTTAGAGCATCAGAGGACATCGAGGCTTCAATAGATAGCACTAATTGCAAAGAAACAAAAAGCCTTTTTGTGGTTTGTGTGTTGACCACGACAACATACTCTCGCATCTGGAATGCGTTGAATTTCAAGCTCGCAGAGAGTAGGAATATTGATCTTATTCACAAGGTGTTAGATTTTGAGCCAGAGGTATGCAAAGCAGTAGTTTTATCTTGAAATCTTCATATTCTTTAAATTTTTGTTAGTGTTTAATTTGTCCTGAATTGTTTTTATTGCAGGATGACAAGGGTAGTGTTTCATTTGCCTCCAAGCCTGATATTGGAGTGAGTTTAAGCAAATTGTCACTGAATGAGTCTCAGACCAATGCCATACTGAGTTGCTTACCGTCTAATGAATGTCGCGATGATCATCACTCCATAAGCCTTATTTGGGGGCCTCCTGGTACTGGAAAGACCAAAACAATCAGTGGTTTAGTGTGGTTGTTAGATCAACTGAGATGTAGAACACTTATTTGTGCAACTACCAATAATGCTGTAACACAAGTCGCATCGCGCTTCTTGAAGCTACTGAAAGAATCCTCTGGAACCAGATCATGCCGCTTGGGAGATGTGGTTTTGTTTGGCAATGAAGAAAGGTTGAGATTTGGTGTTGATCTGCAAGAAGTGTTTCTCAAATACAGAGCAGATAGGCTAAAAGGGTGCTTTGGATTACAAACTGGCTGGAAATATTGCCTTGGATCATTACTAAATTTCTTTGGACATGCTACATTTATGTACGAAAGGTTTTTGGATGAAAAGAAAATTGAGGATGAGAAGGCCAAGAATTTAGATGATATAAAGGATAGCAAAGGGGTTCGAAGAACTACAAATGCTGAGAATTCATCAAGTAACAGTGAGGTGACTTTTCTATCATTTGTTAGGCAACATTTTGCATCTCTTTTAAGGAAATGCAGAGAGTGTTTCAATAACTTGTGTGTTCATATGCCAGTAGCTGCTTTGTCGAATTTTTGCTGTAAACACATAAAGGATCTTCTTTGTTCCCTTGAATGCTTTAGCACTTTTCTCTCAAAGCAAGATGCAGGCAATAATCTTGAGAAAGTATTTGGATCCAGTCTGTCTTTATCTGAAAATAACAACTTATTTCGTAGCAACACCAATACCTTTATCAAGCTAATGAAGATGAAAAGACATTGTTGTTACAAAATAAAATTACTCCAGCAGTCGTTACATCTACCTTCACTATCTGACAAGTTCAGCATCAAGAATTTCTGCTTGGAAACAGCCAACCTTGTTTTCTGTACAGCATCAACGTCGGCCAATCTACACAAATTGGATTTAAAGGAACCATTTAAGATTGTTATTATTGATGAAGCTGCACAGATAAAAGAATGTGAATCATTAGTACCCATGCAGATCTCTTCTATAAGCCATGTTGTTCTTGTTGGTGATGAATGTCAATTGCCTGCTCTTGTCAAAAGCAAGGTGCAAATTAGTTTGTCATCTGTAATTTAGTGTATTTCTGTACTAACTTATGGATATACAGGTCTCAGAAAATGCGATGTTTGGTAGGAGTCTATTTGAAAGGTTGAGTAAATTAGGATTCAAGAAACACCTTCTGAATGTGCAGTATCGCATGCATCCATCTATCAGCTTGTTTCCTCTTGAAAGATTCTACAACTCCAAAGTAATCAATGGACCAAATGTCATTAAAAAGGACTACACAAGAAGATTTCTTCCTGGAAAGATGTTTGGATCCTACTCTTTCATAAATCTTGTAGATGGAACCGAGAGTTCTGACAGCCTTAGTCACAGTAAGAAAAACGATATGGAAGTTGTTGTTATCTTGCAAATTCTTAGAAGCCTTCATACAGGTATGAGCAGTGGTTTCATATTTCCTTTTCATATTTATCTGTATAAGGGACCTTAATTTCTTAGTTAAGCACTTGGCTCCTCTTGTTTGAACTTTTGCAGCAACCATGAGAAGTAAGAACAGAATTAGTGTTGGCATTATTTGTCCTTACTCTGCACAAGTTGTTGCTGTTGAGAAGCAAGTAAGGAACAAGCTTCCATCGAGTTCAAACATGTCTGTTAAAGTTAGCACGGTTGATGGGTTTCAAGGTAGTGAGGAAGATGTCATCATACTTAGCACAGTGAGATCGAATGCTGATGGTTCAATTGGGTTTGTCTCTAATCCTAATCGCACAAATGTTGCACTGACCAGAGCAAGGTATGATCCTATGTTTCATTTTTTTCCCAATCAGTTTTGTAAGACTTTTGAATTTCAGATATTGCCTTTGGATATTGGGTAATGAACCTACATTAAGTATTAGTCGATCGATATGGGCAAATATAGTACAAGATGCAAAGGTTCGTGGCTGCATTTTTAATGCTACTGAGGATGAGAGCATTGCTAAAGCAATCGATAGAGCATGTTGTTCTCCAAGTGATGCAGATTCCCTTAACTTCGACTGCCTAAACATTAGTGAAACTCCGAAGAAGGTACATTATTGTCATTGTAGTCCTAACTTTGTCATATGAAATTATGGCAATCAATTTTGTGATAATGTAAATGGTTCGATTTGGATTTTGTTTTGATATTTGGACTTATTTCACTTTGTTTCAGGGTAAACATATGATTCCAAATTCAAGTCATTATGGAAATGCATCCAAGTATTCTGAAACTTCTAAAGGCAAAATGCCTCTCTCAAGGCACTTGAATTCAAATAGGTCATGCAAAAAAGAGTATGTTTCTATGTCATATATCATATTTATTTTCAGTAACTTTGTTACCTTTTCAATTCCGTAAACTATTTCTCGCATCCTCAGTGTACTAGCGACGTATGATTTAGAAGAGATTAGATTGAATATTATCATAATATCATGTGAAACTATCATAATATCACAAATAACCACTTCTCTCTAGAAGTAATGAAAAAAATGAGAGGAAAACAAACATCACACAATTAGCTAGCATATGAAAAAATAGGGCTAAAATTTGGAGATGATAGGGCTAAAATTGATACTGAAGAATCAAAAATGATGTGAGTCTTTATTACAATTTTCTTCATCTACTATGTCTCTTCATTGGCATGTTATTTTTATTTTTCATGCTACAGGGAATACAAAGAGTTGATACCAAGATCTACAGAAGCTATGCAAATCAATCAACCTACGAATCAAGAATTTGGAGATGACGTCGTTAAAATTGATACTGAAGAACTAAAAATGATGTTAGTCTTTATTGCAACTTATTTCATAGAGTATATATACTTTCAGTAATCCCAACAGGTAATTTAAGTCTTCATTTTCCTACTAGAATCAAGTTCCTCCACAAGTGAAATCTTTAGTTTTCTAAAATTGTATTGTGAATTGTGATTTGCACCCTTGTTCTTGTTATCGAAACAATCATTTTGGCATAATTCTATGAATTAAAAGAATTCTGTTGATACATATGTTGTTGATACACATTTACAAGTTAAAAGCATTTACAATATTTGTTTAGTAATAAGATTTTCGAAGACATGGATTCGATTTGAATTTTTCTTTGTGATCATTGAGATTGTAAATTGTTTCTAATTCTTCTTTTTTAAATCAGGCTGGATGAATTGAATGATGCTGATAGGTATGACATACAACTTTCAATTTTTTTTCATCAATTGCAATTCTATAGATTTTCTATCAATTCAACTTCTATTTTTGTTACATTGTACTTATTAGGAACCCTGCCAATTCGAAGATTTCCCAACTGCTTACCTTCTTGCATGAACAAATCAGTTATGAGGTTTGAATTTTTCTTAAAATCATATCATGATGGAATAGTATTCCAATTAGTTTCAACAATGTTTTATTATGGGTGATGTAATTGTGGTTTAACATAAAATCCTTGTCAAATCTATTGCAAGGATGAGCAACATCATTTTAAATCTAATGATGGGTCGTTCGACTTTCTTATATGAACATTTGGGCTTTGGTTTGTGTAAATGAAATTTGAGTTTGAGGTACTTTTTTAGTCAAATTTTTTGAATGTTGATCCTTTAGTTTTGCAATGAAAGGTCTAAACATGGTTAAAGTAAGTTTCAATGGTAACTTGATTATCATTTTAGCTTTGTTATTAACTTTCTTCTAAAACAAGTTATTATTAAGACAACCCTTAACTGCATGCTCTTTTTTGTCCATGGTATAAATCTTCTAAATGACATTTAGACCTAGTGTGGCAAAGTAGCCATTATCAAGTGAAAAGGTCTTTATTTTCAATATAGTTGAAATGATGCCAAATATTAAAAAAATATTATAACAATGTTTCATTCTCTTTTTTATTTCAGGGTAAACATATGATTCCAAATTCAAGTTATTATGGAAATGCATCGAAGTGTTCTGAAGCTTCTAAAGGCAAAATGCCTCTCTCAAGGCACTTGAATTCAAATAGGTCATGCAAAAAGGAGTATGTTTCTATATCATATATCGTAATTATTTTCAGTAACTTTGTTACCTTTTCAATTTTGTAAACTACTTCTCGCATCCTCAATGTACTAGCAAATTATGATTTAGAAGAGACTATGCTAAATGTTATCATAATATCATGAGAAACTATCATAATATCATAAACAACCACTTCTCTCGAGAAGAATTGAAAAAAAAAACGAGAAGAAAACAAATATCACACAATTAGCATATGAAAAATAAGAAGAAAACAACAACTTCTTGTGCATTTCTTTTACCATTTACACAAATTTTCTCTTTTATTTTTTTGTTGCTAAGGCTTGTTTTCTAAAGTGCCAATGGTTTTTAGTTGTCTTCCTAATGTTAATACTTTCATTTCCATAAAAATAACAGTAATATGATTTCAAGTGTCAATTAGTATCAATTAATAGGGTTGAAATGTATTCTTTTGGCTGTCAATCCATACTAATACTTTGTTACACCGGTAAGTGCTAATGTAATAGCACTTTGCTTGTCTTGATCAGAAAAATATCAATCATAATTTCGTGATTCATCCATTAACTTTGTCTACTGATTGTGGTGCAAGGAGATGAAACTCTATGAAAAGAGGGGGAAGGAGAAGGTGCGTAGCACCAATCATAACTTTAGTAGTGATCCAGAGGAGGGATGCTAGAGTCATAGAAACTGAGACTTACACATATATATCTTAATATTGTACTTGTTTCAACTCCAATTGGATCAGTCAAAGGCCAATTAATGATTGTTAAACAAGATAAATTAATGGATGTATGGAAAAAATCAATATTAATAGTAGATGTCTTCAATTTGAATATTGAAAAATTACATGGATGATCTCTTCAAAAATCATATTATATTGGTCATATGTCTAAACTCGAGCAAAGGATGATAGTTTATGGGTTGTCAAATTTTCTCTCTTTTTAGAATTTGATAGTTTATGGGTTGTCAAATTTTCTTCTTTTTAGAAGTTGCTATGATCTTTTTTGAATTTTCTCTTGTAGGGAATACAAGGAGCCAATCCATAGATCTACTAAAGCTATTTATCTGCCCAAAATGCATCTTGTGACTGAAGAATGCAGAGATGATATTCTAAGAATTCATTCTTCTGGAATAAAATCGATGTGAGTTATTTTTTGCCAGTTAGTTTAATTTACTCATCTCCGTCTTAGTAGAATTGAAAATCTTGTACTTAGCAAATCAATTAAGTGAGTTACCTAAGCATCATTGTTTTAATTACGTCGTTCTCTTCCAATTGACATATTTGTTGACATGGACAAAGAAATTGTTCTAATATTGTTGTACTATTTTTATTATTATAAGTAATTTAGTTTATAAACATAATTTACTGTCTAGAAAATAATAAAGATGAAGAATGTATTACTACAATAGATAAAATGGCATAGAGAGTTAAAGATAAAAAAATGTTTATAGAATTTATCATTAATTATATATTTCATTTTATGATTGGAGAAACAAATTTAATTCCTTTTAAGTTATCTCTTTCATATTGCAGGGAATACAAGGAGTCGATCCAGAGATCTACCAAGGCTATCTGTGAGCCTACTGATCAGGAATCTAGAGATGATATTGCTAAAATTGATATTGAAGAACTGAAAATGATGTGAGTCTTTATTGCAACTTACTTCATGTACTATATCTCTTCATTGACATGTTGTTTCTTTTCATGCTGCAGCGATCACAAAGAGTCGATCCATAGATCTGCTGAACATATGCAGATCTATCAACCTACAAATCAAGAATCTGAAGATGACATCGTTAAAATTGATACTGAATAACTGAAAATGATGTGAGTCCCTATTGCAACTTATTTCATAAATTATAGATATACTTTTAGTAATCCCAACATTTAATTTGAGTCTTCATTTTATATTTTGAATTATAGTTTACACCTTCTTTTTGTCATCAGAACAATCATTTTGACATAATGTAGTGAATGAAGAGAATTTTGTCAATACATATGCTTATTGATTTGGTTTGAATTCATTCCTGGTGAATATTGAGATTCTAAATTGTTTCTGATTCTTTTATTTTGCATCAGGCTGAATGAATCGAATGATGATGATAGGTATGAGATACAACCTTCAGATTTTATTTTTTTCTTATCAACTTCAATTCTACAAATTTTTTATCTATTCAGTTTCAGCTTCAGTTTGTTGCATTCCTTTTATTAGGAACCCTGCCGTTTCGAAGATTTCTCAACTGCTCAGTTTCTTGCAAGAACAAATCGGTTATAAGGTTTGAATTTTTCTTAAAATCATATCATGTTGAAAGTTTCTACAATGTGTTTATTATGGGTGATGTAATTGTGGCTTAACATAAAATCCTTGTCAAATAACACTCTAATGCTTGTTTTCTTCGTGGTATAATTTTTCTAAGTGACATTAAGCCCTCTTGTGGCAAAGTAGTCATTGCCAAGTGAAAAGGAATTTACTTTCATTATTATTGAAATAGTGCCCTATATTTTTAAAAAATATTATAACAATGTTTCATTTTTTTCTCAAAAATGTTTTTATTTCAATACTATTATTATAGTAACTTTGGCCGAAATTACTACAATGTAAAATAAAATTATCCTAACTTGATAAAAATTACTTAACATGAAATACTATTACATCAAAATATTTTTTTTCCATCTTAATTAAAATTATTTTAATTTGATCAAAATTACTTTAACACTAAGACTTTTGATCTAGATTAAAAATTAAAAGAGCACCTTTAAGATATTTTTTTAAAAATTAAATCAACATCTTATCATATTTCTCATTTTGAAAATAATTATAGAGTAGCTATTAGAACTTGTTAAAATTAATCGATTCAACTTTAACACTACTTTTATATTTTTTTAAAAAAATCAAAATTACTTAAACTTGATTGAAATTGTTTCAACGTGGCCAAAATCTTTTTAAAATTATTGTAGCAAGTATCTAATAGTTGTTACAACAATTTTACAATGATTTTGACCATATTAAACTTATTTTAATTAAATTTAAATAATTTTAATCAAATTAATAATTAAGAATTTTTTGTAAAAGTATTTTATGTGTAATATTTTTAATTAAATCGAACTAAAAAAACAATTATCAAATTGCATCATAATTTAATAGAATTGTGAGGATATTTTGAAAGTGGCCTTTAATAAGTCTTTTTATTTTTATTTTTTTTTTGACAAATTATCAATTTTATACTTTAGAATAATTCTCATTTAGGAGTCTATTTCTTTTTAGAATAATTCTAAATCATTTTAAATTATGATAGTTTAGGCCAAATAAGGTGGCATAGCTGATATTATCAAGGAGCTGATAGTAAAATGGTAAAATAATTTAGAGCTTTTAGGTTATTTAAATGATTTTAGGTAGTGTTTGGTTTGATTTTTTTTTTTTTTATTTTTTTTATTTTTAAAAATTATTATTTACTTTTATTTTCCAATCTCATTCTTTGAAAAATGAGAAATCATTTTCTAAGAAAATAAAAAATGATAAAATATCATTTTTATAGAGAATGAAAACTATGATTGACAAATAGAAAACGTAAAATTCCGACTACAGTAACGCCACATGTCCTAATTTTGATTGCACAACTCTAATACAGGTGAATGGTGGTAAAGTAGTTTCTTATATTGCATATTAGAATGTTAGATTTAGTCCCCTTCTTGTATGATTTTTTATTTTATTTCTTGTATGATTTTTTATTTTTCATGAATGATGGTCTTTTTATTAAAAAAAATTATTTTATTTATAATTTTTCATAAATAAATCAAATATATTTTTTATTTTTTTTCTAAAAAATAGAAAACAGTATATCATACTAAATATATATTCTGTTTTCCACAAATTAGATCAGAAAAAAATAAAAATGAAAAATGAAAAACAAAAAATAGAAAAAAAAAATTAAACCAAATGTAAAATTTTAAAGGGTATTTCTAAAATTTCAGATAAAAAATGGAGGCAAAAGAAAATTTTCCCTAAAGTAGTAGATAAACAGTCGGCTGTAGGCTGTAGGTTGTAGCGTAGCGGCGCCAATGGCTTCCTCCTCCCTAGTCCGGCCCGTCTCCGCCGGCGGCACCGCTGGACCTTGGCGGCTGGCTCTCCCTCTCCGCCAGATCTCCGCGTCTCCTGGATTTCGTCAGATGCGCCTCTCTAAATCCTCAGCCCTCATCGCGAGGGCTGGTACGAGGGGGAACCCTGGGTCACAGCAAGCCGTGAGTCCCAAGGAGAAACAATCTAGTGCTCCTACTGCACAAGCCGAAGAGGAGGTGGAGGAGGACCTTCCATGGATCCACGAGAAGGCGCTCGACCTGGTCGAGTTCACCGGGACGGTGACGCAAGCTGTCCCGGGGCCTAGGGTTGGGCAGAGCAAGTTGCCGTGGCTCCTGGCAGTCCCTTTGGCTTGGGTAGGCTTTTCCTTCGTGATCGGCTTTGTGAAGGCGGTGAGGAAGTTCACTTCGCCCAGAGCACAACGCAAGAGATTGGTAACGCCTCATTTTTGTAACCAGTGCTTCTCCTGCTCTTGGATTATCTCAATAGGATGTTCTATTACAGGTCAATAAGAATGCTTTCTTACTTAAATCAATAGATGAATTGTTTCTGAAGGGAAGGGATGAAGTAAATAATGCGGCTCTGAAAGAGCTTATGCAAAAGGTACTGCTACAGATATTTTTCTCCTTCAATGCCACATTATTGTTGCATAGTATTGTACACAAGTTTTCACTTTCTGTAATTCTATGAAGGTTGATCAGATGATATGACTGAAATTTGTCAATATATACTTTCACCACTTGACAAAATTCAATTTTTGCTGTGGTCGGCTTTTTTTTATCGATAACTGGATGGCTAAGATGGATGGCAGAGGAATTTCTATCATATTTTTAATATTTAGAACTATAAGTTTATCCTGATAGATTAACATACAAAAGTTATAAGTACTAAATCTAATATTACTTGGTCTATTTTCTAATTGCTATCCAATAGGAATAGAATCTTTAAACACGCTCCAAATGTTCTAATTGGTACTGTTGTATTGATTTACCAGTTATCACATGAATTTAAACTAACAAGGGAGTAATGTGATCAAATACTTTTTAAAATGGTATATTATTTCTTATAGAGCAAGCCATCTCGAATAAAGAATAACGCCTTAATGGACTTAATTGTGTTCCAGATCATTTACTGATCATCTCAGTATTTGATCAGTATAATAAGAGGTTAGCACTTCAAACATACTGATTAAATACTGATCTAAATATCTTAATTTTGTTCCAAACCAAGTAGTGAACAGTTAAACGAAAGAGGATCTAAATACTAATCTAAATGCTTTACCATTTCTCGTTCCTATTTTAAACATCAAGAGTCAAGAGGTAAGAAGAAAGAAGCCAAGAGAATGGAGAGTATACCTAGAGAAGATGAAGGCCTGCAATTAATCCCCTACTACACACTGTTGTTGGTATTATTCCCTATGTGCTGCTGAAATAAGAACTAGTGGAGCCTCCTGAACATATAGCCTACCTTGCCTTTGAGCTTTTTCTTGCAGGTGACGTGCAACAGCAGCAAGAAGGTGAGGGGTTTTTCTTGTGATCAATGGTTCTCAAGGTTGGTCCGCAGGTCCTTAACAATAATTAGATGAAGTTTGACCACTCTCCTACTCTACATCCATATAAGTAATTGCGTTCAAAGAAAGATTGCAATATCTTTAGTCAATCTTCTGGAATTTTTATCTCAATAGGACTTGCTATCACTAGTAAAGCTGTCACTTAACAACACAAATCATTGTAGGAAACTGTTGGCGCACAAAAAGTTTATTATATGCAACCTTTTGCATATGTTATGCCATTTTTCATATATTTGTTGAGGAAAGACAACAACACCAATGTTTTAGCAGCTCATTTTTCTCAATTGTAGTATTTATATTTATATCATTTGTATACTAAAGAAACTTGACTCCCTCTCAGACAGGTTTCAACATCGAAGAGATTCTAAGAAAGTACATTAGGTATGCTTTGAATGAAAAACCCTTCAACCCTGACTTGGTTGTGAATCTCATACATCTAAGAAAATCATCAATTCTGGAAGATGCTCAAGTTGCAGAAATATTGAATGAGGTTTCGAGGCGAATTGTCAAAGAGAAAGGTATAGCATTCCTTTAACGAATTTGTATCTATTCATTTCTATTCTAAGTATGCATCTTTTAGTTAACTACTTTAAGTAATTATGGGCTCCAAGTTCAAGTGCCAATTTGAAATTTTATACTCTACTTATAATATTGTTTGATTAGATATGGTAGTAGTTAGTTGGAATTTTAGTATTGCAAGTTAAAAAATACTTTGGTTTTAAATTAGAAGTTTGAAACTAATTATAACCGAGGTTCAAATTGATTTGGGTTGTGGTATTTGACCGAAATGATATGTGTTGGTATGATACTAAGGGTGTTGATGTAATGTTAGAAGCATTGCAGAGGAGAAGTAGAAGAGGAAGAAGAAGAAGAGGAAACACCTTATGAATTATCTTGTGGAATTTGCTCGTCGATTACAAATTGATCCATTGGTCAGGCAGGTCAAACAAATTGATCGTGTAAGACAGATTGGTCATGTTGGATGAACAAGCTGGATCAGGCAATTTGTCCAAGTGGTCAATGTAGGTCGCACAAATTAGACGATCTAAATAATATATTCATGTAGGGGATATTTTATAATTATGAGAATTATAAGTTATAGCAATTTTATACAAACCAAATAAGTACACTGATCTCACGTTTATGTCATTTCATGAACCAAATTAAAGAATATTTGTTCATATTCTATTTGCTGTATATATTCCACTCCATAAGAACAACATTTTATTTGTCTGTTCCATTCAGTGAACCAAATGCATCATGAAAGTTATTTAAGCATAATAAAAATAGAATATATGAATTATAGTTTTAGTAACAAGAAATGATGACATAATTAAGATGAATATATATAAAATCTCTGGTATTCAACGAGAAGGTTTTGATAATATCATTAATAAAATAAAGAATGAGTAACCGATATAAAGAGGAACTTCTCGAGCCTTCTCTGATTGTTGCATCTTTTTAACATTGTGATACAATCCACCTTATTATATGGATCAAAGTATTGAGCCATTAAGAAGTAACATGAAAGTAATGTAGTAGAGGTGAGAATGTTAGGATTGATGTGTTAAGTTATTAGAAAGGATAAGATAAAAATATTAGTATAATAAGATAAAAGGTGAGTGGTCGATATGGACACTGGCATGGAAGAAGGGGGCTGCACCATCAGAAAAAAAAATCGTGAGCATGGAGGGAAGCAATTGGGTGCAGGTGTGGGATGGAAGAGAATCAATTAATTCATGGTTAAATCAAACTTGCTATTTTGACACATTTAGTCCGATCTGCTTGGCCTGAACAAGGTGCAGGTGTGGGATGGAAGAAAAGGTTGGTTCACTTGTTATGAGTTGATTCAGCCCCAATTCGGACTTGAATCGAGCCCAAGCTTCAACTGGACCCAATCTGTATCACAGCAAATTCGGTTATGCCCTCAAAAAGACCCAAAATGTTTGATAGAGCCTCAAATTGCAGAAGTAAATTTACGTTTGGTTTAAATAATTGAGACATTAGGATTTTAATTTAATGACTATAACAACATTTTTTCCTTGTGTCATGTCAAAAGCTTACTGGGGGCCTGAAAAGTGTGTTGTATTAATCCTTTATTCCAATTGCTTGAATATGGATAAAGTCTAATGCATTTGTCTTTTAGATTAAGAAAAAGGCCGTTGTGCAAGGCTCCCACTAAGCTAGAGGTTTGGTGAGGTCAAAAAAAAAAAAGGAAAGGAAAGAAAACAGCCTTATCCTTCACATAGAAAAGAACTAATTGCATAAGCTACGGTTACAAAGCAAATATTTTTCTCCTAACCCCTGCGTGTAGTTGCACAGGTGCTCTGTTATTTGATTTCATTTGATTTATTTTCATATATTTGTCAAAGGATTGGTTAGCTGAATGTTTTCCTCTTGGTGGAAATTTAAGACAGGACTCATCAACTTTACCGCACTAGCTTTCTTATGTTTCTTACTTTTCCTTTACATATAAATCATGTAGTATTTTCAATTCAGAATGATGCCCCTCGACTTGTACAGTTGATTTAATTTGTGAGCGATGATAGTCGTGCTCAAATTTTAGTAAATCTTTATTTTTCCCAGGGCCTGTGGTGATGGACCTGTCAGGTTTCACAGAGAAGGGTTTCAAACGAAAACTTGCTGTCCAAGCGTTATTTGGAAAGATCTTTTACTTGTCTGAGGTAAATTATTCATCCATGTAATAGAAGCATTCAAAAATTACAAATTTGTTAAAATCAATTCTCAAACTTAGACAACTTATGTTTTTGCGTTGTAAATCATGGAGCAAAATATATGAACTCTTGCCTTCTTTTTTGATCTCTTTTCTGGTTCACCTGATGACCCGCATAGGTTCTTGCTAGAAATATTTATTGGTTCGGTCGGTGAAGATATAAGTTATCAATTGGCCATATTACTGGCATTCTGGTACAAGTAACCGAATGAAGATGTCGGTGTCTAACTTAGAATGTTAGTGTGCCACAGTATGAAGGAATATTTGAAGAGTCTGACTACTAGACATTACTTGTAATGTTTGGTCAGGCAGCATGCTTAGCTATTTCTTTATGTAGTTTGCTGCACAAACTTTGTTATTGTTAAACTTGATGCTCGACTTGTTTCGCTCCAAAATTTGCATTTTTATTCAGCTTCCAGAATTTTGCTCAAGGGACAGCTCTCTCATCGTCAAGGAAATATTCGGGGTCACAGAGTATTGACTATTTCTCTTGTTTATCCTTTTCCACTGCAGATCTGCTTTGCTCACTACCACATTTGTTGATATTATTGTGCTCCTTGCAGTGAGGATGCAGACACTCTTCGCATTCACACACTTTCCGAAACAGATGCCATTGAATCAGCCAAGAAGATGGTCGATGATTCTAGCTCCGAGGATCACGATGATTGACTCATCATTCAAATGTTTAAAAATGCAATGCAGGACACTTAAATTCAAAGCTTCGAGAATCAAATTCACCAACCTTTTCTTTCCACTCACCTTGTTATCATTCCCTGGATATTGGACATCCAAATCAACTGATTTGATGGAACATATACCGAAAGGAAAAGGGCATAGAAGGGATCCAATTTTGTTGTACTCTTCATTCGGCTTGACTACCTGCCCTAATAGTAGAGCTACGAAGGAAACTGTGACAAAGATATGCCATATCTTGTGGGTTCACCACTGCAAACTATCTACTAAATTGTTTTTAGTTTCGTCATTTATATACATACGTACATACATGCATATGATCATTTCTCGTGCGATGTTATTAAGGTCATGTTTTATTTCAATACTACTACCAATGGCTATGAGTTTGTTAATGTCATGTTACTTGTTTTTGTGATATTGTTCGCGGTTATGCTAATGAGTTACTTCTATGTTTATTTAGAGATTGTGATTTGAACTTGAATTTCCTTTGTAAAACATAAGCTAGTCACCTCAAAGAAATTTTGAGTTGAGGGTCTGATGTATCGACAGAATGTTCAGATCAAGAGATATAAAGTTGAAAAGTTTTGGACGATTTTAATGTTTGTTTAGTTTAGTTGGAAGTGTTTCATCAAGTTGTCTTGATGTTTGACATGCTTTAACTTAGATGCTTATATTTGATCACTTGCAAGTGTGTAAGATTACTTCAAAATAAGAGTTCAATTATCTGATGCTATCTACACCAACATAACATCGCGTAGAAATTGTAGTAGGCCAGGATTAGTAGTTCTACTCTTTATTGATGGCAAACATGCATTAAAAAAATTATGGGTCTTAATAACTTCTCCAAAAATGTAAGACAAGCATGGCTAAGAAAAACACAGTGAACATACATTTTCCTTTAGTATTTTGTTTGTTCTCCTTGTGTTTCCAGCTCAACCTGCGATAGAAGGTATCCGACAAGGAAAAAGTAGATGAATACGTACATATATACATACATATCGGAATGAAGGTACGATCACTTGCATCCTAACTCAGCCCTCCTCTCTGATCCTAATGTTGTGTTTGTGCAAAGCTTTTGGAGATCGATGTAGCCGATTATGGTGTCTTCAAACACAGCATCTTCTAGTTGAGCATCATCAAAAGTAGAACCTGATAGCACTGTGTTCTTAAAAATGGCACCCTGAAGATTTGCCTTTCCAAAGTTAACCCGATCGAGCACCGCATTTGAAAAATCAACACCTGCAATGATCGATAGTTTTCAGTATGGATATTCTAACTGGGATTTCCATGAAGTTTTAGAACACAGTTTTGAGGTAGGTGTTATTCCTAATTTGCTATTTATGGATCTATCTATTTGTTTCCTTCTTACCTTTGAAGCTTGCACCAACAGCATATGCTTTAGACATCACGACTTCTGTCATATCGGCACCGTCAAACTTAGCACCCGACATGAGAGCAGCTGAAAGTGTTTTCCCTTTGAGGTGTGATTTGTCATTTTCGTAGTCGCAAAAACGGAGGTCGAGCGGCTTGTCATATACGCCATTTGCTTGGCCTATTGTGTTTCCGACAAATGCGCGTTCACAACGATCTGGCTCGGTCGATAAAGGAGGTAGCCTCTGCGATGAACAAGGAAGGAGACAGCATAAGAAAGGATGGCCCAAATTGTAAAGGAAGGGAAAACTTTTAGCAAACTGTATAAAACAGAAAAAACATTTTGTAAAACTATATTTCAGAGAATAAAACTTAAGAAAAAAGTGAATTCTTGCAATGATTTATAAACACTAATGTAAAGAATACAATTAGTGTTAGTAAATAATTTTAATAACGAAGAAAGAATACAATAAATATAAAGAGGAGCACCAAGAAATATAAACATCAGTATTTCCAAAAAAGATTGTGGATCAAAAATTTGAAGCTAAACATGGTTTATCATCTACAATATCTTGACTTATCAATTCACATGACACTACATTGCATTTGACTAATCTAAATTATAGAAGATGTGTGAGATAATTTTGTTTGCATGTTATTTATATAATAGATTGGTTCCCAATTGAACTAGCTACATACACATATAAGGTAAATTGAGACAAAAGAATTTGGAGTCTTGATTAGCTAAAAAAAAGGTAGATTGTAGGCCATAATGAAACCAACCAATCTGCCATGAAATGCATGTCTTTCAGGTTATAGCCTTATCACAGGAGAATATTTACGACGAACTTATTTCACTTAATAAAGAGCACATCCCAGGCAATGCCTTAAACTACACTATAGCATTTCCCCTTCCTAAGTCAAACTTAAAACCTCTCTAGTAGCTTACTTTTAGCGTTCACAATAAAAAGACTATCCTAACATCTGATAATCCCATTTTTATTACTAACTCATACGCTTAACTCTTCTTCAACTATCCCCAAATAACCATGTCGAATGTCTGACACTAGCTGCGACAATCACAGTCAGATGCCAACACCCCAATGACCACATATAAAATTTTTAGCAAGCATAGGTTTACTAGCTTGTATGAGTTCAGAAAATTAAGGTACTTGAGATCTTTCAACCACGATCTGGTAAAATGTAGAAGTCGACTAACTTGTTTTATACAAAGGATAATAATTTTAAGAAAAGAAACAATGGATATTTAATCACCTTTATACATAAGTTAATGCTTTAGTTCTACTAAACCGTTAATGGTTATTTAAAATGTTAAATAACTACTATTGGGTACCATGTTTAATTAGAAGAAAGTTCAGCATTAAAAAGAAGCAACGATGCTAGAAGGAAAAAATCAGTCCCAAAATCTCCCTGCTATTATGTAAAGAAACTAGTATATGTATCCTAACCTGACTCGCTGCAATAACGGGAGAACTAGTAGTTATTGCAAAGGCGGCAAGCAGTCCACAAGCAAGATTTTTCATTCTTCCCAAGGAGTCAAAATCATTGGTAACTACTGTTGGCTCTTCAGTTGCTGAAGAAAGCTAGAATGCATTAGATGGTGTGTCCAATCATACAACAGGAAGCAAAGTTCAGCATATGGAGAGCCATATTGTAGTTCTATGGCATAAAAAAAGATATGTAAAAGGGGTTCTCACCTAGTATAGTTAGAAATCATAACAACAAAACTAGTTCTGTAATTCAAACTGTAGTTTATACAACAGAAAGTAGGAATCTCATAAGTGCAAGATATTTATTTGTATCAGAACACTGTAAACCAGATGATTTGGAAGGAATCTCATGATGAAATTATACACTATTTCCTAGTCTGGTTAAATCAAATTGAACAAATTCATTCCTCGAGTACTAATCGGATTATGAAGCAACATAGTCGCCCAATGACCCCAAAGTCCCAAACAATCACCTACTGAACCTAATGGTACTAAATAACAATGAGTGTATTCTCTTATATGACAAATACCATTAGTCCACAGCAGCACCAATAGAACAAGCTTTACACAATAGATTGCTTCAACGTTTGATGCCCAAGTCCACTAGAATACCCTAGCTAGCTAGTGAGGTGGTAATCAATTGTAAAATGGCTTTCCTCCTCCTTATAAAAGGAATGTAGAACTTGTCAACTTGATAAATGTGTTGTGCATTCTGTAAAAGCTACCTCATTTGAATTTTTCCACTTCCCATAGTCAGTAAAGCACATCGATTACAAGATAAAACACTATCAACAAGTCCAACACCATTTTAAAGCAGCAACTTTACCAGAATAAAAATCTAGGGTTACTTAATAAGAAAGATCTGATCCTACAGCGTTGCTCAATGGTTTGGCTAGCGGAGGCGGACTCTACTTGATTACCAGAAAATGGGACCAATTTCTTGACCAAGAATCCAAGTACCTGCGCATTGGGCTCGGAGTCGGAATTGCGGCCGAGGTTTCGGGGCCGAGCCGTGGGAGAGGCGCGAGTGCGCGATAGAGGAACCGGCGGTGGGAAGGCACACTGACGCCATTCTGCTGCTGCCTTCTTCTTCTTCTTCTTCTTCGACCTCGGCGCGCTGCCGTTGGCTCTCTGACGCCGCCGCCGCCCATTTTTGCTGCTTCTTATCAGCTCGTCCAAACGCAATCCATCCACCGTGGGCCCCATGCTGACAGGGCTGGATCCGCCGCGGGCCCCCTACTATTTCAGTGAAAGTGTGAAACTATTTCACATGGGCTGTCGGGGTGTAAAACGGGCTGGGCTGCTGTTGATTTGGTCCGGCCCGGCCCGGCCCGGTTCAATCCGGTGGGCCTGGCCTGACCCGTGCTGTGGGGGCCAGGTGAGGGCGCTCCGACAACAACTCCAACAGCACCCCTTCACTAGTGGTCGGCAGCAGCCCTTCACAAGTGCTCCGGTGGCTGGACAGCAAGGTCCGCCGATTTAGGAAGGTTTCGGGAGAAGATACAAGCTTCTAGCCCTTCCAATCAGAGATATCACCGCCAATGGAACACGACGACCACACGATTGGGAGCGCACGATTGCCGGCACGATTTTCAAGCTAACGAAATCGTGATTGATTGAAGGAGAAGAAAGATCGCGATCTCTGTTTCCCTCGTGGAGCTCGATCGGGAGGAGAAGCTGAATCAGATTTTTGTTCCTAGGGTTTATTATAGCGAACCGAACCAAGTACGATAGCAAATCGGGTTTAAAGAGAGGTAAAGTTTGAATGGTTGTGATTAATCCTAACCATTAAAACTTAATACCAAACAAGAGAGGTCTCCATCTGTCTTGAGAATTTATCACAAATTTTACTGAGAATCCCCTTTTCATTATTTTCATGGTCCAAACCTCCTCTACCTCTGTTTTTTTTCTAAGGTTCCCCACATGTCACCATCAATGAAATTTACATATCTCAACAATGATATGATACTATCCACTTTAAGTCTAACCCCTAATGAATTTATTTTTGAATTTTACTCAAAAAGCTTCGTACAAATGGAGATATCTTCTATCTTATAAGTCCATGATTTTGTCTATGTATTTTCAATATGAGATTTTGATGACATTCTCAACAGAGGTGCTCAGGCTGCCAAACACTCTAGGAGCTAACTTCGTCTAATGTCATGTGTGCTCTATCTTATTTGGTGACACGATCGAATCATATAAGCTAAGCCTTCTAAGCTATCGAGGGATTATCATCCAAGGTATCAATTTTATTGACGATCGAGAGCAATATTAAGTACAAATTTAGCTACATACATAGTCATGGAAACAATAGATGCATCATCTTTGCAAAAGTAGTCGACTGGGCAAACTCTCATATTCTACTCAGCTATGTCTAATGTCTATCCTATCTTTGCCTCTTGTCGAACGAAAAATCAACAGACACTACACTACTTACACGACCAATATCACTCTCATTCCTACTTGGCAACTCCAATTCACCGTCATCGGCGACTATCTTCACCTCTACGTTATCATCCGCAAGCCTCTTCGGTGGTGCACTCCGGTAGTGCGAGAAGGATTCATCATTCAGGTGGTTGGACGGTGATTGCAAGCCTTCGGGATCAAATTGGTCATCATCATCCACAATGTACTTGTTGGGGGAGTTTTGGACACTATAGTCTACCTCATTTTGGTAGTATTGCAAGAGGTGGACCGGCGATGAGCCGTGGAGTGGAGTCATCGGCCGGCTTGTTGAAGGTGTCACACTTCCAGACTTCCTGCTCTCTTTCAAGTTCTTCCTCGCGGTGCGGTGCCATTTTCGCAGAGCAATGGCTACTCTATCACTGAAAATAGTAGGCTTCAGATTCGTCCCCATCTGCGGTGAATACATAGCAACTTGGATGAGTTTTGCGGTCATATCGACTACACTAGTCACCATTCATACCTGTGTTACCAATGCATACAGAGGCAGTGTGACATAGCTACACAAGACCTGTATGAGAATGCTGAACAAAAGAGTAAGTGTTAAAATCTAGCACTTATCGAATATCCTACCGCCCCGATATTCATTTGAGCTTTGTATCTGAGGGACTCACCCCATGGATATGCGAATCACAATGTCGGCTATTCGCTTGTGGAAGCACGAAGGGTAGCCGAATTCATACTGTCAATTGTCCAAGCAACAAAGTTTAGATTTTTGTTCGTGGCTGAGTCGACTTTTTTAGATGAATTAGTACACTCACCCAAGTCCAGGCAAAGAAGGCCAGCTGAAATGCATTCTGCATAGCGAAATTCATTGAAGTTTAGTGATAAATTAGTTATAGTACTAGATGTGTATGTACCTTGTGGAAGTTCACCTGAAATAGGACGAAATGGATGAGAAAGAGGAGAAGGCTCGGCCGGTTGAACCAGAAGAGGTTGTCTTGAGGCCGAACAACCGGGACACCCTTAACGACATCTCCGCGTTCCATGATCTGTATTGCCATCTTTGTTATGATCACTTGAAGTTTTGTTCCAACCAGGAGAATTATCTACAAGTTTTTCAGTCATTATGTGATCATTTTCGATGTTCAAAGTCGATATTTAGCTAGTAAACTAAGAGATAACATATTTGTGGCACTTACAATCAAAGGAATGAATGGCTGCCATAAGTAGGATTGCCACCCTGAAAACATAGTCAGTTAGTCCTAAACGATGTTTCGGAAGATGAACTGCAAGCTTCCTTACCATGAGTGTTGAATAGCAGGAAGACGACCGCGATGAACCATATCGTAGGGCTACGATAAACGAGAAATGAAGCGATCAAACAGACAACAAAGAGTCTTGAATCACAAGGTTCATAGGCAGGCATACACACCTTATGCCAACAACTACTTTGAAGTCCTCTTCCAGTGATCTCTTAATGTACTTTTGGAAATTAAACTTGCTTGAGCTTTGTGGTGCCAAATGTGCCTGAGAGATTTCATTAGTGAGTGAGTCTGAATCATCGGTAGCTCATCGACTGTGATATCGATCGACTTACGATGATGAACCCGTGCCTTAACGTCAAGTAGTCCACTTTCGGTACCGAGCTCGCGAATTGCCTTAAGAAACAGAGCTGTTTAAAAGTATAACAAGTTAGAGAGTGGCATTCAGTAGAATGAAATGAACTCGATCTTACAATCCAAATGAGGAACGGCGAGGTGCTCCAGAAGTTCAAGTGCCGGTGACCGAACGATGTATCCCTTGCGAATCGAAACCTATCAGGATCTTTAGCACAAAATTGCAGCTAATTCAATCAGATTTGTTGATTGATACATTTACAATCTGCTTAACTTTCAGACAACTTACTCACCATGAGTGAATTGGTATTCAGCTGTTCTAGTCTCCAATTCCCAAGCCTTCCACTTCTTCATCTGCATAAAAGCTTAAAAGAGTTGTGATCGATCGAGGTACGCTTGATTGATTTAACATGAGTTATAGATCCTCTCATATAATATTAGTTAAGGAATGTGAAATTATGACAAATATACAAATCAATAAATGATATAATAGTAGAGGATAGATTCTAATGACGTAGAAAGATTCATATAATCAATCTCATCTAGTGGGATAAAACTTGATTTACCTTTAGTCTACCCAACGCCAATGTGCAAATACAATAGAGGACTTGGGAGACGGCTAAGACGAAGATAAAAATATGAAGCTGATTGATCGCCTCACCCGAAATTAAGGCTACTTTGCCCTACGCATTTGACGACAAAAATAATAGTCCAGGATAATAATCAGAAATTGATTTCGATAACACCCGGAAATATATCTTTTTTTTTATATGTACCTTGTCTGCGCAATTATCTGATGAGCCCCCAGCAGCTAAACTGCGTCTGAATTGCAGAAGCCTTCGCCGGCCGCCGGTGTTCTCGCCGGCATCGTCCTCGTCGATGATGTCGGCCTCTTCGGAGGGGTCACAGGGGTGCCATGAGTTCCCAACACTCATAGGCACACATATCTTCAAGATGGTGCTTTGCCCGACCGCCAACAGAAAGGATATGAAGCCCATCAGCATCAGTTCTGGCCAAACCAAAAACTCGATCCATTAGTCCATCGCCGGAGACGATGAAGACGATATCGAATTCGATGATATACCGGATTTGATCTTCTCGAGTGCTTCGTAGAGTGCTCGTTTGTGGTGTTTCTTCAACCACTGGAATGAAATTAAAACACAAAGTTGTTGGTTGCTTTCTTGTTCTAGACTTTGAATGCATGATGAGCTTAGTTACCATGGCAAGGAGGTGGATGGCATGCTCAATGAGGATGGAGATGACGACAAGGACCAAGCACACGACGGCGATCGCCCACGTCGGAGTCTGCTCCATCGACCGGCCTCCTCCTCCGGCCGCCATGGATTGTAGCTAGCCTTGCTCTTGTGAGAAAGGTCTATGGAAGATGATCGTGTTTATAGGAGAGAGAGAGAGAGAGAGCCATTTTGACTTGTTGCCATTTGAAGCTTCAAACTTAAAAATTTTCACGTTGATTTTTAGATTTCTTTTTGAATTTTTTCTCTGATATTTTAGAAAAAAAAAATTTTGGGACCATGGGACGGTTAGAAGTCCCATGTCAAAGTTGTTATCGTGTGATTTCATGATCATAAGTTCAAATAGCGGAAATAACTTTTTACTATAGTACTGCAGTGAAAAATATATAGAATTCATCATTCAGCGGTCTCACGACTATCTGTGAGAAGATAAATCGTGAAGTCATATAGTTGGCCACTATGAGAAGGGTATTATCTCGGCTTCGTCGAGATTCGACTCTTGCCCATTGTAACAAATCTACTCCACAGTAATCAACTCAACCATGCCCCAGGAACGAAAATAACCTCTTACAATACAAGATAAGACAGGGTACAATTAATCATAGGAGTGTCAATTCGAATGGGTCGGATGAGTTCGAGTCGAGTTAAAATAAAAATATTATTAAAAAAACTCAACTGAACCCAATTCAAATTCGAAATCAATCCGAAATCTTAAATCCAAACCTAACCTGAAAAAAACTTTTTTTTAATATTTTTCTTGATAATTCTTCACTTTTATCTCAATATTTTATCATTATCATATTAATATTACATAAAACATCATAATTTTTAAAATAAAATTTGATTTAACCCCTAAAAAAATCTCTTAAATCCTAAATCTGAATCAACCCATATCAATTTGAACCCGACAAAATCTGACCCAAATTTAAGTTAATTCAAAATTCCCAACCCGAACTCGACCCGTTCAACCCTAACTTGATTTTTTCAAGTTGGGTCGGGTCGAGTTGGCAGACTAGGTCAATTTTTGACACCCTTAATTGATCAAATGTGGTTCAACTTTTCACCAGAACCTTACATTGACAGAAGCTTGGATAAAAAAAGGATTATATTAGATTACCCATCGATATCAAATAAATGCACGGTTCAAAGTTCCATGGTAAAATTGTTGTCACGTAACCTTATGATCATGAATTCAAATAATGAAAACAACCTCTTATAATGTAAGATAAGACAATGCACAATTGATCAAACGTGGTTGGATTTTTCTCTGAGATCTTACATTGATCAAAAGCCTGAATAAAAAAAAGATTAATTATATTAGATTGTCAGTCAATATCAAATAAATGCGAATGTTATGTATAATTCAATTGTACTTAATAGAACAAAGACTTAATAGTTGTTGATGTTTTACAAAGGATTAAGAAGTTTGAAGTGTGAACTTGCAAGCATGATCAATGGCAAGCACATGTGATCCTTCTGTTCTGTTTGATTGACTTTGAAGAGAGAGAGTCAATTGTAAAGTTTGACATTTTAAAATGGATGACCAAATAAAATTGACTTGGTTGACTTAATTAGAGATATTTTTCTTTGAGGAATACTGAAAAAAAGAGTCATTTTTTCCATTGGCTACGTTTGCACTAAAAGAAAAATGAACTTAGAAGAGGAAAAAAAGAACGTTTTCTTTGAAGAAAGTTGAGAAGAAAAAAAAAAAGAAAGTATGTCTTTCTTTTTTTCATCTATTATTTTATAATATATGAATGTAGAATTGTAAATAAATTAAATATTTATAAATAAATTTGATATTCAATTTAAATAAGAGTCCAAGTTTTTATAATATATATATATATATATTTATTTATTTATTTAATTTATTAATATTCATGAAAAATATTTATTAATCAATAAAACTCTTATCAATATATTAAATAAAAAATTTTAAATAAATAAATAAATTTATATTATTAAAGTTAATAACCAATCAAATAAGTTTAAAATATAAATATTTTAAATAAATTATAAAAAAGTAACGAAACTAAACTTAAACCATCATTTTAAAAGTTTGATTCATTTTAGACTCAGTTTAACTTGACTTAGTTAGGAATTCAGCAAGTTTTAACAAGTTAGAACTGTTTGTTCCTTTGAATTGAGTATTTTCAAATAAAAATCAAAAAACTGAATCGATAAAATATCAGTTAATTCAATTTTTATCAAATTAATCGAAATAATTGAATTTTTTAAATATTATAAAATTTTTTAATTAATTAAGGATTTATAAGTTTACTTACTTAAAAATTTATAAATTATTTTTTAATTTAATTAATTCAGTTTATTTGATTTAACTGAATAAAAAATTTTAAAATCAAAATCAAACCGAATTAACTTATAAATTAATCAAATTTTTAAAAAAATAACCGAAATTATGAAATAATTAAATCAAATTTTTAAATTCGATCAATTTATTCGATTTAATCAAATTTTCGCTCACTCCTAAACTTAGTTATCTTATCAAATAAATTTAAACATCATACAATTTTGATTATTATTAAATTATCAAAATTTATTTTGATAATTATGTTGTCACCATAACGAGACTTTAATTTATTATTTTGATAATTATGCTGTCACCATAACGAGCTTTAATTTATTCTTCAAGGATTAAATTATAAATGGAGTGATATTTTGATAATTTTTAAAGAGAGGTCTTCTTTTGACTTTTAATAAAAAATCTAAGGATGCAATGTACTTCTCCTTAGTACGGTGAGGGACAAGTCAAAGGTGAAGTAGTACTCAATTTGTTTTCCTAAGTGATAAGATTTTTGTTGCTCGTTTATTCTCACAAATGTGTGTAATTAAACTATAACGTCACAAGAGAAGAACTTTTGTTTTGTTTTTGTTTTTGTTTTTGTTTTTGTTGTTTTTTGTTTTGTATCCTAAATAATTGAGGGATGGATGATAAGAACAAAAGTTGGTGGAATACAAAGTCAATGATTGCAACAAGGTAGGACAATGAGGAGCCAACCTTGAAGTAGAGGTGGCTGGCCGCGATTCATATGACGCATGTGATTTGGTCGGATTTGGATGAAATTTCATATTAAGAGGTGAAAGATGTGTATTTATATTGAGAGGGACGGTCGTGTCGTTGTTTCTTATTCTCTTTTCGTTCCTATATTCCTATATCGGTTACACTAAAAAATTATGAGGGGAGGAGTCGTCCCCGCTGCCCTCCCTTAGCTCCGTCCTTGTATAAGGGGCTTATTCATGTCGAACTTAATTTGATCTGGTCTATTGGTTGGAGTGAATAGAAGTGGTTTAGCCTATTAGCCAGGTGCAAAAAAGACAAGATCTAGGGATGAGCTGACATATAAATTAAAAAATTATAAAAAATTTAAAAATTAATAAAAAATAAAAATATATAATAATTTTTAATATATATATATATATATATACATATATTTTTATTTTCTACATTTCTTTTATTTTTTCCCTATTTTATATTTTATATTATTTTAATTAAATAAGAATGTAATCTTGGGCCAAGCATGAGTCAACTAAGCTCGAGCCTGAGTTACAAGGCCTAATGTGATGTCATGAGTTGTATTCGATATGAGTATACATAATGGACATGCCCACAAGTCCGCTCCGAATCAAACCTAGTTAGACCCGTTGACCTGATTAAATAGACCATAATTGGAATTGACTCGTATGGGATCGAACCGTTGGTTCAATTTTTTTAAAAAATATTACCATCAAAAGACGGGAAGGTTCAATCCTCACGCAACCCTGCATCAGCGACACTACACCACCTCGCCCGACCCTATGTGACTACTCATGGATGGGAGCATTGTGCCGCCACTCGCGTAGGGTGGCACTATCAAGCCGTCTCGCTTGGCTAGGAGGCACTGTGCTGGCTGCTTGCATAGGACAGCCTTGCGCGGGTTGCACTACGCGGTCGCCCACCTTGCACGGCCACTGACCGACTTGACTATTTTTTTCGTCCATGTCTCTTCCTTTTTGCAAACATTTCATATTTTTAAATAATAATTTTGAACCATCTTGAATCATGAATAAAACGATAACTAACGATTTCGAACCGTAACCATCTTGGACAATTAAGGTAAATAATCGACATTCTTGGAACCATCAAACTGTTGATTCCGAACCGTTGGTTCCAAATCGTCGCTGGATCTAAATCATAATGGACACAAATGAGTTGATTGAACTTGAGTCAGTGCATACTTAAATCTATGAAATTAAAATAAATTTATGTACGTTAATTGCCTGATCAGGCAAATTTAGCGACCGAATTCAAATTCGATCACTAATTAGCGACACAATTTGAATTCAGTTGCTAAATTGAATTACGATAAATTTTTTTACGATTTTTTTTATCAATCGTTAATCAAATTTAACGATCGATTAGCGATCAAAAATTCAATCGCTAATCATTATTATTTTTGTAGGGTGAATAAGTGATCCAAATCACATTATTGATTCATTAAATTATCAAAGTTCGATAGCATGGACTCGCTTGGTTCAATGCTTCGACTTCAATGTTTGACAATGAAAATTATATTCTCCTTTAAGATATAATGATATGAACTAAATCTGAACCCGAGTCGAATCAAAATCGGATCTGATGCGAACTCATCGATCCGACGATCAACCGGCGGTCAACCATCAGTTTAATTGACGTCAACTGATGGTTAACTGTCGATTTATTTTTAATAAAATTATTTTTAAAATTTTATTTATAATTACATTTTTTATTTAATATATTTGTAATATTTTAGTAATATTAATGGTGTGGTTCATTATTAACTATTTTATTCTTTTCTATTTAAATTATTTTTTTAATCTATTTATCTTGAATTTTTTAATATGAGACTATTCTATCCTTCTACTTAATCTATTTATTTTAAATTTTTTTATGTGAAATTATTCTATATATCTTTTTATTAAAATTAATTTTAAAATTTATTTATCTTGAATTATTTAATACGAGATTATTTTATCTTTAATTTATTAAATTTATTAATCTTATTTAACTCTCTTAATTATATAATGTTTTATTTTATTCATTTAATATTAAATTTATAAAAATTATTAATAATTTATATGATAAAATTCGGTTAAAATCGAATTCGAACCGAACCGAATTAATCGAAAATTGAATAAACCAATTTTTTTGAACCAACCGAACCGACCAAATTTTTCAATAAAAATCGAATAAACTGAACCGATATTTTATCGGTTAATTCAGTTTTCGACCGAATTAACTGATTTTTTTAAATATTATGAATATTTTACTAATGAATTAAGGATTTATAAATTTATTTACTTAAAATTTATAAATTATTTTTCTTAATTCGATTTATTCGGTTTAACCGAATAAGGAATTTTAAAACTGAAACTCGAACCGAATTAACCGATTTTTTTAGAAACAATAACCGAAATTCTGAAATAACCGAACCGAATTAAAAATTCGGTTCGGTTTGATCGGTTTATTCGGTTTAACCAATTTTTTGCTCACCCCTAGGATATTTAGTCAAAGAAACATTAGTAGATGAAACAACAATCAAGAAGGCTATGACATATCGTGAGTCAGTATGAGTCTGTGCTGGGTTAACAGTCCAGAATGCCAAGATTACTAGTAATGGTTGAGGTATAACACCTCAGAAAAAAGTAGGGTCTTAAACAAGTTGAAATCCAGAGGATATTTAGCCAAAGAAACATTAATAGATGAAACAACAATCAAGAAGGCTAAAGGAGTTGTTCTAAAGAAGGGAAGAGGATGCCCATAGTATTCGGTTAAAACCGAACCGAACCGAACCGAATTAATCGAAAACCGAATAAACCAATTTTTTTTAACCAACCGAACCGACCGAATTTTTCAATAAAAATCGAATAAATCGAACCGATATTTTATCGGTTAATTCGGTTTTCGACCGAATTAACCAATTTTTTTAAATATTATGAATATTTTACTAATGAATTAAGGATTTATAAATTTATTTACTTAAAATTTATAAATTATTTTTCTAATTCAGTTAATTCGGTTTATTCCGAATAAGGAATTTTAAAAACGAAATCGAACCGAATTAATCGATTTTTTTAGAAAAAATAATCAAAATTCTGAAATAACCGAACCGAATTAAAAATTCGGTTCGGTTTGATCGGTTTATTCGGTTTAACCGATTTTTTGCTCACCCCTAGCTGGGGGGGGGGCGGTCGCTCCTACCTGCCCCCCTCGTGAAAAGTTATCATATATAACCTTGGTGATGTGTAATTACATAACCAAAGTTTTAAAATTTAATAACCAAAGTTATGGAGAATTATATATTTTTAATAAATATAATTTATGGGAATAAAACATAATTATTTTAATAAAATAATTAATTCAAATAAATTAAATTAATAAAATAATTCATTAAATTAATAATATATAATTCATTAATTTATTTATTTTTCAAAATTTAAAATAAATTTATATATATTTTAAAAAATAATTCATTAAAAATTTATTTTAATAAAATAATTTATTAAATTAATAAATATAATTTATTACTTTTATTTTAATAAAATAATTCATTAAAATAATTATTTTAATAAAATAATTTATTAAATTAATAAATATCATTTATTAATTTAATTTAATTTAACATAAATATTATATATATATATATAATTAATAAAATAATTTATTAAATAATTATTTTTTTAATAAAATAATTTATTAAATTAATAAATATAATTCATTAATTTTATTTTTTTAATTTAAAATAAAGTTATATATATTTAAAAAAATAATTCATTAAAATAATTATTTTAATAAAATAATTTATTAAAATAATATATATAATTCATTAATTTTATTTTTTTAAAAATTTATTAAAATAATTATTTTAATAAAACAATTTATTAAATTAATAAACATCACTTATTAATTTTATTTTTAAAAATTTAATATAAATTTATATATTTTAATAAAATAATACATTAAAATAATTAGTCTAATAAAATAATTAATTAAACTAATACATATAATTTATTAATTTTATTTTTAAAATTTAAAATAAATTATCTTTTTTAAAATCATAAATTTTTAAATTAATTAACTTGATTTCAATTAGATTTTACAATATATTTCAATTAATTAAATTTTAAAATAGAAGAGTAATTATGAAAAAAAATTTTAATCTCAAGAATGGTAGAAAATCTAATCATATTACCGGGTTATAACTCATTTGCTGATGTGGCGGTAATATTGTATTACTTAGGATCGATCAAACTTAACCAAATAATATTATGGTTAATAACTTTGGTTAACCAAGATTATTAATGATAACCCCAACCAAACACTCTCTAATTCTTTTTTCTAGAACATTCTGGAACATTCTAGTTCTTGCCCATATTTTAAGTGGTAATTAAACTAACATTTAGATTTTATTTTATGTGCCAAAATTAATCACAAGACTTTTTCTTTATTGCACTTTTTGTTGAATTGCATCGTACGATGGAGATCTAACACACGATGGTAGATTCTATCCAGTTGCCGGATATGTCACAACCCCCAAGAACTCTTTCGATATATATCTATAAATAGTAAAAAGGCTAACGGATAACCGTCTCATTATAACTGCCATTCCTCGCATTATGCTACGAACAATTAGAGCCGCCGTCAAGATGCAACAGCCTAGTGATCCTAACAAGATGACCCTCAAGGTTTTCTCCGCCGAGACGAGCACCATCAATTGCGAGATGCGCGAGGAGGCCTTCTGGCTATCGGAACTGTACTCGCGCCCGCCTTGCCATGAGAGGGTGAGGGAGCTCTTGCGCGGCCTGCTCCCACCCGACTCGCCGAGCATTGCCTTCTTTGCCAATCTCCTCGCGAGCATAGTCGTAGGCATAGCTTGCGCCGAGGCTCAGTGTTCAGGGTTCCGCATTGGGTCATTGGAGGCCCGGTTTGTTGTCGACAGTTACACGCCGCCGAGGGCAAAAACATGCATGCTTTGCCTGACGGAGTACGCACCGGAAGACGTGGTGGTGCACGACCGACGTTGCGAGCATCACTCCCACCGACGATGCTCGAAGTATTACGATAAGAACAATAATGGCAATTGTGTCGTGTGCTCCCACAACATCAAGGTCATCGAGAAGATCCGTGTGTCGGTCGACGGTGAAGAATTTCAAGCGGAGATCATTAAATTTTCATTCATGTAGGGGATTGTTCATACAATTAAGTTAGATACTTAGTCTTAGCTCTATTTATGCATCCATTTTTTAACGGATCATTTTTTGATATTCTTTTATCCGTCCAAATTGGACGGAAAGTAACTTCCTTTCTTCCCTTCTTGTAAGAGTATAGTATAATAAATCTCCTAACCTGCTTGTGATACAATTCACAACCACAAACTCAATCCATCATGTAGATGTGTATTGTGCTGATGTGCCCCCGGAGCTAGCATGATTGAATTGGTTATATGGAGCAGACTTACTAAAGTAGGTAAGGATTAAATCTCGAAGAAGCCAAGGTAATACCCTCCCTATAATGGCTGACTCCATCTTTTTGATATAATCTCCTCATTGATGGTTGTGTGAGGCCACTGGGATAGCAGATTCTACCTTTTGTTGAAGTAAAGTATTGTACTGATTTGGTTACAGGTTTTATTTGAGTTGAGTTCATTTTGGACCAAACTGTTGGAAATGTGAATGGAAATAAGGAAATGGAAGGATGGAGAAAACCCTCATGTGGAGGAGTTTAATCTCACATTGGTAGTTGAGGGGCAACTTGGTTGGTTTATAATATATCACAAGTATGGATATTGTGAACAAATGCATGGGGCCCAAACCAAACACCCTCTAATTCTTTTTTCTAGAACATTCTGGAACATTCTAGTTCTTGCCAAGATTTTAAGTGGTAATTAAACTAACATTTAGATTTTATTTAATGTGCCAAAATTAATCACAAGACTTTTTCTTTATTGCACTTTTTGTCGAATTGCATCGTATGATGGAGATCTAACACACGATGGTAGATTCTATCCAGTTGCCGGATATGTCACAACCCCCAAGAACTCTTTCGATATATATCTATAAATAGTAAAAAAAGGATAACCGATAACCGTCTCATTATAACTGCCATTCCTAGCATTATGATACGAACAATTAGAGCCGCCGTCAAGATGCAACAGCCTAGTGATCCTAACAAGATGACCCTCAAGGTTTTCTCCGCCGAGACGAGCACCAATGCTCTAGAATCTAGTACGATCAATTGCGAGATGCGCGAGGAGGCCTTCTGGTTATCGGAACTGTACTCGCGCCCGCCTTGCCATGAGAGGGTGAGGGAGCTCTTGCGCGGCCTGCTCCCGCCCGACTCGCCGAGCATTGCCTTCTTTGCCAATCTCCTCGCGAGCATAGTCGTAGGCATAGCTTGCGCCAAGGCTCAGTGTTCAGGGTTCCGCATTGGGTCATTGGAGGCCCGGTTTGTTGTCGACAGTTACACGCCACCGAGGGCAAAAACGTGCATGCTCTGCCTGACGGAGTATGCACAGGAAGACGTGGTGCTGCACGACCGACGTTGCGAGCATCACTCCCACCGACGATGCTCGAAGTATTACGATAAGAACAAGAATGGCAATTGTG
Organism: Curcuma longa; assembly: GCF_044706935.1. Taxonomy (NCBI): domain Eukaryota; kingdom Viridiplantae; phylum Streptophyta; class Magnoliopsida; order Zingiberales; family Zingiberaceae; genus Curcuma; species Curcuma longa. The sequence goes on along the minus strand of NC_133873.1, from coordinate 6,227,209 downwards.
TCGTGTGCTCCCACAACATCAAGGTCATCGAGAAGATCCGTGTGTCGGTTGACGATGAAGAATTTCAAGCGGAGATCATTAAATTTTCATCCATGTAGGGGATTGTTCATACAATCAAGTTAGATACTTTTTAAGCATCCATTTTTTAACGGATCATTTTTTAATATTTTTTTATCCGTCGAAATTGGACGGAAAGTAACTTCCTTTCTTCCCTTCTTGTAAGAGTATAGTCTAATAAATCTCCTAACCTGCTCGTGATACAATTCACAACCACAAACACACCTCGCTCAATCCATCATGTAGATGTGTATTGTGCTGATGTGCCCCCGGAGCGAGCATGAATGAATTGGTTATATGGAGCAGACAGAGACTTACTAAAGTAGGCAAGGATTAAATCTCGAAGAAGCCAAGGTAATACCCTCCCCGTAATGGCTGATTCCATCTTCTTGATATATCTCCTCATTGATGGTCGTGTGAGGCCACTGGATAGCGGATTCTACCTTTTGTTGAAGTAAAGTATTGTACTAATCCGGTTACGAGTTTTATTTGAGTTGAGTTCAGTTTGGACCAAACTGTTGGAAATGTGAATGGAAATAAGGAAATGGAAGGATGGAGAAGACTCTCATGTGGAGGAGTTTAGTCCTACATTGGTAGTTGAGGGGCAACTTGGTTGGTTTATAATGTATCACAAGCATGGATGTTATGAACAATTGCATGGGGAGAGGCTCTCTCTCACGCGTGAGTACGTAGGGGTGCAAATCTAGAGCCCGGATTGCACTAACTGCAAGACGACTCGTGTCCGAGTGCAACCTATGCGCGCGCGTCGAATGTACGACCGACCAAGGCATAATTTGCCCAAGCAGATCAACCAATATTTTGCCATTCCGTTCCATTTTTTGTAACGTATAAATTAATGGACTGTGCCTCTCCAGTGATAGATAGCCTTTGGGTGTAATCGGTTCGCGAGTAGCGATCTGTGCTTGATCGTTTAGGGTTAGAGTTTAGGGTTTAAGCAAGCCTCGACATGATCCTTTTTCGGCCACTCGGCTCTCTGCAGTCAGGCACTTGACTCGCGACAGCCAGCCACTCAGCACTCAATTCTCGGCACTTGGCTCTTCACAGTTGGCCACTCGGCTCTCGGCAGTCGACCATTTGGCACTCAGCTACTCGGCTCGGCAATTCGGCAGTCGGCGACTCGGCCACTCGGCTCTCTCGACAGTCAGCAACTCAGCCACTTAGCTCTCTCCGACAAAGATTGTCGAACACAGACCTAGTTCACGTATAATTGAGTCCCTCAAAATTTTAACTCTTAGATTCATCCCTATCGACAACGACCCAACGTTGATGTCGCCTCACACGGTCGCAGGACACGCCTCGCACACGAGGTCACCTCACAATGCCCTTGCATAGCCACAGGCGGTGACCTCATAAGCAAGGTCACCTCACACGACCTAGGCAACGGACCTTGCATAGCTGCAGGCGGTGGCCTTGTGCAACGTTGCTTCACCGACAACGAGCAACGGTTTTGCATACTACCTTGTCCGATCGGAGATGGATCCATCCTTTATAATTTTTTCCAGAGTTGAGTATTCGGTTAAAATCGAATTGAACTCAATTAATCAAAACAAACTGAACCGAATTTATTTAAACTAACCACGCCGATCGAATTTTCAAATAAAAACCAAACAAACCGAACGAATAAAATCAATTAATTCAGTTTTCAATTGAATTAACTGAAATAATTAAAAAAATTTTAATATTATAAAAAATTTACCAATTAGTTAGAGATTTATAAATTTATACTAATTTATAAATTATTTTTTATTTAAATTAATTTAATTTATTTGTTTTAATTGAATAAGAAATTTTAAAATCGAAACTGAACTAAATTAATCAATTTTTTTAAAAAATAATTAAAATTTTAAAATAATCAAATCAAATTTTTAATTAAATTTAATCAGATCAATTTATTCTATTTAATCCTATTTTTACTCCTCCTTATTCCCTCTCCTATTTTATGTCTGTCTTTTTTTAAATTTCTTAATATTTCAATAATTTTAAAATTTTAATATAAAATGACTTGATCCAATTAGCCTAATCCGTAACGGGCACGACCGGCCCACCCATGACCCGGAAGTAATACTTCCTGCTAAGCTCAATTTAGCACGTGACACATGAATAGACCGATCTGGCTCAACGTGACTCGGACCCGGTCGGGCCGCTATGACAACCCTATAAATAGGGCACCGTCGCATACTTGTGCCAAGCGGCACGGCAGCACAGCACAAATCATGCGGGAGTTGGAGTCTCGATTCGTGCGCCCGATGCCCTTCGTTTCCAGGGTGCCCTCGCCCTCCGCCGCCGCCCTCCGCCGCTTCTGCGGCGACCTCGATCTTCACCTCCTCCTCTCCGGCCACACCCCCGACCTCCTCTCCCTCCGCCGCCACCACGCCCTCCTCGTCGCCTCCGGCCACTCCTCCAACCCCTTCTTCGCCGCCAAGATTGTCGCCCTCTACGCTTCCTTCCGCCGCCCCGACCTCGCCGACCGCGTCTTTGCCGCAGCCGCGCCTTCCAACCCCCGCGACACCTTCCTTTGGAACTCCGCCATCAAGGCCCATTTCGCGGCCGGCGACTTCCGCCTCGCGCTCTCCCTGTTCTGCGGCATGCGCTCTTCCGGTGCTCCCCCCAACGAGTTCACCATCCCCATGGTAGTCTCCGCTGCCGCTGAGCTCGCATGGCTCCGACTCGGGTCTTGCATCCACGGGACCGCCACAAAGTTCGGACTTTTGCCGGAGAATTCAGTAGGCGTGGGATCCTCTTTGGTCTACATGTACACCAAGTGCGGAGAGGTTGCTCCAGCCTTCCGGGTGTTCGACGAAATGACCGTGACGGATGTGGTTGCTTGGACGTCACTAATTGTTGGTTGCTTAAGGAACGGGGAGGCTGAGATGGCTTTGTTGTGCCTAAAGGAAATGCACCGAGTCAGTAGACTGCCCAATTCTCGAACTATGGAAGCAGGTTTGCAAGCTTGCGGAAGCTTGGCGGCCCTGAAGGAAGGGAAGTGCCTCCATGGATTGCTTCTGAAATTTGGAATGGAGCATTTGCATTCTGTGAACTCATCACTTCTCTCATTGTACTCCAAATGTGAATGTTTGGATGGGACTGCTCGTGTTTTTCAAGCAATGCCAGACAGGGATGTAATCTCATGGACTGCAATGATAGCCGTTCATATGCGAAAAGGTCAAATTCTTCAGTGCATGCACATGCTTTGTGAGATGCGAGATTCGGGAGTAGATGCTGATGGGGTTTTAATTAGCTGTATATTCTTGGGATTTGGCGATGCAGGTAAAATTTGTCAAGGCAAGGGATTTCATGGCATGGTGTTGAGGAGAAATTATGAACTGAGCATGTTAGTTATGAATGCTTTACTATCAATGTACTGCAAGTTAGGACTGTTCTATCTTGCAAGAAAGGTTTTTGATGCAATGGACAGGAGAGATGCAGAATCATGGAATTTAATGGTTATTGGTTATGGTAAGGCAGGACTGGACATTGAGTGCTTAGATCTTTTCAGACAGATGCAGTTTCAAGGATTCATTTCTCATCTAAACAGCTTTGTCTCAGTAATCTCCTCCTGTTCTCATTTAATGGCATTGCGGTTAGGCCGGTCCATCCATTGCCACACCATGAAAGTATCACTTGATGAATGCAAATCTATTTGTAACACATTGGTGGGAATGTATGGACAATGTCGAGCATTTCATCTTGCTCAGAGGATCTTTGAGAAGGCCAGTAAAGATGCTGTCACCTGGAATGCTTTAATAGCTTCGTATGCACATCATGGTTATTCGCATAATGCTTTGTCGCTCTTCTATCAGATGCTTCTAAGTGATGTGAAACCCAGTTTGACTACCTTGATCATTGTGGTATCTGCTTGCTCGTGTGTGGGGGCTCTGAACCTCGGAAAGTGGATACACAATTATGCAAAAGAAATGGAATTAGAGCATGATGTTTCTCTTAATACAGCACTGGTCGATATGTATGCTAAATGTGGGCAGCTTGAAATCTCAAGACGTCTCTTTGATTCTATGCCTGAAAGAGACATTGTTGCTTGGAATGCCATGCTTTCAGGATATGGGATCCATGGGCATGCAAAGGAAGCGATAATGTTGTTCGGAGAAATGGAGAAGATAGGTATCAGGCCTAACGAAACCACATTTCTTGCAATTCTGTCTGCTTGCAGTCATGCAGGATTTGTCAATGCGGGAAAAGAATTCTTTGATAAAATGAACATTTATTCTATTTCGCCTACGCTGAAGCACTATGCTTGTATGGTGGATCTGCTAGGTAGATCAGGTTATCTGTATGATGCTGAAGATATGGTACTTAAGATGCCAATTAAGCCAGATGGTGCAATTTGGGGAACCCTGCTAGGTGCTTGCAAAATTCATAACAACATAGCATTGGGAGAGCGGGTTGCAAAGAAAGCTTTGGATGCAGAACCCGAAAATGATGGTTATTACATTCTCATGTCCAATATGTATAGCGGCGATGGTAAATGGAAGGAGGTTGAAAGCTTGAGAGGTATGATGAACGATAACAGGATGAAGAAAACTGTGGGCTGGAGTGCTGTATAGCATGGGAATAGGAGTCAACATGAGAAAAGGATTCCTATTTACAGGATGATGGGCATAGCATTCCTTCCACTATTGACATAGGATTCAAAAGGTTCTTCGTCAAGTTGATAGGTTTGGCTATGCTGAAGAATCATAGTAGAGCTCTGATATGATTCTGATGTAGTTTTGCAAAGTAGTAAATCTGACAAGTTTGTCATGCTAAAGACACAGTGAGTCTCTCATTTTGGCCTTTTTTTGTGCTGAAACAAAAAGGCAAAAGCACCAGGAGATTTGCACATACTGATTCTACCATGACCTACCCCATTAGTTGATAGTTTTGAAACTATATGCTCGTCCTTATCAAGCAAGTGGGTGAAACCTACTCATTAGTTGATAGTTTCTCTATTTCTGCACACTTTGTGGGTTTAGAAACTCAGATTCTTACAAACAAATTTCCATTTCTTACTCAGTTTCTGCATTTCTGCTCATTCTGATCTTTTCTCTGTTTAGCAGCAGTATGAAATCTATACAAGCAGTGTTTCTGAACCAGCTGTTATTGCTAGATCTGATCTGAACAAGAAGTGATTATTGGCGTGCCGCGAAAGGACTTGCTGGCTGTTCAGGAACACCATTAAAAGCACCTGAAAGTTTCAGATTCCTCATACACAGAATAATATGTTGAGGAGTGTTGAATATGGTTATCATACTCTCTCTTGGAAGTGATAGTTTCAGTCAAAGGGTAATTGCTATCAGTTTCTATGAATACAATGAGTTGGTTTCATTATTCGAGTTTTGTTTCAGTATTGACAACATGATAGGCTACTGCTGTCGAAATGGAATTCATCTCAAGAATCACTGAATTGAATCGCTGAACAACTGCCAAATAGTCAATTTTGGTTTGTATCACCTCTCCTTCCACCATAATATTGTTAACATATGAAGTTATTTTCCCTCCTTTCCATCCCTGAATGTTAGGGATGGTGAAAAGAAAGCAAATTTTCCCCTTGGTTCTCTTCTGCTGAAGGTTCACATTAGAAATTCTTTTCAATTCCTTTGTTGTCTAACTACATATTCATATCATAAATGAAATATTTATTAGTCATCTAAGTACATATTTATATTATTTTAAATGTATCATTTTTTTAAATATGAAAATTTTCAATATATATATATATATACTAGCTAACTAGTAGTAAACATTGAGAATCCAACAAAGTGTAGACCATCTATCTCAAGATCAGAAGCAAGAGTTCCTTTGCCATATTTTGAAGTATCCCCACCTATTAGGAGTTCTTTTGCTTACCGTTAATTTGAGTTAGGCTAGTAGATTGATCTGTCCTATCAAACAATTTAAACAAATAGAATTGAAATTTTATCATTTGGATTCAAATGGATCGATCCACCTAAGTCTACAATCTGCATGAATCAACTAGTGATGAATTTGGATTAATCTGCGGATTAAAAAAAATTAATTTAAAATTAAAATAAAAAATTTAATAGACTAGTGAATTTGATCCATCTAAATTACAATTTAAATTTAAAAAATTTAATTTGATCAATTTAAATTTAAAATTTTAAAATTTTTTAATTTTTTAATAGATTTTTAGATTGATTCATCTAATCCATAATCTGTCTTGAAGCAATGGTGCAACGGTAGAACATCCGAGTTGTAACTCAGGGAAATTCGATTCCCAACTACGGCGTATTTGTAGAAATTTTCCTTCAAATGGGGAACGCAATCAAAGGATGCTGGGCATCTGGATTGGCCGTCGTATGCGCTTCCCGATTTACCCTGATGATCGGTGGGAAACTTCCGTGGGACCGAGCCGACCACTCTCAGAGATGTGGCTACTGAGATTATCATTTTTTTTTTGGATTGAAAATTTTTCAACTCATCAAATTAATAAGTTGGTCCATCTCATTTCTCGTCATATAATGAATTTATGATAGATTAACCTACTCCTATCATAGATTAATTCCTTTGACAGCTCTAGTAGATCATCAAAATGTAACAAAAGCATTATATGTTCTTTCGCGGATGGCTGTCCCTTTGGCAAAAGCCATCATTGCAATAGTAATGTTTTGAAAGCGGGCGAAAAGTGTTAGTAACTCAATTTCCCTTTTCCAAACGAGGGAATGGGAAGTGGATAGTTGGATGCGTATAGAACAGTAGGACAACCGCAAATGGACAAGAATAAATTGATAATCATAATGAAGTTGCTAGAACACAGTTCCTCATCCAACAAACAATGAAGATATCAGCAGAGGCTAAGAACATCTTACCTTCAGAATTCTGTCAAAGAACATCCACTGATATCGGTACATATGTTTTTGTAAGCCCCTACATCTCCATCAAAGCTACTTCCTCGCCGGCCGCCTCAGAACCGTTCATACTACCTGTGCTCGAGTTCTCTAACTCGTCGATTTCATCTTTACCATCCTCCTTTGCTCGAGAAGAAATGCCACTCTGAATGCCGAAACGCAGGGCAACCCTTTCAAGCAGCTCCTGACCATCTGAAGGAGATAGCAAGATGCTAAGATTTGTCTTGCCTTTCCAGCAAATTATAGCAATCGTTGTGGAATCTACCACTACTTCGTCACCTCTAGCTTCGTCACCTGGTTGCGATGATCGGATAAAATCGTATGATGCATAGCCGATCAGGTCAAAAAAATGCAAAACTGCAAGTAGATGATTGGTTTACCTTCGTCGAGACACAAGACACAGCAACCTGGCATCATCAAACTTGAAGCCTTCTCAGAAAAACTAGCATCCACGAAATCTGTAAATTTTACTGTCCTATTCTTTAGAAGAAGCTGGAAGTCAGCTAAAGGCGCATATAAGATCTGTCTTTTTATATATGGAAGAAGCAGAGGTAGTCCTTCTGACGATAACCGGAAAGAACAAGGATACGATTTGTCACTCGACTTTTGTCGTTCCTGTATTCAGGACAAGTCGGAAACTGATAAATTAGGTGTGACTACTACACAAACAACAAAATGACACTAGCATTTCTGATTAGCCAAATAGATGTAGTAAGTCCACTCCAAAAAATAGATATAGAATACGATACCGATGTCCATAATTTACATGAAACAACTATTTTATCTTTACTGTTGGCCTCTTTTTCAGGCTTTGCCATTTAGTAACCAAAATTATATTAGTAACCAAAAATAAATAACATAAAATGATAAGTATTACCAATTGGAATAATTTGAGTCATCCAGGAAATTTCATTAGGACCATATAAATGCATAAAGGATGAAAAAGAAATAGAAATCCAAGGTGAAATTGGTATGTTATAGGACAAGGAGTAATAAACATAATTATAAAATTCTTGAACATGGTAAACTGTTTGATATTTATATTTGCTTGTGAATGTATAATTTAGTATTTATGTTAATTATAATTTGAAGTTCGGTATATGTCTTATTAATCTTATACTTTCATATGAGAAATATTTTTTTTCTGGTTTAGGACATATTACATACATAATATCCCTTTTTGTGCTATATTTACTATTATTTAGGTTTCTTCCTCACTTTATGAATATAGGATATTAACCATAGGAGCAAAAGATCAACAACCTAGAATTTGTATCATAATCTGGTAAATATGATTAAGAAAGTGAGTCAAAAAATATTTCCTTTTGCTGCCCAATTATAATTTGAACTATGGCACAATGTGAGAATCCAAGCAAGAAATACTTAAGATTATTTTTGAAATCTACAAAAATAGAAGAAAATAAAATACAGCCTGTGTTTTTTCAGTAGCAAAGTATGCATCTTGCCTATTTAACTGCCATAATCCAACCTATAGTTAAGGTACTAATCATCTATTCCACAAATAATAAACATAAGAAATTATAAAGTCCCTTACTAATGAATTTCTATTTCACCACATAGCTTCCCTTTTTTCGCTACAAGAAACCTTTTCTTTAATGCTTGGAAAGATATGAAGAGTTACAGCAGTTGCCCCTCTTAGAATCAGGATTTTCATAGAGATAACACAAGGCTTCTGAACATGCAAATGATCACACAAAGTGAGGACAAGAATTGCTAGGAGAATGTAGTCTTGACCTGAGTAATTATCTCAAACCCAAAAAAGATAGAAGTGCAACAAAAATGGCAAACTACTCCTGAATGACATCCACGTGTATTATATAAAGCCTAAGGCCCTATATGGTTGGACTCTTTTAACCCAGTTTTAATTTTTCATTTTGTTGAAAATAAAAAATAGAAGTTTCTGAAAACCTATTTGGTAAGTTGATTTCAAATGAAATTCTAAACTATGAGAAGATAAAACAGCGAACCTTAGAAAACAGGAAACAGTTAGAAGTAGTTTCCTAAAATCCTAAAATCCCATATATATTTTTTAAGAAGTCAAATTAAGAATACTACAAACTTATGCAAATAGAACTACTACTACTACTGTTACTATTATTAGACAATATAATAATATTCCCATATCACATAATATAATATATTTTGTTATACATTAATATGTTAAATATAATATCATTAATAATCAACCAAATAATTCTGTTTATTCCTATGTCAATGGATAATTTAGTTTTACTAAACCAAACAAGTTTTCACAGTTTCAAATTCTTGAAAAGTGAAAGTTATTTTCTCTTTTCACATTCTTCATTCCACAGAAATGAAAAATCGATGAACTTTTGAGAATCCATCAGGTCCTAAGCAAGAAGCAGCATTCAAACGGCATTTGGTATGAGTTTGGAATTCATGAGTATAAGTTCATAGATCCACAAGTAAAATGCATAATGCAAGCATGTCAATAAATCATTTGCAATATTCTAACATTTACCATCTTAAATCTAAACAAAATAGGAAAAAAAAAAACAAAGAAACAATTTAAACCATAGTTTCAGTGTAAACTTTAACATGACATGAATCTTACTGTATAAAAGCATATGAAAAGATGAGCACTTACAAAAACTTTAAGACCGAGAGAAGTTATCTTGAGCCTTTCTCCAGATTGGATATTTAGCTGTAGAATATTATTAACTGACTTCGATATATAGTAAATTCTCTTGATATGATTAGGATCAGTATTCCGAGTCACAAGGTGACCATCTAGTGGAAATGAATCTGAGATACCATAGTATGATCGTATACTACTTATAATTGCATGATTTTGGAAGAATACAACAGGATCAACTCCTCTCCATTTGCCTTCAGTTTTCAACTTGCCCTTTACTGCCTTAGTTTCAGGTGGAAGACTCTCCTCTTCATTAGTTACTCTTGCCTCATTTAAGTTTGTGCCCGTGGTATGAATTGATACTGCATCATTGTCCAATACTGCTGATGATTTCTCAACTTTTGTATCCACATCAATAGTTGCTAAAGAAGCACTAATAATTAGCCCATCTTGAGAACTACTAGATAAGTCTATTTTGTCATTACATTCATCCACAAGATTTTCACCATCATCTGGTGAGGCATCTCCACTTACAGCTAATTGTCTTGCAGGCTTCGTTGGAGCCACTGAAATAAGAAACATCACTTTAGTAGGCATTCTTGATCAGTCTAAGCAATAACAAAAGACAGATCCGTAGTTACCCATTAATGGAGAAAGCTTCTCAAAAACAGCAATGAAAAAAGCTCCAGTATTTTGGTCATGAGGAAGTATTCTCATACAGTTTTCAAGGGGAAATTCAGAAACTTCTCTAAAATAGCTATGATATTTTTCTATGGATACACTTTCACCAGAAACTTCCTCTAGTTTATTTTCAATAGTGCAAGATCCAGTCAGCGGTGCATTGTCTAACAAATTCTCACACAATGTTTGGTGCTGTACACATACATTTTCTGAATGATTTACTCCCTTGTTAACATTTTCTGCAAATGAGTTACTTCCAAGAATCTCAGCATTCTCTTGACCATCATATTTAAGGATCTCATCGTGACTTTTTCCAGAAGGAAACATACTTGGTACAATCACACCCCTCCTGTACTGGGGTACATCTTTATGAGAAGCCAACCAAAGGCCTCTATCTTTTAACTGTAAATATAGATGATCATGGAAAAATGTTAGAAAACCAGTGCCAAATAGAAAACAACAAGGCATTGATGGATCACTTTAGCTTAGCGGAAAGAAACATAATAGTTCAATGAAGACTAAAAGAGATGTTTGGATCATGAATTATGAATAAAATAAAAGAAAGTTGAAAGAAAAACAAAACAAAACAAAATGCAATGACTGGATTAGAAGAAATGGTCATTTGATACAGATAGAAAAACTAGACCACATAATTTGCTAGGGAAAAAAGATTTTAAATAACTTCTTAATAAGCAGGAAATCCAGTTTGTACATTCAAATGTAGTGGTTCTGAATTTAATGCTAACATGAAATCTCCCTACTCAATTTGGCAAACTCTCTAATAAATAAAAAAAATCTCTATAATTTAGTTTCTTACTTTTGGTGTGTTCTGGTCAAACTTCACCATTGTTCAACTGACTCGAATTAAATTGAATTATCCAAGAAACATCTTAATTGCTACAATGTGATACTAACATAAATTGTTTGCTCCAAACTTTCAACAATTTTAGCGCCTTCACTCTTCAGTGCCTCTAAGGTTTTACTAGAAACTCAGCAAGTTAAATTTTTCCGGATCTTTTAAATTATCCTTTGTATAAAATTCCCTTATTGCTGAGAACAGTAAATTTAAAAACTGTCAAAACCTGTGTTGGATAAGAAAGTTCAAGGCTAACCTTCCATGTTTTAAAGCCAGGACGGCGGACCAACTCAGATAGTTCACCAGAGACATCAAGAAGCTTAATTGAATCACCACTTCTTCGAAGAACCTACAAGAATATGAGAAACACAATTCCACAGTGAGCAATTTTACTCAACGAAAGTAAAGCAAAATCAACATCAATAACTCATTCTGAAAGGTTTACCGAAAGCAAACAAATGAAGTATGAAAGAGTGAGACTGAATTATAAATACCCTAGATTGGATGTAATTCTAAATATTGATACTGAATTTTTAATGTTTGGCAATGAGTGACTTCCATAGTAACTACTAGATTGAAGAAATAATCATCTCACTATTGTAGATAAATATACATCAACAAGCATACACATCAAAGGCTACATGTACAAGTGTGGAAGGGTTAGAAAAAATAAAAGACAAGCATATAACTTAAATCTTATAGCAAATAACCTCTGCTACAACAGCCTCATTTTCAACTGGATTCATTGAGCAGGTAGAATAAACCATCCTTCCACCCACTTTAAGCAATGCTACACCTGCAATTGTAAAATAATAGAAATATAACTCAAAAGATTAAGATGACTAATCAACGGAAATCTGTAAAATAACATCCAGAAAAGAAACCCTTTAATACAAACAGCATAGTGAACAGATAACAAATCTCTTCATTAGAAGTTGCTGTTGAGCGTACAAAGTACATTCTCAATGGAAACAAAGTGGTTTAGCTTAAGGTATTGTCAATGAAAGCAATATTTGAGATATGCTAACAAAGAAATTAAAGAATACAAAAGCATATACACATGATTGCCATTTAGAGTATAGCTTACTCAAGAAAATCTTTCACTCGTTGCCACACCTCCCTTGTCACATTGCAATAATGTCAGATGTTGTGTTTGGCCCCTTCATTTACAATAACCCTTTTATGGATGGCAGTGGCATTCTTTAAGGTTTAAGTTCTTCTGTGTTGGTTCTTTAGTGGTCCTAATAATTGATTATTGTTGTATGGGTAAATGAGACCTCAGAATGATCGTTAGAATGTCGAGGAATGATCTATAGCACAGTGAAATACCACTGAGGTAGATTTTTTTCCCACGTTTCTTTGTAGTGGGTCGCTTGATGATGATTGGGTATCATAAATCATGATATTCTATCCTTGTAGTAGCTGTAACGGAATTTTAGCAGTCACATTAGACAATTGATCTGACCTAGGGATAGGATTAGAATTTGAGTAATGCTATTGTGTGTTGATTGGATTAAGTTTGTTGTTCCTGGGTGAAGGCTAGGTTGATGAAGTTGAGAGGGACAATTGGTTGTGGTGACATTAAATTAAGTTTGATGATATTATGACATTATATTAGTTAACTATTTTATTAGGAAGAGGCTGTGGTGGAAGTCAAACAATATTGGGATGATTTGTTAGACAGAGATGAATTGTTGATTATGGGACGTTATCCAAGATTGTAGAATCATAATAGTGTGTTGAAAATAATTTTTGAGGATAATTGTATTGACCATTTACACAATGGATAATAACAAAGTTGAATTGTGAGGACATTCAGAGAACCATAGATTGGAGTTAACTACGATAGTTGGTTGACTGATTGGATGGTATTATATTGATTGAGGATAGATCCTTTGAATTCAAAATTCATATCAATGATTGACGTTGAAATTGTCTCAATTGAGTATAAATTACGTGGTAATTATGAAGTTTGAGGTGACCTATGGATGCAGACTTATGTGACAACAACAGAGAGTGATCACTAATAGTTGTACAAGAAAGTTATCTTGGGATTGATCTCATCAAACTGGATCTAATGTAGAGCCCAGATTTACATTGTTCTATTTGTACGACTTATTATGTTGTCTTTGTACTCATACCTTCTTGTTTATAATATTAGAATTTTCAACCATTTGCATATCTGTGGAATCTTATGATATATGTTCATGCACTCATATAGCAGTAACATGTTATGTGTTTATTATGCTAGATTATTATGTGTAGTTATTTATATGGGTTATCATGCAGTACATATATGAAGTTTTACATGATTTGTGCTATATGTTGATGTTTTGTTCCACTTGGATGCAGTAATGTAGGCTTAATTGTTTCAATGTATAGGATGTGTAGCATAATGTATTCTTTTATTGTTGTTCATAATGGTATACATCTATATGCATATAGTTATAACTCATTTATTGCAAGAACATGATAACCAAAGGACATGACCTAACACTATAACATTGAATGATTTACTTGTGGACGATGACTCTATTGCATATGAAACCCTTAGTGAGTGATCACTCTATCACAAATAAGGCCTTTGGACTATAGGCTATTAGATCACTATACTTTTTAGTGATTATATTAATCATATTACATTGTTTATACTTTGGCCATGTTAGCAAATGTGACGCGTCGGATATGGTAGCTCAGCCTACCTCTAGTAGCGGTCCACATGTAGGAGCATACACAAGCACCAGTCTCTATTCTAAAATTAGAGAGAGAAGGGAGAACACATAGAGGAGATCCGACCCTGGAGTGCATAGCATAGTATCCTTCTTGCTGGCGCAACTACCTCTAAATGGTCATGTCGTGGCAAGCTCATGGGCACATGTTAAATGTGAGTTTCTTGTCCCACAGTCATGCTCTACATTGACATTGGGCCTTGTTAGGAATAGCATAAGGTCAGAGTCACACATGGCATGTGAACCAAAAAAACCTACAAAGTATTTTGTAATTTTTTATACAAAAATACTCTTTCATTTCCTAAATAATTCTAAAACATTTCAAAATCCTACTAAATTTATTTTAAAATTCTTGAAAGAAATTTAAAATATTACTTTAAAATGTCAAATTTAATTGCTTTTCATTTTAAAAAAAACATTTATTATTAGATTCGGGCCCACTTACAAATTAATTTTTACAATGACTAAATAAAAAATGAAATCTATAAAGTCGAACAATTTTTAGAAATCAAAATATTAACTTTACCATCAATGAATATATACATACAAATAGAGAATTACTTTATTTTTTCTATTTTTTAATAATGACAATTAAATACTAAAGAAACTAGAGTATTATGTCCATTATTTATTAACATATAAATGTTTCTAGTTTATTTATTTTCATTTTGTTGATAACAACTCAATAGTTAATATTTTATATTAGATTTTATCTAATCCTCCTATATCATTATTAAATAAGCGCTAGAAGCTGCTTTGTGAAACTATCTTTTCTAATGGACTATTCACCCTGTTAAAATAGCTTTGGCATGACATTGCATTGGGAAGATACTTTTTGGGAATGCACATACCAAGCATCTAATTTGCATTGGAAATGCACACTTAAACCAATCCTTAGTTGCATAAAAACAGTCAATTTTGCACCAACTTAGCATCAACAGTAAGTAATTGCTACTAATAAGGCTTTGCTTTACAGCAGCAGTACAAAAACATGCAACTATGCTTAACCACTTGGACACCATGAATCTCCTCACAGAAAACCAGAAAGTTATACAAACAATTGGCAGACAACTGATAATAAAATTAATCTAAATATTTTCTTCTTCAGTCAAATAATCATCTATCCTGATAGAAGGTTAAATACCGGTTTGTGCAAAATGTATATACTGAAATTCGCATGTAAATTGACATCAAAACAGAATCAGGAAGTTCTAGGCAACATACCAACAGCATGCTAAGAATTAAACAAGTATTATATCGATATGAAAGCTAAGAATTGAAATCTATGACAAGTTATCCAATAACAGTGCATTACTTAGTAGTACAACAAAGATAACGTATTTGAGAATCCAGTATGAAACAAGGTCATAATATTATTACCACGCATCGCAATCTCAACTTGAAGACGATGAAGGCCATTACCCATGCCTGCATTCCTGTATGTTATCATGTCTATGTAATCATGTCTGATAGGTCAACTGGAGAAAATTGAACACACTGAAGAACAAAATAATATCTGACCATTTCCTCCAGATGTCAGGAGCTTTCCTGAGAGTGCCATCACCACTACAAGGAACATCACACAAAATCCGATCAAACTGCAAACTACTTTTCACAAGTTCTTTTTCACCTTTTAAAGTTTCCTTGTAATCCTTCACACAAGGAAAAGTAGGGAAGTATTGTGCTTCATGGTTAGTTACTACTAAGTTGGCAGTACTCATCCGTTTTGTCTGATGGATAAGAAGATTGCATCTTTGAACATCAACATCATTTGCTATTACCTATATCATCATGCAAGAAGAATCATTAGAGAAGACTGTATCCTTAGATGTTACTGCATGCTTCCTGAGAATTATAGAAAAGAATGACAAATAATATAAAAATATTAAGAAAGGGCAAACAGATTGGAAACAACCAGCCCATTTGGTAGTAGTCCAGGTTCAATTGAGTGGTGTATCATTTCAAGCAACTGGAAAGTTTTAGATCCTGGTGCTGCACACACTGCCAAAAAAAAAAAAAAGGTTACCAAGAAAGCAACATAAAGCCAAATGAGAACTGCCATGTATTTTCAACATAAACTATGGTGCCACCATCAGCCAAATGACCTTATTTGATTGTCTCAAAAAATGATGAACCCTAATGTCTCCAAGATGACTATCGCTTCAGATACTAACAACAAACTGAAGGAAAATAGTCAACATAGTATGATGAAAATGTGGACTTAGTTTGAGATAAAATTAAATGATCATCACTGATGCTATAACTGGAAACAACCAGAATGTGAGCTTCACATTGGTATTAAAGATAATAGAATGGACTAACAACCTAGGTTCGTGATACCGAGCCATGCTAGTCGGCACGAGCGGAATTTACTATTTCACCCGCCAACCGACACTGGATGGAGCACGAGACTGCTGCGAGGTTACAGAGGCCTCGCCTAGACGCTAGTTATTTTGGTTTATTTGATGTTATGTTATTTTTCTTTTCTTCTTTGCCCTTTATTTTCATCTTTTTAGGTTTAGAGTTTAGGACTATTTTCATCTTTTTTAGGTTTAGGGTTTCCTCTTTCATATTTTTTTATTTTTTTACAATTAATTCCTTTCCCTCCAGTAATTTCTTTCCCTCTTTCATTTATTTCTTTTCCTTCTTCCGTTTACAAAATAAACAACATAGACTAAGGATTGTTATAGAAATGAGGGGGGAAAACCTAAATGAAGATGAATTATTAGGAAAAGTATCAATAACAAATAAATATTAATAAAAATATTTTTAATTACTATAATTTATATTTTTAAAAAGTACCAAAACCGTATCGGCACAGCACGATATGGTATCAAAACTATATTGTTTTGGTCATAATCTGAAATTTTGATATGACTCGAAATTTTAAACCTTGCTAAGAGATATAGGCACTTTGGGCTAAGGAAAACCAAACATTTGGAAAAGAGGAAAGCACTGTGGTGTTACCATCATCCTAATGTGCAATTTTGGATTTCACAGAACTGAGAAAACCTTAGACCTGCTGAAGGAAAAAAAATTGACTCCTTCATAGTAAGATGTCTAGAGACTTACTATGAGAATAAAATGAATCATCAATAATGCTATAAATTGAAAACAACGAGAACATTGAGCCTCGCATGGTGCAAAAGATGATAAAACGCACTAATGGAATTAAACACTATGCTGCAGCAAATCAAGTATTTGGAGTTCTAAGTAAGCCTTAAAGGGAGGAAGCATTATAGTTCTATCATTAACCAAATAAACATATTTGATGTTCACAGAAAATAAGAAAACCTTACAACACCATGACTACCTCTTTAGATACCAACTGTAGAAAAAAAGAAATGACTTCATAGTATGACGAAAATGTGGACATAGTTTAACCATATAATTGTCCCAACAATTTGGAGTCATATATGTGGGCTTAGTTTGAGAGAAAATAAAATTAATCATCAATCATGTTGTAAACTGAAAACAATTGAGAGCATTGTGCTTCGAAATTGGTATGAAATGAAATAAAATGGAGCAATGCAGTTAAACACTTTGTGCTGAGACAAATCAACTATTTGGAGTTCTCAGTGAACCTTAAACATAGTAAAATACAATAAAGGTAATATTATAAAATCCTAGAACTGTTCATCTAAGAATGCTGCTGAATTTACAAAATAAACTTCATATGTTCACAAGTATATAAATAAAAGAGAAAGTAACATACTGTCAAGTACATAGTGATCTGGATGAACATCTAAGAATAATGGAGGCACCTGTATAGATATTGTACTTTAAATTGTAGAGAGTAAAACATAGAAAATTTACTATAAGTAAACAAAGAAAAACAATTAACCACCATGCTAACAGCTTCCTGCCTTGTTATATTTCCAACTTCATTCTCCTGCTTTAAAAACTCATGGAATCTGGAAGAAATGAACAGGGTATATAATAATCAAGCATAAAGACATTGTAAAGGTACACTGATTATCATGTTTACTTATATATCTTCTCTTACCTATTAAGCAATAAATATTTTTAAGAAAAATATACTAAGTGATATTGTTGAATTAAAAATATCAGAGCAGTGTCATGCAAGGAGCATCTAACAATCACTCAAGGTATGCCAGGAATTATGTATAAACAACCTTACAAATGTCACCCAGTAATTGCTAATAAAAAAATCCACTAGCTAAAAGGTAGCATTGGTATAATGTTTTCCTTCAATCTTCATTGAGAAAGGGAATCAGTCAATACCAGATTTCTTTTCTAATAGAGGGCCTACAACTTTATCAAGGGAAAAAAGTATAATATATAAGAAATTTGCATTTACCATTTCTGGTTTAATGATACCTATATGACCTTCAGTGCTAACTGTGTTACTTCTTGGACCTTCTATTGCTACCGACTAATAAGTGATGCAAACAAGGAATAGACATTGACTAGAATTCTTTTTGAATTTTAATTAACATTATTAATTATTCTATTTAAGGATTGGGTTTTTTTATTTGGTGGTAGGATGTTTTAATTTGGTATTAGTTTTTATGTGTATCCATTGATTTGGTAAAAGTTATTAGGATTATTCTATTTCCCAATTAATGTTATGTGTATCTTCTGCAGACGACTTTCATGACATTATTATGCAGGGGTAGCCCTACAACACATGTTTTTTCATTAGTTGTAAAGACCAACCAAAAAGGATGGACACAAAATCAAAGCGCAAAATGAGATAAATAAGGTGCATGAATTTCTTACTCATTGGTCAGAGCATCCAAAGAAGAAATATAAAAAACAAAACAAAGATGCATTGCTAAGCAGAGTTGATGAAACAATTGTTTGTTAAGCTTAGAAATGACAACCTGATGATGACAACTTTCCTGGAGTTGATTTTCCTAGCAAAGAGTGATGCAAACTAACAACAGAAAGAGAATAGAATTTTAACATTTTAATTAATTTTAGTAATTGTTTTATATTATTATTGGTATCTTTTGATTTAGTAGCCTAGTCTTTGAATTTGGTAATAGTTTAATAGGTGTCTTTTGATTCAGTAAGATTTTGAGGGGATTATTATGTTTCTATTTCTTTTCTAGTTTATTATTTAAGTTTATGAAAGTATCATGTCTTTTTTTGGTTTTCAATTAATAAAATTCTCCTTTGATTAATATATGTGTGGGTTCTTTTTCTCTAAGAGAGATAGTTATCCCTTTAGTTAATCAATCATCTCAATTATTTTATCAATTTTGTCTCAATCTTCTTTATAACTTGAAGGTT
Organism: Curcuma longa; assembly: GCF_044706935.1. Classification (NCBI taxonomy): domain Eukaryota; kingdom Viridiplantae; phylum Streptophyta; class Magnoliopsida; order Zingiberales; family Zingiberaceae; genus Curcuma; species Curcuma longa. Next base: position 6,208,129 of record NC_133873.1, on the reverse strand, counting down.
TGTTTCATCATTGCCTCTCTAAGCATATAGAAATTGTTTGGCAATCAAGAGTCAAGACACTGTTATAATCGGACCCATACAGTAACCTTAGTTCATCTGGAATTTGTATTAATGCTTTAAGGTTAGGATAACCATTCATATGGCTAGATTCGTGACCAAAGAAAGTTTAGTAATCCAACTGAAGAGCCCAGTAACTCACTTTCAAGGCCACACCATAGAAAAATAACTATGGGTTTGTAAGTTAAATATTAAAACAATTCACCATCACATATAAGTGAACAAGAATAATTATCAGAGCTTCAGGGCACATACTCATAAAATTGGCTTTTGTCTGCTGGCCTATAACAGCATGTCATTAGCATGTGTGGTTGTATTTACCAAAAGAAACTCTTCTCTAATCTATTTTGTGCATTATATCCAACAGTTCTCATTGAGGAAAAAAATTTGAAACTTAGTGTGCATGTCCAAGCAATAAACAAAATTATACATAAAACTATCTATCATTAAGATAAAGATAAAATGTGCAAATAAATTTATAATATTTTTTATTCTTTTTTTCCAAAAAAGAGAGGAAAAAACTTTTGTCAGTGTAATGAGTATCAATTCACAAAATAACTTTAGGCTAGTACCTCTCAAGAGTTTGGCTTTTCCTAAGTTGCATTCTTGAAAAATTCAGATGCCAAGCAAGGTTGTCTGGATACCAAGGCAAAGATCTAATAGCTTCAACTTCACATTCATCATTGACCTATCAATCAAAGTTCATTATTAGTCAAAATGAAATAACAAAAGTGAAAATGATATACAACTCAAGCATTGAACTTTTAGAAAACATGGTGGGTACCTCATGTTTCAGAGATTTTATGAAGTCATTTTCCAGTTGCAACAGAATGTCCTTACAAAACTGGCCACTGCATCAAAATTCTAGTTTGCATCGTCTCAGAAGGTCATAACCTTAAAGCAATGAAGCTTAAAAAGGAACAAGAGAGACCAAGAACAAAAAAGGCACAGTTGCAGATAAACTATGAGGACATGCAAATTTATTTTAAAAACTACAGCATTTCTTTGAAATTAAATGATCATAAACAGAATTTTCGATAATTCAAATCAGAAACAAAGAAAGTATGTGAAATATGAATTGAATGAGCATCCTCAGACAATGGGGTGCAACATAAAATTAGCCATGTGGACAAAATACTTACGAATGATAAAGATGTGTGAATAAATGAATGAAGAAGTCTGAATCTGAAACTGAAGGAACCTTGAGTAGTTCTCTGCTAGAACAGCAATAGTGGGACTAAAACTAAATGTGCAATGCGAGATGGACGACGGGAGAGGAAGATATGACAGAGCAGCCTTAACATGCCCAAAAGTACACAGAGCATTTAGGTCAACCTCATCCACCAAAGCAGCCGCTCGACGTCGCTATTGACCTCTTTGAGAATCCAACATCCTAAAAAATAAGATGAATCGTCCACAAAAATAAGCTGCCATGGATCACCAAATTAGGTCAGCTACGTAAGCTGAGAAAAGGGCTGACAGGTTTTAGGCTGGGCTGAGTTAAAGTTGCTGCTATAGACGAGATTTTGGGAATCCAGAAGCGAGGAGGAAGATCAGGAGGAAGCTGTTGATCTAAAAGAAGACGTTGGTGATATTGTCCATGAATACATTCAAAGGTGTCACTGACTAGCGGGGATTTGTTCACCCTAAGCTTCTGTAAGGAATTAGCACAGTGACTCAGTGAAGTACTGCTGGAATTCAAGGAGTCGGCTCACCGCTGTTGTCGGCTAAACTGCCACTGTTGATGGAACCAATGTTCAAAATCTTGAGTCATGTCAGAATCTTGGTGTTTAACTGGAATAATATTGTTTCGGTAACGTACAGATGTTTTGATGCATGGTATTGGTGATGGATTTGAGATTGGAGGAGATGAAGTAAAGAAAGAAGACATTTTCTATGACGAGTGCCATCAAGTTTCAATAATTTATTAGAATGACACATTTTGACTGTTTCGCTCAACACTGTGCTAGATTTCAAACCATGAAAGGAACCAAAAAGTTGATGGCTTTTTTATCAAGATAATAGTTTAAATATTTTTTAATCCAAAATGCCCTGATAAATTGCATATGTTGCATGGAAATACCTTCTAAAACCTTCAAGACTAGCTAAGCCAAAAAAATCTGGTTGAAAAGTGATTCACAAATTAACCCAGCACCCCATATACATGAAGTCCTGAACACAGATAAGAAATAGATGTATATTGGTTTCAAGTTGAGTTTCATTTCATAGAAATAACTATTAGCATGGTTGGCAAAATCATCCAATTTCGATATGGATCAACTGATCAGAATCTGCCAAATCCAATATGATTTTTGCTGAAAAATTAGACGCCCGTATGTTATTCAGAAGTTTGTCAAAACAATAGTAGCCACATGAAAACATTGATCCATAATTGACTACCAATACAAGAAATTCAGATGAATCCATTGATTGGTCTCAAAACTATACTTGAGCCTTAGCATGTGATGTTGGCAACACAAAAGAGCTTGAAGTTAGACTTGGAGGCTCAACAGCAGCAACCAAAGGAGATGGAGATGATCAACTTCGATTTTGATAGAGTTCACGTGCTGTAAAGATTGACTAGCAACAAAGACGAACACAATTGGAAAGACATTATAAAGAAATACTTTTATCAGATTTAGTATTATCTATTATAAATAATATTGACAACAGTCTACTCTAGTTATTACTATATGTTAATTGTCTAATCTTATTTTAATAATAAAATATTATTAATTATAATTAGTCATTAGATATTGTTTATTAGTAATTGTTAACAATATAATATCACTTGTATAATATAAATATTATTAAATAATTTTCTATTAGATATTTGTTAAGGGTATACTCATTAGATAGTAAAATAATTAATTATCATTATGATAAAAATATAATATTAACAATCATGTAGCAAATATTAACAATATAATATTAATAAATATTATTAATAATTTTCTATTAGATAATATTTATGGGTATACAAATTAGATAGCATAAATACTTAATTAGTGTTATGATATATCATAGTTACATATTGTTATGCAATAACTACATGCCAAAAATTATCAGATTTATTAAGTACTATTATTATTCATTAACTATATACCTACACTATGACATAATAATGACTGTAATGTTTAGACAGCTTATTTTGTTGTTTTCATTTTTTTCCTGATTTCAAACCCTTAGGATAATCTCATTGATTGGGATTTCAGGGGCAATGGTGGATCTAATATGGCAGATACCAAATTTTTGGAAAGTAATACTGATTCAACAATGCCTATATTGACAACCATGGTTATTGGGAAATAAAAAATGGAAGACATCCAAATAAGATAAATCTACGATCGAGAGTGCCATTCTTCACTTTTTCAATATGACTAGTGAGAATATGGCTAGTGAGACGCAAAAAATCAACATTTCCAAAGTAGAGGTGACAAGTTGGAAAGATTAAGATGGAAATAGTTAATTTGAAATCAGCCATATCTAACATCACAGAAAAATAAAAACTAAGATGACATGTGATTAAAATAAAAGTTGAAAGTTGATGAAGTGTACTAGTCCTTCCATGAAAAATAAGAAGGCAAAGGAAGTCTTGCTCGTAGTTATTAAAGGCGCTCGCTTGGCTGCGCCTAGGCATAAGGCACAGCTAGGCGAGCCCCTTTCACATGTGCTACTTAAGCGTGCGTCATGTGAGAGGAGGAAGAAATCGGTCTTAAGGAAACTAATGAAGATTCGTTATACAAATTTGAAATATCTAGCAATCATGATGATGATATGATTGAGGAAGATGATGAAGATTTTGATGATTTAGATATTTGAAGTTTTTTTTAATTTGAATTATGTGCATAATGTATTTATTTGCTAGTGAATTTTATATTTACATTATTATTTAATAGTTTATGGATTATAATTTTGTTAGTGAAATATTTTAGCAGAAATTCTCTATATATGTTTGAATTGTAAAAATTTATATTCAAAACACCTTACTTCGGTAAGGCATGTGCCTCACCTTGCGCCATGCGCCTAAGGTCTCATAGCACCTATGCGCTTTTGGGTGTCTCACGCCTTAAATAACTATGGCCTTGTTTGGTTGGTACATAGATACAAAACCGACAAGCCAAACATGATAAGAACAAATATAACATGAGATATGAAAGTAATAGATAATAATGATCTTGATTGACAATCATTTTAAAACAACTTCAAAATGCAAGGAGTTTTTTGTTTTATTTGAGGAAGTAATTGTAGTCTGATATAAATGAAAAAAAAAAATAACATATTGAAGAACAAGCAACTGGTAGAAAGGGTTGAGGATTCATTGGTTTACCAAGTTTAGGATACCAATTCTGATAATACAAGTTTCTTGGAAATGCCACATGTAAACATATTGAAAATAGTAACAACAAGTAATCACCTTGAATTTATTCTAAATGCAGCTGGAAGTGGCTTTCTGAGCATAGAAATGAATTCTTCCCACTCATCCTCAGGCACAATATGTTGCTCCTATCAAAGGTTGAAACCATGACAATTTAGGAAGCATGGGATATAGGTAACACCAAGTTCTACTTAAACTTTACCATCTTTGTTCTAAAGAATAAACACCCAACATAAAAATTTAAAAAAAAAGGATACAAAGTTTCATTGTTTCATATTCACCCAGTTCATGATAACACCCATGGAGATAGGATTATCTTATACCACTAGCACACAGCAAATATCAATGATGTACCAGGTACTTGTGACATGCAATGCCTTTTTTATCCTTTTGAATGTTAAGAACTATACAATTGTCCTGTCATCAACATGATGAAACTAAGTCAAGTATGCACAGTTGAGATTTGATGAACATGAGGTGAGGGAAATTGTGCATATTTACAGAATGAACTTTGTCCTCTACTGTGAGATTCTATACTTTGGCCGGGTAATATAGTTGGAGCAAGCAGAGAGCCAAGCAACAATAAGAAATACAAACTCTTTCATATTCACTCAGTTCATAATAGCACTCATGGAGACAGGATTATCGCATACCACTGGCACACAGCAAATATAAGTGATGTACCAGCTACTAAGTATAGCCACTTAAATTCTCACAGGATCACGACGTGCAAAACCCTTTTAATCCTTTCTGAATGGTAAGCGCTACACAATTACCTTGTCATCAAGATGATGAAACTAAGTCAAATATACACGAGATTTGATGAACATGAAGCTGAGAGAAATCGTGCGTTTACAGAATGAGTTTGTCCAATACTATGAAATAGTTGGAGCAAGCAGAGAGAAAGGAAAAGGTTCAAACACCATATTGGAAGTGACATAAAGCAGAGATACACATTTATGAAAAGTCTGTTTTTTTCAATTTGTCAAATACAAAACATTCTTTTCCGACAGTGCACGGATCCATTAGAAATCGCCCGTGGGTACAGCAAGCAGTAAAACTTCTTCATCAAGCAAGATGAAAACACACGAGATCGGAAGGATCTCGGCATACGAGTGTGTGTTGAGAGTAGACCTTGTAGTACTCGTCGAAGTTGGCGTTCTGGGTAGCGAAAGGCTGCCACGTGGGGTTGGGCTGGTCGGCGGCCGAGGGGTCATCGGGGCGGGCCTCCTTGTTGCCGTACTTCCAGACGTTCTCCCGGCCCTGCTTGAAGTGCCGCCGCTGCGTGCGGCCGCGCTTCCGCCCGCCGCCCATCTCCGCCGCGCCGCGACTCGCGAGGGTGGATTTTGCCGAGGCGAAAGCCACTCGGAGTCGGTTCGTGCTTCGCATTTGTCAGTTCGCCTTTTAAACCGCTTCGCATTTTATCGGCGGTTCGCTTTGAGACCGCGGTCCAATTTGACTTGAACCGGGCCGCTGGGGACTAGGGTTTACTACCGGTTCGCGAATTGGAGGCGTGCGCTGGACCCACTAAGTCCACAATAATTACTTTTCTAATATACCCCGCAAGATTTCATTAATAACAAATCCTTCCCCCGATATTTTTATTTTACCTTGATAAAAAGATATTTTAAGATCAAAAATCTTATTTAGGTCCAACTTTTCTATCCTTTACGTAGGGCCATTAATTTGGATTATTGAGTCCATTGGATTGGATTGATCCACCCCATTAAATAATTAAATGAGTTGGATTAAAATTTTATTAACTCATTTTAAAATAGATCTGTTTATGTTCGTGATCCACATGAGTCAATCCGTGGCGAACTTAGATTGGTTAACAGGTTCAAAAAAAACTTAATTTTTTATTTAATTTTTAAAATTAAAATAGAAAACTCAATAAACTAGTGGGCTTGACTCATCTAAACTGCAATCTAAACTTATAAATTTTAATTTGACCTATTTAAACTACCATCTAAACTTAAAATTTTAAATATTTTCTTTATTTTTTTATTTTTTTTACAGGTAAGTCGATTGACCCACCTAATATGCCTTAAATTAGGTTGGATTGGAAATTTCTCAACCTGTCAAGTTGGTGGGTCAATTCATCCCATCTCGTTATATGATAAGTTTTTAATGGATTAATCTACTTTGTCATAGGTTGACTTATTTGACAGCTCTACCTTTACATCCTTTACATTTCCATATACTTTCCTAATATAGTCCAATATTTCTTTCTTTTTTTAATCTAGGTATGTAGGACTTGGATCTCATTAATCTTGAAGATGGACGATCTTCTCTTGATTCATCCCCCAAATAAATCCGGAGTTTTGCTGCTCTTAACAAGATATATAGGCCTTGGGTCCAATTAGGTTTAGTCCTGGAGGTGGGTGCTCTTTCCTTTGATTTGCTTATCAAATAAATTTAGAAACACAAAGGCTCTTGACACTACAATCCAATTTTCTCAATAATTCAAGTATTATGGACGTAATATTACTCAGTATGAGAATTGAATCCAAGTGTATTTACTAAATCATTGTGCCTCCTACTATTACACTATTGAGAGGGGCAATAGTTTATTGCGTAAAAGTGGAATCTACCATTCCAACGGTTTTACATGATCGATCTCATGATTATCTATGAGGTGATAAATTAAAAAATTATAATTGACTATTACAGAAAAAAAACTTTGTCCAAATTAGATCTTACTTTGCAAACCAACTCAATTCTGCTCCAAGGCGGGGTCAACAGTCCAACCTTTGTGAAACATAGACAAATTAGGCAAATCTTTTGGAACGAAGATTGATCATTGAAATTGAAAATTGCTTAGATCCTTTTACGTCACGTGCAATAATGCGGAAAAACGAAAGCCGGCGTGGAGTTCGCCGGAGCAGGCTGGTACTGGTGTGGCATCGCCGGGTGCCTCCACGGCCTCCGGAGACTACCAGCGCCGCCTAGCTGCTCCCCCTCGCCATCCATTTCAACTGCTGGCGGCCGCCCCTCGGAGATCTCCCTGCCCTCCCTCGCCACCGGCCCAACAACCTCCTCTGCGCGGTCTCCGCCAGCTGCGCAATTCAGCGGCGACAGGAGCGGGATGACCACGTTCCACCCGACGGCGGCGGCGTCCGGTGGCGGAGGCGGCGCGACCTGAATGGCGGAGGGGGCGTGCATCTGAAGGCGGCGAAGCTTGCCGGACGAGTTCCTCCTTGTCCTTGGAGCTCCCTCTGCAGTCTTCTCCATTGACAGGAGCGGAAGGGTATTGCAGCTTCATGGTTGAAGCTGGGACCTTAATAATCATCATTACTTAATGGACCATCTAATTAAATTTATTTATTTATTATTATTATTATTATATAATATACATATCAATTTTTAAAATCGATCTTCAAAAAAAATTAATCATTAATGTATTATCTAATCAATCACACATGATTGATGAATGATTAATGTCGTTACTACACGACAACTTATTGAAGTGGATAAATATCGAATTTCTACGAAGTTAAGATAATACCTTCCCGTAATAGTTAACTATAATTTTTTGATTTACTCATGGGGGCATAGTTGAAGTTGGTTACTACGGGGTAGATTTACTGAAGTAGACAAGGGTCAAATCTCGATGAAATCGAGACAATGTCCATCTCCGTAGTGGCTAACTATAACTTTTCGATTTACCTCCTTATAAATAGTCATCGAGCCAACTATGTGAAATCAATGTTTTTCTCCGTAACGATCAACTATAATTTTTTTGATTTACTTCCTTATAAATAATTATGGAGCTGACCGTATGAAATTAATGTCCTTTCCTATATTGGTCAACTATAGTTTTTTGATTTATCTCCTTATAAATAGTCATGAAGTCAACCGTGTGAAATCGCTGAGATGACAAATTCTATTTTTTACTGAAATATATTATCTAATTAAGCACACATTGATGTCATTACAATTATAATAATGATATAAAAAGTATCTTTTATTACTGCAAATAAAAAAATTTTTAAATATTTTATCAAAGGACGACATAGACGTTAGAAATTATTAAAAGATATATTATATTTTAATATTTATCGAAGTACGTATTCCTTTTATAAAATAAATTTTTATTAAAGAACAAATTATCTATGCGTCCTTTGGTAAAATGACATTAAATATTAAAAGAAATCTATTTTTATTTTTTTCATTATAAATTTTTTTTTAATTTCACCAACTGTTTATAATAATTTTGATTAAAACTATTACAACCTACTTATAATTCTAAATCAAATTCTAAGTCATAAAATTGTCCTAATATTAATTAAAATTATTCTAACATTTATTAAAACTATCTTAAATTTGTTAAAATTACTTTAATACTACTGTATTAATTTTGATTCTAATTTTAATCAAAACTGATACAATACTTATCTATAATAATAAACACTAAACTCTAAAATTGATATAATGTTAGTTAAAATTACTCTAATATTAATTAAAAATTATTTTAAACATGTCAAAATTATTATAAATTATTTAAAATTGCTCTCGTTTAATTAAAATTATTATAGCATTTGTAATAAAATAATTGAAATAATTTTGATTAATTTAAAAATTTTAAATTTTAAATTTTAAATTTTAATATTTAATATTATGGATATGTTGTAATAATCTTAATCAAAATTATTATATATAATAAGAGTACTTTTTATAGTAAAAAAGTAGAGTTGTTTTTTTAAATAAAATTAAAAATAATAAAATAAGGAAGTCCTTTTTTATTTTCTTTTTAGGTTTCTTTTGGTGATCGACACTGTATTTCTACCAGACTAATGGTCCTATAATTAATGTATGCGCAGAAAATGATGAGCTGTGGGAGAATACGATTGGTTGGTCAGCTGTGGTTGGTGGATCTGTCAAAGGAGAAAGCTGTTTATTGTAAGCTGCACAGATCTAAATTATTTATATTTATATTTATAATTTAAATAATAATTTAATATAGATCTTCTAGCGAATAGTGAGGCTTGAAGACTCGAAGATATTAGATATGTCGGTGAAATTAGCTGCCACCACATTTCGAAATTATTAATTCGGAATAGATAGTTTAAAATATTATTTGATTTAATATAGATAATTTAATAATCTAATTTATTAATTTTTAAAATAGATTTAATTTAATCATAGATATTTTATAATTATTAGTTTAATATTTAAAATATTAATAATGATAATGGATTGATAATATATATATATAATAAATACATATAATTAATTTATAATTATATATATATATTAATAGAATAATTTAGTTAGGGTTTGAGACAGACAATTTAAATTAGGAGTTGATTTTACTGTGCTATCCTCTTCTTGCCCCTAGTAGTTCAAGCATCCCCTCCCTAGGGTTGCTAGTGCTGCCTCCTCGTGCACAATGACTTACGGAGATTTCATTGTCAACGTCGCCTCTTCTCATAACTCCTCTCCCATAACAACTTCAAGTTTAATAAGACGATTTAGCTCAAGGCCAAGTTGCAAATCTTCTCTGAGGGCGAACTCGATTACCTCGAGGGAGCTTCGACCCACATGGTTTAGCTGAGATCCTGAGCCTTCATGGAGCTAAAGGTGAAGCAGGTCAAGAATGGACGACTGTCATATTTTCTATGTTTGGCTTCTTCAACATCGACGCCCAAGGGGACGCATGAACGATGTCTGTTGTTCTTCGTTCGCGATAGCGAAGAAGGAAGCAATGGCGGCTTGTGGAGGGTAATTTTGAAAAAAAATATTAATCCAAAAATCATAGAACACCTTATGCATTGGAAGTATTCCGATTCTAAATTATACCCCTAATCGTTGATAGACAAGAATATTTCATTATTAGAGAATCACTCATTACCTAAACCAACAAAGGTTGAAGTAACTCATGATTATGACTATAATTAGACCTTTGTATTTTATTTTTTAAAAAATATTTTTAAGTAAAAATAGAAATTAAAAGGGTTTGAACTTATTTTAGGATATATGAAAATCAAATCTCATATAATTCACCATGTTTGCCCTTGGATCCAAGGTCGAGATATGAGGTTGTAGAGATCAAAGGCGGGGACATGATTAGGTTGTCGAGATTTGAAGTCGGGACATGAGATTGCTGAGATCCGAGGGTGAGACATGAGGTTATCGAAATTCAAGACTGAGACATGAGATTGTCGAGATCCGAGGGCGGGACATGAGGTTGCTGAGATCTGAGATATGTGGGGACATAGAGTTGCCGAGATCCTAAGACGGGACATGAGGTTGCTTAGATTTGAGGGTAGGAGATTCTATAAGATATTATAAATTTTAAGGATAAAATTAACCAATTAAAGGTTGAGTTTTTAATTGAGCCGAATTAAGTGGGTTGAAGTCTAAATTAGTCAAGCTCATTTAGATTAATGGGTCGAATCTATAATTAGGTTAAACATGTAAATCATTAAAGTCGAAACCCATTAGGCTACTGAATGTAAGATACAAGAAATTATTATTATTTTATAGTGGATTGATTTTGAATCAAAATGAACCACTTAGTTTGGTTGATGAGAAAAGAAGTTTTGATAAAATAAAAAGATGGAAAGATTCATTTTACGAAGATAAAATGAATAAAACTAATTTAAATTAAATCGGAGATCATTTGATTAGTGAAGAAAGCGAATCAGTTGTTACAATTTTTTTACCCTGTATTAAAATCACTGTTACTCCGCGTTATAACGTTAAAAAAAAAGCCCGCGATTGTTCCCTGTTCAACCGCGACGCCCGCCTCCTCTCCGCGCGACCTGCAACCGCGCCATCGCGTCACCCGCCTCCTCTCCGCGCGACCCGCGTCCGCCGGCGGAGAACTCGGGACGGGGGGCTTTAAAGGGGTCTCCGGCGGAGAGCGCGCGATTCGCCTCTTCCCATCTCGCGATCGGTTTCTTCCCCCGTGTGCTGCTCGATTCCGTGCCCTACCCTCTTCCCAGACCGTGCCGCCACTGTGGAAACCGACAAGGTGCCGACCTGCCGCCGCTACCCTACCGCTCCGTCGCCGTTCTTCCAGAAGCAGAGCAGCCTGCAGCGATTCGACGCCGTCGCCTGCCGCCATCAACTCCGCCACCGCCTGCTGCGTCCTACCGTGGAGAAGACGCCGACCGTCGCCACATCAGATTGCTGAAGAGGAAGGAAACCCGAAGCCGCCCTCCGCACTGCCGCCATCGTCCCCTACCAACCAACGCCGTCTCCTTCGCCGGTGAGCAAATAGGGATTTGTTTTCTTGATTTAGGGTTTTTCTGTTGAGACTTTTGGGATTTGTTAGGATCGGTGGCTTGCTCGGGAAGATTTGTGAACCCTAAACCTTCTCTCAAGCTTCTGGTATGGTAGAACAGGGTGGTGTTCCTGTTCGGTGGAACCAGGGCTGTGGGGGATTAATTGATTTTGTGAATTGTTGGAATTGGGTTCTGAATTCGTGTGGGACTTGGGATTGGTTGGTTCTGTTCTGTTGTGTTGTTCGTAGTCGTGTGGAAGAGGTTGTTTCGGTTGGGTGCTGTTCTATCAGAATTAGGGTTGGCGTGTGTTTTGTTGGAGGTGTTGTGCTGTTGGGAAATTAGTTGGATGGTTAATTTCTGTTGGAATTGGGTGGAACCATGAGTTTAATGTGTTTGATCAGGTCTTGTCTTGAGGTTGGATCATGGTGATTAAGGGAGAATTGAACTAAATTGGAGTGAGGTTAGCTTAAATTAAATTAACCGAGTTGTGTTAATTTGATTTAATTGGGTAAGTTAGTGCTAAACCTTTGGATCGGTTGGATTGGTTTGTGTTGATTCTAGTTGATCCAGTTTAGGCTAACTTGAGTTAATTGGAGTTTAATTGAATCAGATTAATTGGAAATGATGAGTTGATTTGGGTTAGAGTTAAATCTTGATCCAGTTAAGGTTAACTTGAGTTAACTGGACTGGTTGGGTTAATTCGACCGAGTTGTGCTAATTTGATTTAATTAGGTTAATCGGATTGAGTTGTGTTAATTGGACTTGGTTAGGTTAAATTCGATTGAGATATGAGATTCGGTTGGAGTTTACTTTAGCGTAAAATTTAATATAATATTGTATTAAGAGGGTGTTGCATTTTGTGTAAATTGCAGGACCTTGATTTGTAGATCCTATTATATGGAGAGGTTCTTATTTTGACGTGCGTCATACCAGGTGGGTACTCCTGTATTGGTCAACACAGGTCTTCTTTTCGCTAGTGCATAATTATCCTGTTGATATCCTCATTACATTCGTTGCTTGATTCGTGTTTGACACTTGCCGTTAACATTACACCCAGAGGTATAATAATGAAATGAGAATAATATATTAGAAGGGAATTATATGAAACATGTCTAAAGAAATAAGATAAAGTATATCAAGGCTCATAATTGTCAAGCAAAAAATGCAATAAAATGATGGAAAACTCCATAAGTCATGTAAAAAGTTGATTTGAATTGTAATGATGGGTTAGAGAGCAGCAAATATAATACGAACATAGCAACCTGACTTTGACACTTGTACCACCTGCCATATACTGTTTAGGAGGCAAGTATAAATAGAGGTGCTAGTAAGATTAGTATGAGAAACTCACAAAGTTGCAGCAAAAATATTAGGTAAAAGCATAGCAAGAAAGGCAAATGCAGATGCATTATAACACTGCGAGCTTATCTATCACCACAAACATGCAAGATCCAGTATAAGTATCATGCACATCTCTATATTCTTGCAGACAACTAGACACTAATTGCTCGTACTTTTGTGGCTATGGAAATTATTTAATCGATTAATTAAGGTTAACAAATTTAAATTTTTTTATATTTTTATGAAGTTTGGTGGTTACACATAGACAATGATGATCTAACAACTGCAAGTTGATGTCTACAAACTGGAATTGAAGAGTAACATGAATTGTTCCTGCAAGCAGATTTGTTTCTGATTTTTCACTAACATAAACATAGATGAGGCAGGAACCAGAGTACAATGCAGTGTGCAATGATTGAGGGAGAGTAAGGGATGAGTGAGCCAACAATGAGGCAGATGGAAGGCGAGACGAAGAGGAATGACTTGGACAGCTTAATCAAAGCCATTAAATCTTCAACTGTAAGGGATCTTATCTCTCTTTTTCATTTTATCTGATCCTGCTTTCTTTTGTTCATCTTATAAACTATTTCAAGAAAAAAAGTGGTGGAATTTTCAACCAAATTATCAAATGCACTTTGAATGAGGCAGTTTTACTTGTCTGCTTTGACTCGAGTCGATTAGTTGGTAGTCTCTTTTGAATGAGGCATAATTTTATCTGATTTTTAGGGTTTGAAATTGAAGGGGTTTCCTCTCTCTCTCTCTCTCTCTATAGAACTTCATTTCTCTTACTTTTGTTGCAAATCTATCACACGAGTATCAACTCGGCTATGGCCCATGGGGGCACTTCATTTGCCTTACTGGATAATATTCAGTTTGTTATTTTATTTTTTGATCTTTGAATAAATCTTAAACTAAAGGGTTGTAAACTGTAGTTTGAAAGACTGTCTTCTCCAATTGAGAGATTTAGAATAGTGACAGCTAAAGAAGAGTTGTATGCCCCTTAAATCTGAGCAATGTGCATCTAATTATGAAAGGATTTTGGAATTGGTTTGAATGAACATCTAATTATGAAAGGATTTTCAAATTAGTTTGTACCTATATGATTGCTTTGTTAAATTTTTTGAATCAATCACTAAGGTTTGCTACCCATTACGAGTTACCACTCTATGCTGGTATGATGGTTGTTCTCTTGGCACACACAGGAGATTCATACTCGTTTTAGTTATATAATGTTGTTGCATAACCAAGCTTTTATCCCACCATATGAGATTTGTTATATAGATCCTCCTATGCCATTGGACTCGATTCTCTATTATATCATCACATATATTTAAATGAATTTTACCATGTTTTATCGTTGCTAACTAAGTCTTTTTGATCTCCCTCTTCCTTTATTAATGTGCATATTTGTCATTGTCTCAATTTGCATAATTGGGACATTTATTGGATGTCTAAGTACGCATCCATACCATTATAAATGTGTCTCATGGAATTTTCTCTCAATAAGCGCAATTTTTATTTTCTCTCTAATGTTCTCATTTTTTATCCTATCCATCATCGTATGTTTGCACATCCATTTTAACATCCTTATCTCTGCGACTTTCATCTTGTGCTTGCGTATTTATTTCATATTCCAATATTCAACTCCATATAACATAACATGTCTAATTATAATTTTGTAAAATTTTTCTTTAAGCTTTAGATGTACTTACAATCATAAAAAACATCTGATGTCATCTTCCATTTCAATCATCCTATTTGTTTCCTATGTAAAACATCTTTATCAACTCTCCATCCTTCAATAAAAACAATTCTAAAAAGTTAAAACTCTCATTTATAGATAACTCGTCATCATTTATCTTAACATTTATCTTAAAGCATCTAATACTAAAGGGCAGCCCGGTACAAAGCTTGCGGGGTCCGGGGAAATTACATATATTTTCCAGTGTTTTTTGTAAAGCATCTAATACTATTAAACTTAAATTACATATATTTCGTTTTTCCTCTATTATGCTCAAAACCTTTTACTTTCAGTGTTTTTTGTCAAGATTTGAGCTTTGCATTTACTCCTTCACATGTCTCATCGGCCAAAACAATGCCATTTGTAAACAACATGCACCATGGTAACGTGTCCTCGATGTGTTCAATTAGTTCATCCATGACTAATGTAAAAAGAAATGAAATTAGAGCTGATTTTTGATGTGACCTTATCTCTATAAGAAATGTTTTAGTTAATCCACCTAGAGTTTTTACTTGTCATCATCCTACATCCTTAATTATTTCAATATATGTTACGTTAACATATTTCTTTTCTATAATTCTCTGCATACTTTCCCTTGGGACTCTATCATAAATGTTTTCTAGGTCCATGAATACTACATGTAGGCATTGCTTCTTTTCTTGATACTTTTCAATCACTTATCTAAGAAGATGTATAACTTCTATTATCAACCTTTCAAGCATGAATCCAAATTGATTTTGTGTCATCTTGGTCTCTTTCCTTATATGTTTTTGAGTCACTCTTTTCTAAGATTTCACGCTACGACTCATTAGTTTAATGCCTTTATAATACATATAATTTTGTATATCTCCTTTGTTTTTTATACTAGGAGACTAGAGTAATTACTTTTCATTGATTAGACATTTTTTTTTATTTTTAATATCAGGTTGAATAACTTCGTAAGTCATTTAGTACCCTATTTCCCTAGACACTTCCATCTTTGCACTTGGTCTAGTTATGATAGTTTGTTTCTTGACCTTACCATTTTGTTTCTTTATATGCTCAACTGCACCCCTTAGCGCCAACATGTCATTCTTTTGTTGTGCCTACATGCCATTTTTTTTATTGGTGCAAAGGTGGGTAATTTATTCTGTAACAGAGACATTTTGATTCTTAGGGTTCTGTTGAATTAGTTTTTAAGCAACAGGAGCCTGTTGATATATGTACCTATCATCCATATGCTCTATATGTTTCATATCAAGGTAAAAAGATCAAGCAATAATTAGAAAAGCACAACTGAGCTGGCATCGTATAATTTATTTCTTGCATAGTAATTAGAAATTCTAGGATGGAAGAACCATATATGCTGTCCTTGTTTTTTCTTTCCTTCTTAGTAGTATTCATTCTCCGAAGTTATAAAACTCCTAGTTGCAATCCTATATTGCAAATACCACAGATATATTTATTCGATAACTTTGTTACAGGCTTTGGAGTGCCAAATCTCGCTGCTCAACCAACTTGGAAATTTCGACCAACTTGCAGACCAGGCTCTTTTACTTCAATATCTTTCAGTATCCTATCACACTTATTTCTTGTATGTTTTCAATTTAATGTGATTTAACATGTTATTAGCCTCTATTTAAAAGATCTTTTAGTTGTTTTTATTTCTAAATTAAATTCCATAATACACGTGGAAAATTATATTGGTTAGGAGCTAGAAGCAATTGGTCCTCAATAATGACTTGTAAGCACCATAGTTGTTGATTTAAACATATCACACTCATCCATTCTCTTCTTCTATATGTGTAACATATCTTTTTTTCTTGCATGGCATTTTTTTTGGGGGAAAATATTCTGCCTTTGATAATGTTGAATGTTAATCAGTTTATATTAGCAACATATTTGAGTCAAGTTTTGAACATACAGCTTTAAATTTTCAATGCCATTGAAGTTTCTAATATAAGACCGAATATAACTGAATATTTGCTATTTATTTTATGGTGACATATTGATGGAAGAAAGCTTTTTTTATCCTTCCTTTTAGAAACTACCTCAAGATGCTAAATGCTACTTCATCCTTTTATGCCTATAACCTTAAACAATATAATAGGATGATATTATACTTGAAATATCCTACAAAATTTACATGTTTTTGACCTTTGAGCACCAGGTTTAATTCTAGTGGTTCAGACTCTAGCTTCTAGGATTGGGCAATTTAGTGGATTGAATACCCCTTCTTTAGTATCAAAAGTCAAATGTGCCTTGTGCAACATATAACCTAACAAGTCCCCTATACCCAGATGGATTTCCTTTTGAACTTTATGTAACATTTTAGGGGCCACTTAGATCTATGTAACTATGGAGCTTCAAATGGATCTTTGAGGGGATCATAGATATTTACACATTAAACAACTTCTTCTCTACCTTGATGCCTAGAAGTTGACTAGTGTAACATTAGATTTTGATGCTCAATTTACATCATTCCTAAATTGGTCTCGGAGGCCTTTGATTGAGGCTTGTGGAATAGTGCTCAAAGAGTCAACTTTCTTGTTGGCCCAATACATCAAGGACGTCATCATGTCTACCTACAAAATTCTCCACCACTATGCATCACATCCTCACCTATGGTTGCCTAAAAACAAAAGAGATGTACAAAATTGTGTGAATTATAGGGGCATTAAGTTAATGAGTCATACTATGAAACATTGGGAAAGTGTAATCCAAAAAAGATTAAGAAGGGAGACGAAGTACATGAAAGGTTGACTTTATAAGTTTATATATATTCTTAAATAGTTGATTGAAATTTATCGGGAAAAGAAGCACACGTCAGGGTTTGAAATCTCGTGCCGTATCGGACGATACGCACGAAATTTTTCGTTCCGACGAGGCACCGGCACCGGCACAGCGCCGGCACACGAAATCCGGCCGGGAACGCCGCCGGAGGCGTCGCCCGGCCTCGGCGACGCCTCCGGAGGCGTCGCGTGGCCTCGGCGACGCCGCCGGAGGAGCCTCCCGGGGCCGGCGACACCGCTGGGCCCGGTGACGCTCCGCGCCGGCCGCGATCGCGCGATTTTTTTTTATTTTTTCTGTTTAAAACTTTAGGTTTAATTAGGATTTTAATAATTAACTCCTAGCTATAGTTCAAAATTATAATTTAGGATAGTTTAAATAGGCTTTATTAAAACCTATAAAATTATCAAAAAATTTTATTTTTTATTTTTAAATATTTAGATTAAATTTTTTATTTTAATTAATATATTTTATATTTTAAAAATACCGAAACTATACCGGCACGGTACGATACAGTACCGAAACTGTATCGTTCCGGTCCAGGACCGAAACTCCGGCACGGCTCGATATTTTAAACCTTGGTACACATGATTAAAACTTGGTTGTTGTTGTTAATTGATATATTGACAAACTGTTGACTCGACTTTTCCTTGAAAAACATATAGTAGGATGAAAGTGCTAAGGGAATTTGACCATAATTAGTTTTTCTAGTGTGTATTCTTTTTCATAGCATAGTTGGTTAGAACACCCGTTTAGCAAGTGGAAAATCTTGAGTTCAAATCTCAAGAAGGGAAATTTTGGCGCAACGGTAAAGTTGCTGTCGTATGACTTTGTGGTTATGAGTTCAAGTTGCGAAAATAGCTTCTTGCAATGCAAGGTAAGATTGTATACAATAAACCCGAAACTCTGCATTGGTGGGAGCTTCTTGCACGAGGCTGTCCTTTTTAATGTGTATTCTTTTTCATCCACATTGCTGATAAATTCTGGAAGCACATTCATGAATTTTGATTCGTTCTTATGTGGTCAACTTAACAAATTTGTAGGAATTGTGGGATGACTCTACATGCTTGAGTCAGTCTCAGTGTATGTTAAACAAAACAATTTTGAGCATAGTTTCAAAGTACCTGGAAGCAGATACATCTGGTTGTGCCAGTCAATTTTTTGTTCTTGGTGCAAAGGTAATTTCTATATATTTAAGGCTAATATGCCACTAGTAATCAGTTGGTGACAACAGCAACTTATTGTGAACCACTTATTAGGCAAATAAGTGGTGTGAAAGGCATCTCAATTCAATACTTCATTCAAATGGTGCATCTCGAGATGAAAATCTCTCTGGCATGTTTTCTCAGGTATGGAACTTTACATGTCAGGCTTTCAGTGTTTTATTGAAAGGCACAATTTCTCACATATATAAAAATATAGCAATGCTCATCTATAGTTAATTAATAAGCATTTAGTAGAATTATTTCCTTAGGTTAACTCTAATAGCATGTTAGATGGGGAAAATTATCAGAATTGTTACCTTAGGTTCCCCAATTTACCTATTTATTTTATCTTATAGCATTTTTTACATTTACATCCATGTAATCTACAAATAAGCCATTATTTGTTTACGCTTAGGTTCCTAAATATTTACAACTTGAGGGAAAAGTCTTGATTTGGGCTAAAAGAATCTCCTAGAGTATGCTTTGTTAAATTTAGTTTTGCTTTTACTTGAACGCATTTAAGGTCTTGAACGCTTTCAAGTGGCAGTGGGGTGGGCCAGCCCCCTGATTGGCCCACCCCACATGTAAATTTTTTATTATATTTATTAAACAGTTAGTTTTAACGACTATTAACGATTAATTTTAATTTTTTATTAAAAATTTATACATTTTAAAATTAAAAATTAAATAAAACGTTATTTTTTTAATGACTATTTTTTAACGGTAAGACCCATAAATCATGAATGCTAATATTAAAAGGGATATGATGAAAAAGGTATGTTATTATAATGAGTATGTGGTAATGAACCCAATACTTTTTAATGAAGTGGAGGGTGTTATAACGAGGATGATTGTGAATGTCATAAGGAGAGAGACACATTTGTTAAAATGAAGAATTTTTTTATCATATTTTGCAGGTGACAAATAATATTTTAAAATAGGAAGGGGTACAATGAAATAATGGATAAAAGTATGGGGGTGGAAGCAAAATGGAATTTGTCTAATTATTAGGTTTTAGATGCTGAGCGGGGTTTGCAGTACGGAAGTTCGGCTGCGGCGGGGCTACGAGCGGTGGGGGCGGAGCGGCGTGGAACGGAGATTGTTGAAGTCGTCATGTCGGCGCCAGAAACTCCGGCCTGCTACTCCGGCGTCGCTCGGGACTCCGCCGCCTTCCGTCTCATGAAACAAATGGTTCGTTCGTAGTACTTCTCTTTCTGTCAAGCTCCATCAATTTGGCCCACTAATTTTTTTTTGGTTTCCTCTCTCATGATTCTGTTCATCTGATGAAACGCTTCGATTTTCGACCCACCATCTTGTTGGTATTCCTGTATTGCCTGCTTATTGACTTCCGTTTTTGCCTGTGTAATGAATTGAAATGCTTCGTTATATCATGGATCGGCAATCCTTCTGAAAAAAGGGTTGGTCGTGTATGTTCAATGTTGCATTTTTTACGAATAAAATGAATCGATATCATGTATTATGGCGCCGTCTGTGAGGAAGGTCAGGCTATTTCATAAACTATTCATTTTAATGGTATAACATAGTTTTTGAAGAATGCGTAGTAACAAATACTGAAATACAGGATTTGAGAATTTGAATTGCAGCAGTGTAATTAGGGTTATTTGGGTTTGATTTGATACATGATCTTGGGAGATAGTCCTAAAGCGTCTCCCTGCTGAAATTTGCTTTTATGTGGTTCTTATCTTTTCTTCTTGTGTGATTTCTGTTTTGAGCTATTTGTTCAAGTTGAGATGGAAGATAAATTGCATCGTGTTTTAGTAAGGGTAAGTAGCTGTAAAGAAGGCACTTTTGCTGAATGATATTTCAGTCGAAGATCAACTAACCATGTGCTGCTGCTAACAGATTTGTTATAAAGCCCTTTCTGTCATGTTTCAAGCGAGCAGTCTTCCCATGACTAAGAATACTTACTCCCATAATGCAATAATTCAATTGACATGTCTATCGTGCCGGTTAAAGGATTGTGCCATTAAGATCCTAGACTATGCTTGTAATATATCCACATTCTAAGCTCATATGACAGAAGCATCACACCCAGAGGTATAATAATGAAATGAGAATAATATATTAGAAGGGAATTATATGAAACATGTCTAAAGAAATAAGATAAAGTATATCAAGGCTTATAATTGTCAATAAAAAAATGCAATAAAATGATGGAAAACTCCATAAGTCATGTAAAAATTCAATTTGAATTGTAATGATGTGTCAGAGAGCAACAAATATAATCCTGAACATAACAACCTGACTTTGACACTTGTACCACCTGTCATATAACATTTAGGAGGCAAGTATAAATAGAGGTGCTAGTAAGATTAGTATGAGAAACTCACACAAAGTTGCAGCAAAAATATTAGGTAAAAGCATAGCAAGAAAGGCAAATGCAGATGCATTATAACACTGCGAGCTTATCTATCACCACAAACATGCAAGATCCAGTATAAGTATCATGCACATCTATATATTCATGCAGACAACTCATGATCATCACCAAAAAGATGATGATTCCTTCTTAAGGCTCTGAAATACTTGAGTAAATAATGGTTGGTTTGAAGTCTATAGTCCACACAACATCTTTTACTTTGACTTTGATTACTGACTGCATTGCTTGAATTTTTGAAATCATTTTGATTATTTTTCAACTGGTGCCTAGAAAGTTGATAATTTCATTTGAATTGTTTATTCCTATATAGATTAATTGAAATTGTTTATTTTTCAAATTTACAACCAATTGATGTTTGTTATGAACGGAACTATTGAAAATGTCTAAGCTGCTATGCTTCGACATGTTATGCACTTACAAAATTTAATTTAGTAATGAAGAGAATGGTAAGATGGATGTGCAAATTGTGAAGTTACTTGAAATGATAAAATAAAAAATATATAAATATTCAGGATCAATTATGTCTAGTTCCAATACTTGATGTGAGAAAATAGCTTGAGATGGTATGAACAGTTCAAAAGAGGCCCAATAAATTTTTAATGTTAAGGGGTGGAGGAAAGCCAGAGAAAATATTAATCAATATTATAAATAAATATAATTTAATTAATTTGAATATTGTTAGTCATATACTTTTGCCATAAATTTCATAGTCTATGCCAAGTAGTTGAGGCAAACATAGATTGATTATGGTGATGATGAACTACATATGTTTCTACTTGTTATCAATGTGTGGTTTGTCAGTTAATTATGTCAGGAGATTGATATTGTAAATTGCTTTATATTGTGTTAATCATGGTATCATTCATTCTCAATTTATTTCTATTAATTCTCTTATTTTAGAATCATAAATATGCAAGTTGAATAGTTGAACCACATAATTGTGCATGTTCCTCACCATACGCGTTACTTCTGCTAAAGGCATCTTCCTGTGTAGTTTATTTATGCTTTCTTCTAACTTCTTGTAGGGCTGGGAAGAAGGTGAAGGCCTGGGCAAAGAAAAGCAAGGAATTAAGGGTCATATTAGAGTGAAAAACAAACAGGACACAACAGGTTATCAATGATTTTCTAATTAGAATAGCGATTGTTTGAATAAATTTGTAAAAATATTCCTTTGCAGTTTAGAGCTTATTTAATTAATAATTCATGTGTAGGAATTGGTTTGGATAAGGCTTCTAATAACTGGGCGTTTGATACTTCCCAATTCGACAATATTCTTAAAAGACTAAAAGTGGTAATTGCTCAGATGATGTAGATTTGGAGCCTTTTTGTTACCTTATTTTTTGAATTTTAACTAATTCTTTGCCTTTTTTCTTTTGTTTATGCAGCAAGTAGCTGCACCTGATGAGAAAGGTATAGTGTGCAGAATTTGATATTTAGCTAATTTGATTGTTAGCTTTTACAATGCTTCAACCATTTTAATTTATATCCTTTATGGCATGTAGAAGCAAGATTGAGAGATGATGAGGAAATTGAATATACAAATGATACATCAAGTGAGGATCCAGTCATGAAGGTCACTCGGCCTCAAGGAAGGTTGATTGCTCTCATTCTAATAGTTGGACTACTAAAAGCTTACTTCTCTATTCACTAGTGTTAATTTTCTATAGTTTTAAATAGGTACAAGAAAAGAGAGAGGGGCAAGAGTGTGAATGCATACTCGGCCAAGGATCTTCAAGGAATACTTGTAAGTGATTGGCAATTTGCATATAATTTCTTTATCAATTCATGTGTTTTGTGTATTTTACTAACATATAACAAAATATTGGTGCGTGCTGATTTGAATTTATATTTTACTATTGAAGTTACCATGGTTTGTAATCTTGTATTATGCCAAGCGGCATAGTCAAAACGTATCGTTCTAATAAATTACCTTAACTCGATACTACTTGACACAAGCAATGTCTCCCATACTGCTATGATAATCATGTGGATGAGTATTGAGGTATGCACACTCTTGATATACAATAACGTACATTAAGATGAATTGAGATTATATTATTTTTCTTCCCTATCTCCTTCCTCCTACCATCTCAAATTCGCTATTGATACTGTATATCGAAACGTCAGCATAATACCAAAACGTTATCATTCAAGTCAAGGTTTAACATCTCGAATCGTGCTAGAGTTTTGGACTTTGGCTGGAACAAGAGATTAAAAAATTGTATGACATGCTAATGTCAATGGAGAATTGAAGGTGGAGAAAAGAGATGCAAAAGAATAAGAAAAGAACACATATATATCTAGCTTTGGATTTTATATCTCATCTCGAATGATACAATTTTGACATTGTATTGTATGAACACAAAGTAAAAAAATAACAAATATTTTTTTAATTCATTTTGATCCGTTTTGTAGCATAACAAGGGGTGCCATGTTAGTATGACGTGGTACTCATCAATATGATTGATATAATGACACGTGATAATTTGTGTTGTGCTGAGTAATATCAAGTTTTGTTAATTTATAGGAATGATACGTTTCGATTGTACTTTCAGGCACGGTATGAGATTTTAAACTATGGTTCCAATCGAAGACTAAAACTCTAGCATGACTCAAGATTTTGGACCTTGAAAGTTGCTAATTTAGTGATTTGCATTTATGATTAGATGGTCTCTCAATTTTCTTTTCCCTTATCTATTCCAATTGATCAAACTAATGTGATCTCAGTGAGATTTCTGCATGTTCGTTCCAGTATTTATTGCTTAGAAATTAGACAATAAATTAATATCTGAACTTTGACAAGGTTGCCAAATATATTGTAAAGATTGATCTTTCTAGTACGCTCTTTGATTTTAACGACCATTGTAATGTATAATTGTTAAATCTTGTAATCTAGGTCATAAATGTATGATGATGTTTCAGATTCTATATGGCTTGAATTTCTATTATGAAATTACCTTGCAGCATGTTGCTATGGACAAGTTTACATTGTGTGGAAAAAAAGATAGAATCCATCGTTGTATTGATTGAATGCAAATTTTTTGTTATGGGTTTTTGGGTGTGATTTTGAAGAGAAGGTTTAGTATGATGTTTTATTGCCTTACAAAAATCTTATGATGGAGTTATAAGTAATTATTGTGGTTGAATTTTAAAAGAATGGAATTATCTATATCTGATAAAGTCTATAATACACTTTGACAAACAATTAATTGTGTTTATAATGGTGCTATATTGTTATAATTGTTAAGTGTTCAAAAAAGATTAAATTTAAAGTTTAATTGTTAACTAATGGTTTGAGTTGAGTAATATAATTGTTTAGTGATAAGAAAAAAAAATCCTACAAGTGAGCAGGTGATTGAAATTAGCAGCAATTTTATAGTCTTGTGTGATTGTTGTATGCCCCGTAGATTAAAATAAAAATTTTATAGTATTTTGGACTGACCTATGATACTTTATGGATAATAGTATTGGACTTTAAGATCAAATACTAAGATGAACTTATCATGAAACATAAAATTCAAAAAAAAAATTAAAGTGCAATTAGGTGTAGTTGTAATAAATGCTAAAATAAGATAAGTTATTAGTTGAGATGATATTAACATGTTCAAGTATCACATATTTTGATTAATTGAATTAACTAGAGATAAATGTGTAAGGGGGAGAAAGGTGACCAAATAAAACTCTTGATGTCATAAAATTTTAGTTTATTTGAATATCACTAGTGAGATGCCAAATAGTTGGGGCTTACATGACTTTGGCTTGATCATGAGGCATCTAATCTTCAAGGCCAGTATCCAAGAATTGATTTCTGATGGATTCATAATTATACTGATATGATGTAAGCATGACCTATTACAATTGCTAATATATTTACATGTCATTTTCAGGTTAGTAAAGCTGAGGACAGTAGCCAGATTAATCTTGATATAGAAAATGGAGCTTTGTTCACGTTAGCTGATTCTAATCAGGAAGGTTTGCAGCGAGCACTGTCTTGCTTTTCTTTCTTTTATTTTTCTATTATGATTTTTTACCTTACATTTATTTTTGAGTTGGTCAAAGTACGTAGCAAGTATTGAGAAAGCATGCTTGATAGAAAATCTATTTTGTACTTGGTAATTCTAGATGCAAGGGAAAGTGAACATATAGTAGAAAGAGATATTTATATAATAATTAAAGTTAGAGAAAGAAAAATAAGAGATCATATTTGAATAAAATATATTAAAGATGAATCTAATAGAGTATTAGTGAACGATGAGAAAATAAAAAATAATTAAAAAAGTACAAGGATTAGGTGACCAATTTAATTTATGAAATTTAAGTTTATATAAAAGATAGAAGGATTAAGACATGTGCATCAGGAGTAGAAATCTTTATTAGAGAATTCAAATTTTAAAGGTAGAACAATTCAAATTTTAAAACAAGAGTTAAAATGTGATGTAAAATGGAAAAACGGTTGGACAAGATGAAAATAGAAGTATAGAAGTGCCTAAGAAAATATGGTATTGAATGGTTTATGAAGTTATTTAATTTGATATTGAAAATGAAGAAAATGTTTGATCAATAGAGGGTAAGTATTTTAATCCCCTGCATAAAACAAAGGAGACATAAAATTGTGTGAATTATTAGAGTATTAAGCTAATGAGTCATACATGAAGTTTTAAGAAAGAGTGATGGTAAAAAAATTAAGGAGATCAAGGTGACTGAAAATTGCTTTGGATTTAAACTAGAAAAGTCGACAATAAAAATTATGCATCTTCTCATACAATTGATTGAAAAATATGAGAAAAGAACTTACACATGACATTCATGATCTAAAACAAACTTATGGCAAAATTTTCGAGGAAAATTATATAAATAATTCAAGAAAAGAAAGATGTTAATGTAGTATACATTGAAATAATTAAAAATATATATAAGGATGTAATGACAATAGTAAAGATTTTAGACGGGTTAATTGAATTATTTCTTATAAAGATAGGGTTACATTAAAGATCAACGTAAAGTCTATACATTTTTACACTAGTCGTAAATAAACTAATTAGACACATATAAGATTCATTACCATGATATATATTATTTTCATTTGACATTATTTTGATCGATGAGACACATGTAGAAGTAAATATTAAACTCGAAGCTTGGTGGGAAACGCTTGAAGTAAAAGGTTTTTGGCTTAATAGAATAAACACAATATATAAAATTTAAATTTAGTAGTATTAGACATAGTGAGACAATTACTAAGATAGGAAATGATGATTATCTATAATTGAGAACTTTAAGTATCTAGGATCCTTTTTGCAAAAGAATAAAGGTTGATAGAGATGTTTTACTCAGGATACAAATAGGATGGTTGAAATGGAGGAGGGTCAAATGTTCTTTATGATTATAAGATACATATAATGCTTAAAGAGAAGTTTTACAAAATGGTAGTTAAATTTGTTATGTTATATGATGTTGAATGTTGGACTATGAATCGAGCACACTAACAGAAGATGAGTGCCGCAAAGATGAGGATATTAAAATGGATATGAAACTGCAATGAATATGCACATTAATCAAGAAAGAGAGATCAAAGAAGACTTGATCAACAATGATAAAAAAAGATAAAATTTATTTAAATATAGATAAAGATATAGTTTTGGTTAGTGAGATAAAATTTTGATTGTTATTGATAGATCATGATAATTTTGAATGTTTCTATGTAGTATCTTTATTTTGCCACTCTTAAGACATAAGTTCAAATGGCATAATTCTTAGATATTCTGAATTGAGATGATCTTTTGGATTAATTTGTTATCAACTTGAACCTAGATCTTGTCTGTTATATTAAAAGAGTTCTGTAGTTAAGATGGCTTATTGTTCTGATTAATATTTTAATGGGCGCTTTTAGGAAAAGTTTGAGTCACACTTAAAACCTGTTATACAGTTAACTTTTTAAATGAATTTTATATAGTACCATGATAATTTTCTTTTAATGCCTTTGTGATGTTCCTGACTCGAAATCTGATCAAATATAGATTTATAAGGTTATATATAAATGCATGTGTAAAAGTAATCCTACATATAATAAATGTGTACTTTTCTAATTAATTGTTTCAAAATCATGAATCTTATAGTTAATATATACTGATTATTTTCTGTTCTAATATTTTGACTTTTTCAATATCACACTGCATAGAAAAACGTTTGTCATAAATAGATATGTTTACATGATCAAAGAACTTATTATCTTCCTTAATTTTCTTAGTTAAGGTACATAAATTCATCCTGTGGTAAGCAATCCTACCTCTTTAAATAAAATTATCTAGGCTTAGTTATGTCAAATATCATTACATTTTTCATTGTTTTAAAGAGCTTAATCACTATAAATTTTCCTAGTAATTTACATCAAAAATCAAAATATAATCAATAAGAAAGATGCAGTTAAGAAAAAAACATATATAACATGCCCATAATTTAAAATTTCATATTGTGTTGGGTGAAACGGGCGAAATTTATTGTTTCGTACGACACCGTGGGTCGTCGTGGGATCTTGGCTGCCCTTGCAGAGGTCATGATCTCGATTTTTTTTATTTTTTAAAAAATATTTTATTTTAATTTAAGTTAAAAATTTTAATTTTAATTAATATATTTTATATTTTAAAAATATCGAAATTATATTGGCATAGTACGATACAATGTCAAAATTGTATTGTTCCAGAACTCTTTAGGTGTCGAGATTTTAAACCGTGATCATGCCGCAAATGCCCTTCGCTATCCAAGTGTATCGTTAAACTCCTTATGATGATCACACTAGCTGCTCTCTATTGTGCTTCGATCACTGTTCTAGATAGTAGTACATTTTGTTTATTTTGTGGCATTTATTTTTGATTAATTCTGTTAATTATCTTTTTTTTATCATCACTAGGTCACTAAAATTCAACTTTTATGTAATATAAGTATATAGCTATTATTATGTCAAATATAACATTGTTGATTTTAGATATTTCATGATATTGATTTTTTATTAGCTCTATCAAACATTTTTTTTTAGCATAATGTTCTAACTACAATTTAAATTTCGTCTAATCAAATCATAATTGTATATTTAAGTAAGCTACTCGAACCATATAATTAATCTATCTAAATTAATCAAATCAGATTTAATTATTATATTATGATATCGCATAAATGCATGTACAATAAAAACTCATAGTTTTATTTAAAAAGGAAGAAATCAAATCATTTATATATGTTTCTTCTTTAAATGATAATCATGAATGGCATGATGATTTATCTGGATGGTATTATAATTTTAAATCATAGAATTTTTATTATCTAATCTAACTGGGGTAGTATTTTTTAATCATAATGTGTAGTTATAATTTAAATTTTATTCATTAAACAATACACAGACACACACACTATCAAATCTAGGATTTGAATTAAATGCATGTGCCAACATCTTACTTTTCTTAAATTCGTTTATCTGCTGCGTTCCTAATGCTTGATCTATTTGCCACTTTATACAAATAATAAAAGTGATTTAATATCCGGACCTTTTTTTTTGCCATTCTTCTTTTGCTTTCTATCTATTCACTGGCATTCTCACTTATCTGAGATTTTGTGCTACTTTTGCTGCTTACAAATTCCTTATACATGTTTCATTTTTTTTTTTGATAATTCAGATATCCAACTTTTACGTTTCATTCTCTCTTGTTCTATGGGGAATTGATGATGTTTCTTTTGTATTTTGCATGTGGTAGCAAGCTGCAAATATGAAAATGAACAGTGGTGGGGTCACAAACTTGGATTCACTTCTGGAGGTTTACTTGGAGCAAAATTTCATGCTACTAGATCCTCCTTACCAAAAGATTCTGTACCTCCAGATTCAAATAAGCGCAAAACATTCGCCGAAGAAGATCAAGAAAATTTGTATAAGCTTGTTCAAGTAAGTGATTTCTTTTATTGAATGTTTTCCTTCTTAGGCTAGTAGCCTTAACGTTAGTACCACATTGGAGTCAACATAATAGCAACAGTTTGTAATACACCTAAATTAGCATTCGATACTTCATAAACAACTAATACGAATAGCATATTTGGAGACCATCTAGTATGATGCACATGTCTACGAGGCTAATGTGAGCAATTGCAAGTTAAAGAGCCAATAAAGTAGTATAAGATTTTGTAGCAAAGTTTGGTATTATCAAGCCACAGTTACCCTTTGTTATGGGTCTTTTGATTTAACAAAAAAGGGAGAAAGAATCAACTTCCTACACCGCCATTATCCAAAATAGACAAATAAAATTCTAATTGAACAGTCTGAACTAGGGTTTAGACTAGTTCAAGTTGGATTCATCTCTAAGTTAACCAAATTGGTTCTATTTGAGCCTAGTTTGAGCCCATTCTACCATCAAATCAATCTCCATGTCCAGTCTAACACCAACTTACCGCCAAATTCGAACCAGATTACCATAGGATCAGCTTTTAAACATCACAGTTCAACTTTAAAACTTAGCTTATTTGAACCAATTTTGATTGAATGAGATTGACATAAAACTCAAGGCATCCCATTTTGTAGCTTATAACTTTTAATGTTTTAACATGCAATATCAATATAAATATCTTAAAAAAATTATAGTGACTGCATATATCCCGTTTGCATATTGTCATATAATTATGCACTTTTTAAAACTTTGATAGAGATATAAAAGGAGGCTTCATTGTTATTAAAAAAAGCTGAAGCATCATTCCAACAATTTTCATCTCAATCTTTCTCTCCCGTTTTTTGTCAAGTTGATCTAGATTTTCTATCTCACCATTTTTTGTTTGTCTTTCATTATTGTTACTATATGATTTATGTTGAAATTAATGTCTTTCTCTTCTAACATCTCTCTTCTCTTTGTGCTTCTCTTGATGTCTGCAACACACGGGATTTTTTTTTTTTTTGTATCTGATTATAAATTTAGACTGCTATGTATTCGCTTGAATATTTTCTTTTATGAATACAATTTATATTTTGAGTTAATTAGGCGCGAGTAAATTCACCAAAGTAGCTACTCATTCAGTTCTCAATCCTAATAAATTCCTCACTTTCTTCATCAAAATCAGTGGTTTATTGGATTATTTACTATGGATTGAGTGAATCTAGAGATCCAGAGTTTCTAAGTGTGTTATATCACGCCTTATCCAAGATTTTGTCTTGTTTTAGACCATAACTATTCATATACAGTCCTCTTGCCTTTCAAATCGTAGAAAATCTTTGGTTCTTATTTCTTGATTCCTCATGTTTGCTTTGAATTGAACAATAAGTAGATCATTCTTCTCCCTGTCCAAATGTTGTTTTGATTTAGTGAGATAATTAAATAGTGGCCACATAGATCATCAAACAGTGAGTCATCTTTGAAGTCCCGGGGCATAATTGAATTGATTATGACTTGCTAAAGTGGACAAGAGTCGAATCTCGACGAAGTCGAGGCATTGTCCTCCTTCATCGTGACCAACTGCAGTTTCTCGATTTACCTCCTCACAGATAGTCGTGGGACCGACCGTATGGAACCACTGGTGTGTTAAAGTGAGTCATCTTCGAAAAGCTTTCACATGAATGCTTGGTGTTTCATATTTTACAGGACAAAGCTACAACAGGAAAACAAGGGCTCGGGGTCAAGGATCAGCCAAAGAAGATCGCCGGTTGCCATTGGAAGGGGAAAAAGACATCTTTCGACGACAGTGACGTTGAGCACTCTGATGATTCTTCTAATGGCCCGGCAAAGAGGAAGAAGATCGAGAATGCAGAGGCCAAAGATGTCACGCAGCCAAAGATAAAGCTAAAGAAATTGTGCAGAGTACTTCTTAATCAGGTTCCAATTTTAGCAATACTACTACAACTTATCCTGTGCCTTCACTTTGTTAACAAGAATAATCATTTCAGGAACCTTCACAGTCAATGAAGTTGAAGAAGCTTAAACTACACATTGAGGCGCACTCTGGTTCTCTCCTTTCCGACTTTTCCTCGAAGCATGACGCTTTGTCGTACCTGAAGAGGAAGGTAAATTTCTCTTTGAAGTACTTTGTTGATATTTATCTTTAGCTGTTCATTTAGGGGGTAATCGAATCAAACCGAACTGAACATTAAGAGGCTCGAGCGCAAGCTCGGTTCGTTTTTCCCTAAGTTCGAGTTTTAATTCTTAAGTTCAAGTTCGGCTCATAATAAAATTAAATAGTTCATGAACGGTTAAAACAATTTGGTTCGAAAATGACTTGTTTAAAAGTTAAACAAGTTTAGTTTAACAAACACGTTTGTAAGTTTACAAATCAAATATTGTTAAGCTTGAGCTTGGCTCATAATATTTTCGAGTTCAAAATCAAGTTCGAATTCAGTTTGTTAACTTAATCGAATGAATTTTTTTTTTGAACTGAGATTTGAATAGCTCACTAGCAATTTGGCTTATTTACACCTCTATGTTCATTGCAATCTCACTAGCTTTGTCTGACATTGTTGAAAACTTGGTAGGTATAGATTATATGAATTTCTTTCTAGATTCAATTCAATTGATCTGCAAGTAAATACATATTATATCTATGTACAAAATATAATATGTTAGACAATAAACTACATCAAACCAATGCAATTCATCCAACCTAATTTTCTAAGGATTAGTCGAGCAGTCCATAGAAGCATAGAGAAAAACTGATCGTAGTTCTCCTTCCCTTTAGACATAATGTCTTTTTGAGTTTTAAAAATAGTTACAAGTAGTTCTTAGGATTTGGAAATAATTTTTTAAAATCTCTTATTTTTTATGAACACTTTGATGCCAAATTATATTTTCTTCACCCCTTTTCTATTCCTATCAACATCATTTTTTTCCCTACAAAAACAGGAGTTTAGAAATGTGGCCTGAATTTCCCTGGTTATATTCCCATGCTGAACTAATTTACCCATATAATTAGGATTGTAAACAAATTAAATTTAGTCAAATTATATGATGTTCAAATTTGTTTGATAAAATAATCTAGTTGAGTTAAAATGAATTAAGTTATTGAAATGGTGGTTTAAGTTTAGTTTGATTTGATTTATATAAATTTGAATTTGATTCGTTTAGATTTTCAATTCAAAAATTTATTTGATTGTTTTAAAAATTTATAATTTTAAATTTATTTGATTGATTATTAAATTTGATAATAAAATTTTTATTTATGATGAGAATTTTATTGGAAAATATGATTTATTTTTTATGAATATTAATACGGTGAATATATATATTATTTTAATAAATTATTTAATTTTATTTAAAGATAAATAAATTAATGCTGTGCTTGTTTTGTGTGCAGTTAGAAGGCAGCAAGACATTCATAGTGGAAGGCAAGACCGTCTCACTGGCCGCGTGAAAGATCATCATTTTGTGTTAGTGTAGTCTACACAAACAGTGCTGTATTTTTATTTATTATTCAATTTGCCATTCCCATTGTACGGTTTTGTGTAATAGTCTCTTTCAAGAGAAATTTTGGCTGGCGAGGGTCAATTTGTTGCTTCATACTCATTATCAAATTCAAAGTTTATTGATTATTCTTGTTTATAATAAATTTAACAACTTTGAAACAATTATGTTATTTTATTTAATAATTTATATATTTAATTTTTAATTTGATTAATTTTTAAAATTTTTAAAATTTTCAAATGTATATCTATTGAAATAATTATTCAGACTACTATATAATGTGAATCACTTACGGAATAATTGTTATCTCATAAGTGTGATACAGTAATAAAATATTTAAGAGAACACATGTATAAATTATATTTATATTTTAAATCCAAACGAAGTTAATCATGTGAAATTTGAATATTTAAATTATCAACAACAACAAAAAACTTATGAAATAACTATTTTATTCCCTGAGTTGTTCTGTTTGGCTGTAAAAGAAATCATAAATAATTTATTTTCATATAACACGCACAATTTTAGACAACATATTAGTTGAGAAATTTTCTTTTTCAGATTGAGAATATGAGAGTATTTGTGATGAATGAGAAGGTCGGGACGAAAAACAACCATTATTAAATGATGAAATGCATTTTATGCAAAATAACTCATCCTAATTCGCCCACCCATTTGGGCTATATCTAGCAGACAGGCTATGGCCGGTTCGAGACGTCCTCGGCACTAGCCCATAGGCCACATCACCCCTGTCTCCGACATAAACCCACAAGATGTGTCAAGCCAGGCAAAGCCCAACCTTAACAGGCCAGGTCAGAAATCACACCGCTTTCTATATTTATTTAATAAACGGACCGTCCATCTCAAAATTAATCAATATAAATTAAATAAAAATAAAAATTCAATAAACCAATCAAATTTAATAATTTTAATTTGATTATTTTAAAATTTTAAATTTTTTAAAAAATAATTAATTTAATTAATTCAATTACAATTTCGATTTTAAAATTTTTTATTCAATTAAACTGAATAAATCAAATTAATTAAAATAAAAAATTAATAAATCTTAAATATTTAAACTTATAAATCTCTAATTAATTATTTAATTTCTCATAATATTGAAAATATTTAATTATTTTAATTAATTTAATTTTCGTTAAAATAATCAATATTTTATCGATTCAATTTATTAAATTTTTATTTAAAAATTCAATCAATTTAATTAATTCAAAAAAAATTTAATTCGATTGAATTTCAATTAATTCAATTTGATTCTATTTGATTTTAACTAAATACTGAGCCTTATAAATATCTAATATATATTAAAAAATATTGCATTGACACCAAACAATTTGCCAAAGCTAGATCTATATAATCCTATTGAATTTTAAGCAAGCTACATCACTCAATAAAAGTATCTACATGTCATAAATTATTATTATTATTATTTCTTAATAATTAAATGTTCAAGTTTCACCGACTAATTAGAGATAGAGATAGACAACCTTTTCCCTTAGTTTGCCTATTCAATAAATCTGAAACCGACCTCTAAGATAAATTATTAATAATTATATTAACAAGAGCTTGCTATAATCCCTTTTACCTGTTACATCTCCAAATCTAATCCATTCAATTTACATAGACTAATTTCTGGAATATATATTAGTATTGTTCTTCTTCTGTTCTACTAAAGCATTCAATTCAATATTTTCATCTATATCATACTATTTACATGTGCATTTTGTTACCATCATCTACCCAAGATTCTAATTCCTAATGTATGGTAGATCCTCCTATAAACTAAGTCTAAGATGGCAAATGAATTACACAATACACAAAAGTTTTTCGAATCTCTTATTTGAATCACTTATTTCATATATTTGATTTTAATTCTACAGAACTTAAAAGCCATTTACTTCTAATGTTTTTCATTCACTATTCATTATTTCAAGTTTAACATATTTGTATATATTTTTTATCAACTAATACTATTAATTATAAATAATATAATCTAAAGAAACTTATCTTGAATTCACACTATTAAGATTGTTGTTCCCATACAAACAAGAAAAAAAATTAATGATGTAAAAGAGGATCTTGCACAGAGACAGAGTAAAGATTCATTTCAGGTATAAGAGGGCACCTTAAATTTTTTGGGAAGCTGTAATGGGAAGAAAAATCACACAATTTGATATCTGGTAGTCATACAATTGTGTGATTCTTGAAGATATCTGATAGACAAATCAGAACTTCCGATTCACTAATCGTGTTACGAAAGGCGACGAGAGAGTCACTAATCGTTAGAAGCCAATGTTCAAACATCGACTTACAGATATGATGACTGGTCAAGTAGGTCTTAAAAGGATGAAATCCAACATTAACAGATTCCTACAAGCTAACTAAATGACAGAGGGAACATAAGAAACAAATTAACAGAGCCTAAATGTAGCCACTATGATAATATAACCAAAAGTTGGAACTAATTTCATATGCATACCGGCGTATTAGTTTGCATAACTTCCATCTATCTCATCATCGAACTAGCTCCTTCGTGGATATAGATTTTCAGTTCAAAGACAGACGACGAGAATCCACATTTATGGAGCTTTTGCAGTTTCCCTAGCCAGCGCAAACTTTGCCAGAAGACCTGAGAGCTGAAGGTATGAACCTACTCCATCACAGATTCTCATATGAGCAAATCCTGTCTCCTGAACTCAGCGGAAATAAGAGAATAGTTAAGCAGAGAGTTTGAGAACAATAGAAAATCAGTGTCGGCTTGACGAACTACCTTGAGAAATTCCAGCTTTAAATATTCAGCCATATCATAATTCTTGACAACACGGAAGAGGGTGGTTATGATGTCAGTGGGAGAGTAACCCAGATCATAGAGTTGTTTCAAGCCAGAACATGCATCATCGAAATTCCCTTCAAGCACATTGCGAACCATATTCTTTACATGCAATGGATGGGGCTGATCACAAACCTGCAGACCAAGTATACCAATAAATTGCATTGTTCACATCAATGTTGTTCTCGAGACTGATGGATATTGAGGCTTTCTGTACCTTGAACACATTCTCTTGATTAACAAAACGGAACCCACTGAAAGTGGCTTGTAAATTGTTCAAAGCTTGCCGCATATCACCATCAGCAGTAAATATAATGGCTTCAAGGCCTTCGGGTACGTAAGGAACCTATTAGATTTGACAGAGAATCAATAAATCTAACACATGGAAGCTATGTGCAAGTCCTCTTTTGAACACAAGGGAGCTTCATTCTGAAGAGGAAAGCCTATTATATCTGTTGTTTCCTTTTGTGATTATCACACAGTTTTTCATATTTGATCAAATTTGACTAATTTAAGCTTAAATGTGCAAAAATGTGCACGTAAGATCATTTTAAAACATATCATGCTCATAATGATATGATAAGGCTTGGTATGGACTCAAAAGTAAGCAAAACCATGCAGAGTTATTGTTTGAGGTGTGAGGATATCAAGCCTGAAGACCTACCAATGATTTGAAGGCCATGTTGTATTGCTTTATTATACTCTATAATGGGTAGAGCATCTATTGATGTATGTAGAGAGTGTGGTTATGTAGAACTATTTTATACTTCAAAGCCTGTAACTTAGCGATGTCATTCATATTGTTAAGAATCATATGGTATTCTCCAAGCAAAGCTTAACTTCATAAAAAGCATGAACACATGAACATTGATATTTTTATGCCAATTATGCTAGATGTGGAAAAGCAAGACACAGAATGTTGCAGCATGTTTAGTGCTAAGAATACAAGGCAATGACATCTACATCTTTTGAGAATGAGTGGACAACGTTTTTTCTTTAGGATCTTGACCTTAATAGTACTTAACCTAAGAATAGGTATATGATAATTAAGTATCAATATATAATCTATATTGCAAATATCCAGTGTTTCATGAACACACCAACCACATTGAGGTGGATTGTCACTCATCCATTGTGATACGATTATGACTAAGATTCAAGGTTGTGCATTAGTGTTGGTGGAAACTTAATTCAGAGAAAAATCAAAATATTAGTGTCAATAATGACATTGTGGATAAACGTGAAACAGATAGTAAAGTAGAGTAGTAGAGATCACATATTCCCTGAGTGCACAGATATTTCTGCCATCAAATAGGCATATGATGTACCTAAACCAGAATTTCTTCCAAATAAATCTCTCACTTCACTTTAACTCTTCTCTAATATCCTCCATAGTCATTACTACTATTGTAAAGATTATCAAATTTACACTTTCCTAAACTCTAGTTCATATGATGTTGAAACCACTTCCTCCAATTCTAGTAATGCTTCCATGGTAGCCATGATTCTCAATATAAATATCAACCCAAAAATTTAGGAATCTGGCCATATCATTTCAACTGAATTGTGGTTGAATCATAGTCAATAAAAAAATGAAAAATAAATAAATAAACTTTTTAATATGTGAGGTAACAAAATGTGTTATAAATAATAATAATAATAATAATAATAATAATAATAATAATAATGCATCTTATATTTTTTTAAATATGATTATATTAGTATGTATATTAGTATAATAAAAATAATCATTATATTAATATGCATATTAATTAATATGTATCATATAATACTTGTATGATTCACATTGGAGACTATGATATATATCAGTATTTGCTTTTATTTCTGTTCCTTTTATAAACCATTGTTGGTAAGATTAAGATTGATAGTAACAATGATAATATACAATTTTAACTAATTTGATATTATTATCACATTAAGGATTTTATATATTATATCAATATTTTTATTTAATTATTAACAATGATAATGTACATTTCAATTAATCTGATGTTACTATTAGATTAACTATTTTATATATTTTTGTTATTATGTTATCCTTTATTGATCTTTTATTTCAAAGACAATCTCCTCCTCCTCCTCCTTAGATGTCACAGATCATCGGTTTAAGTGATAAGCAAAGCATGGTTAGATGGTTATGCAATGGAGTTTAAGGATGCTAGTTAATCTATACGCTATTATGCTTTGGTGTTCTATTCATAACATTATACTAAATTACATTTCATTACACCCTTTTTTCAAACTAGTATTCTTTACGACCAGAAAACCCAGCCAACAACCAAAAACTAAACTTTTTATTTTGGATACAAAACACCTCCGTGATTATTACTCCTTTCCATTATTGATTAGCCTTTGAAATTAGTTCTCAATAAAAAATGTTTTCAGTTAACCAAATTCCTTTTTTAGCTTCCAGCGACAAACTGAGGGAAGAAGAAAAGCAGATTTATTAAAGGGTGCACCTAAGTTTTGGATTTTCCTAAATCTGTACCCTTCTCTTATAAAATAGCTTGGCATAGTTGTTTTATTTTTTGAGGTTGAAACTTAATTATCTTGGAGAATCAACGATACCATTAGAGCCGTGAGAGTGGCATTTACAGATTATAATTCTTTTGAGTTAAAATGGGTTTTTGAAGGAAGTCAATGTTTTTTCATAAACACTTAGGTGTTTTTCAGTTAAAAAAAACTGAAATATTCTAATTGAGACTCACAGGGAAGCTCTAGTATGATTTTTTAGCTAAAATTGATTAAGGTGTAATGCAAAAGCATCTTCATGGCCTTGCACTTGTTAAAAATAATGCGACCATATTTCTACCCAAAAATATAGTTAATTTTATGTTCTTGATAAGTGCAAGGTAATCAAGGTATTTTTGATGAACCTACACTCTTCAAAAATACAAATTACAACCATCCTTGGCCTCCAAGGAATCTAAATCTGCTTTCATTTCCCACCATAAAATAATATATTTTTGCTCCTTGATAGCCTTGCACTTTAATAGCCTGAGCATTTGGCAAAAGCACCTTGGCAATCTCTTTTAACTAATTTTAACTCAAAAAAACTTTATTTTTGTAAAATGATAATTCTATTTGTTCAAAATGATTAAATTTTAAACCTCAGAAATTAGAAGACGGGATTTAATCCCGCAAGGCAAGCTATTTTGGCAATGTGAAAAGAGGAGGCATGTGATTTGGACAAAAGCAAATTAGGGTGTGTGATTTTGTAAATCTCAAAACCTGGGTGCATCCTTTGGAAATTTGCCAAAAATCTAGATGAAAGGTAGGAGATTAAGCAATTGAAAGAACCAAGGCAAATTTCCATACACCAAACTATTTGTACATGGGATAAGTTGAATAAAAAAATTTAAGACTATGCAACTCGACAAGTTGAGGGAAAGTGAAAAAAAGAACAAAAGACCTCAAATAGAACAGTCACACTATTGTGACAAATCTAGATATCCCAGTTAGCTCAGATTCACATTTAATATGGAATGAAATGCTGATTTCTTCAAGAAACACCATCGAATTTAGCACAAAACTAATTGGTACATTACTAACAATCCTACAAAAAACAGTATACAAACATTATAGTGAAACCAATAACCATGGGAGTATCTGTGAAAAATTAAAACAAGATTTTAGCACTAGTTATTTTAAAAGAACTACATAAGATGGAACAAATTTTGCATCAGTTATGTGTGAAAATTTGAAACAAGGTTTCGGCACTAGTTATTTTTACGGAGATACATAATATGAAGCAAAATTTGCAAAAGTTAAATAGGAGCATATAGGCATAATGTGACATTGCTAATAGAAAATTACCAATATGAAGGCATTTGTTAAACTAAATACAACATAAGAGACTTTACCTTTTCTGCCTCCACAACCACCATAAGACGGCCAAGAATCTCTTGATCTGACAATCTTGTGAAGCGAACAAGAGCGCATCTGCTCTGGATTGGCTCAATTATCTTAGACGAAGTGTTGCAGGCGAGAGCAAACCTAGTGGTATTTGAATAAATCTCCATCGTCCTTCTCAGTGCTTGTTGAGCCCCAGAAGTCATACTGCACGTATATTCCAACATCAGGCCATATTTTCAATTCGATATTACATTAAAATACAGAAAAGACTTCAAATTACCTATCAGCCTCATCCAAAATCACAATCTTGTGGCGACCTGGTGTCAGTGTCACTTTCTTCTGAGCAAACATCTTGATCTTGTTCCTGACAACATCGATGCCCCTGCAGATGCCGTAGCAATAAGATGAATGCTCACAAAAGAAGACCAACAAGCCCGAGCCGACAAAATGTCGAGAGGGCACCTGTCATCGGACGCGTTCAGCTCGAGGACGGCCTCGCGGTAATTAGGCCCCAGCAACTCGTGCGCAAGAGCAAGGATGCTCGTGGTCTTCCCGGTACCGGGAGGCCCCTGAAATCGGCGGAGTCGATGAGGTTAACCACGGCTTACAAACCCCGCGAGATCTGGCGGGGCTTTCGCGTAGGGTTTGGGAACTGGTAGAAAAAGGGGCTTACCGAGAGGATGAGATTGGGCATGTTACCGTCGCGTGCGATGACCTCCAGGCGCGAGATGGCGTCGTTGTTGCCCACAATGTCAGAGACCTTCGCAGGACGGTACTTCTCGACCCAAGGGACGTCGTAGGGGATGGAGGAGGAGGAGGAGGACGGAGGAGGAGGGGAAGTGGAGGAAGCCATGGAGTCTCGTTCGAGCCTCCGGCTGCTCTTTCTCTCTCTATTTCACGGGCGGGAGAGCAAAACCCTTGAGCAGAGAGAGAAAGTGATAAATCACGAACCCTATTTTTGTTTTAGGTAAAATTTTATTATTTTCAAATTACTAGAGTCTCATTTATCCGATAAACGAATTAGAAAAAAATTAAAATTAATAATAAAAATAATAAAATTTGAATTTTAAATAGGATAAAAATTTTAGCATTGATTTTTGAATGTACATGTGTTATGTTCTAAATTTATTTAACAGATAGATGAACCAAAAAAATTGTCTAAATTAATCGGATGAAATATTTACGTCTAAATTTTCAAATATTATATATATATATATATATAGGAATTTTCTATGCTGTGCTCCTTACCTCGCACTCCTCGTTCGCGACAACTCGACCCCTCGTCGCTGTCGCCGCTGCCGCTTCACCGTCCGGCTACCACCGGCCGCCGCGTCACACCTGATGAACACGCAACTCGTCGGCGCACATCTCCGCACCGGATTCCGACCGGATAGTGGTCGGAATCCGGCGAATTCGGCCGTGATTTGGTCGGAAATAGCCTGCCAGTGCCGAGCAGTCGATTCTGACCAAATCACGTCGAAATCTGGTCAAATTCCGATCAGAGACCCGCCGAGGAAGGACCGCCGGCCGCCAGCGGTCCTTCCTCGGTCGGTCTCCGACCGGAATTTGGCCAGATTCCGGCGTGATTTGGTCGGAATCGGCCGCTCGGCACTGGCAGCCAATTCCGGCCAAATCGCGACTGATTTTCGGCCAAATTTCGACCGGAGACCAACCGAGGAAGAACCGCCGGTCGGCGGTGGTCCTTCCTCGGCCGGTCTCCGATCGGAATTTGGCCGGAATCGGCTGCCAGTGCCAAGCGCCCGATTCCGACCAAATCGCGCCGGAATCCGATCAAATTCCGGTCGAAATTCGGCGCCGGGCTGTGCGCCAGCAAGCTGCACGTCCATCGAGCATGATGCGGCGGCCGACGGTGGTCGGACGGCAATGCTGCAGCGGCAGGAGCAAGGCTGGATCGGATGGGAGCGCACAGAAACGTACGAGAATGGACCGCAGGATACCAAAATTCTATATATATTATTATTATTATTAGAAATTTCTCTTAATCATAGAGGGTCGGTGGGGGTATAATGATTTTTAAATGGACTCCTCGTTCATGAGATAGAGAAGGTCATCAAAATTTTATAATCCCTTATCGAAACTATTCTAATACCTCTAACTAAGATCGTGGGGATTATTGAAATACTTTGTATCAACGAATCAGTTATCTATATTGATCAAATCCAAAAGCTTAGTCATGAGGCCGCAATATTTCTTCGTATGCCAAGATGGCTCACATTTGAATCTTTCTCAATTTTTAACTATTCGGTCAATTATAGCCTACCCTTTTAAGTATCAGGTATGACAACATAAATCTAGTTAGTCTCATTTATATTCTTAACATGCCCTTTTAATTATTAATATACCGTTTCAAGTAATAGATGTATCCTTTTGATATCATCGATTGTTGAGTTATTTCTTCGGATATCAACACACATCTTCAAATAAGAGTTTTTAACGTAGAATTGAAGGTTAAACAATAAACTTTCATTAAATGTAAAATTGATTGACAATTGAGATGCAATGATATTCAAAATAGGAACATTTTAAATTTTAAACTCTGGTGAATTTTAAAGTATGGAAGTTTACTTCAGCAAAAAGTAGAATTCGTTACCCCAATAGCTCCACAACTATTTATGAGGAAGTAAATCAAGAAGTTGTAGTTGGTTACTATGAGAGAGGGCATTATCTCGGTTTCATCGAGATTCGATCCTTATCTACTTCAATAAGTCTATCCTGTACTTACCAATTACTCAATCATGCTCCGGGAGCAAAGTTTGAAAGCTCACGCTTAATGTTGAATGTGCTAAAGAAGAGGGGATTTATTTATAGAGTTGAAGGTTAATTAACCAAAGGATGAAGAACCATTGATTAGTTTAATTAATTTTCTTTTACTTCCCAACTAGATTAGTACATTAATTAATCAATGCAGGAAGCATCAATATGGCTTATTTCATTAATTGATTAATTAATTTTGGCCCTGTCATTACTTCATCAATTAATTAATCTTTTAATTAAAGAGCAAGTTTTCCATTTCTATAATTTCAATTCATATTATATTATTATTTTGCTTGTATTTTTTTATGTGCTTCTTATATTTGATGTAACCTCTAGAAGGTATTAAATGTGAGCTGAAAATATAATGGTACGATTAAGAGTGATTTATTGATAGATCATAAGCGGTGGAATAAAAATCAGAAATTCTAAACTATATAAAATTTTAAATGATATTTGTGGTTACTTTTTTTTTAATGCCAAGATTTGATGAGGTAATCTGAATGGTCAAACGAGTCAATTCATAGATGGATCAATCTACCAAAAACATATCATATGATCAAGTGGGACGGATCAGCTTACCAATTTGATGGGTTAAAAATATTAGATCCGATGAAATTCATATATATCTCCGGATATGATATTGTACACTTTGGACCCACACTTTCATGGTTTTATTTATGAGTTTTACCCAAAAGATCTCGTACTAATGAGATATCTTCCCCAAGATCTTTTTCATATATATTTTCAATGTGGGACTTTGATTGTATTTCAATAATCTACCCTCCAAAACAAAGGACCACTAGGAGCCCCCTTTAACGGTCCCAACGGACTCTTTATTGGTACGGGTCTCAACGGATCCACCCCCTTAACAGTCCTAATGAAGCCCTTAATAGGAGCTCTCATCACATGGACCCGCTCTGATACCACCGTTAGATCTAATAAAATCTATATATATCTCCACAATGGTACGATATTGCCCACTTTAGGTCCACGCTCTCATGATTTTATTGTTGGACTTTACCCAAAAGGTCTCTTACCAATGAGATATCTTCCATGTTATAACCACAGGAACTTTTTCATGTATTTTTAATATGGAACTTTGATTGTATTCCAATAAGAAAATCTCCCATCTAATCCAACTCAGTGTGAGTTGCGGGTTAAACGGATCAACCTACCGATCTCAAAAAAATAAAAAAATAAAAAAAATAAAAAAAATAAAAAAAATATTAAAAAATTTAAGTTTGGATTACAGTTTAAACGGATTAAGTTAAAATTTTAAAATTTAGATTATGGTTTAAATGGGCAAATTAAGTCCATTAATCCATTGACCTTTCTACTTTAATTTTAAATTTTAAAAAAAAGTTTTCTTAACCCATGAATCAATCAAGTCTGTCACAGGCCGACCCACGCGAGTCACATACGTTGACGGGTCAGCCCACCGAAATCTATTTTAAAATACATTGATAAAATTTTAATTAAACTCGTCTAAATTATTTGATAGGTTGGATCCTTTGTATACCCTTCAAGCGACAGATGTACCAATATTCTTAATATCGCCGACTAATTTAATTTTATGATGGTCGAGTTATCTATTCTGATATCGACACATTTGAGTTTATCCTTTTGAATAAAAGTTTTAAATGATATTTTATGACTTTCAAGTACAATGATCATTCAAAACAACAGAAACATAATTTCAAATTTTAAATCATCAGAGAATATAATTCCAAAGGGCATTAATTGATTTAATTAATCAATTAATTTTCTTAATTATAATTCTTGATTGAATTTTCTTTTCCTTAATTTCCAACCACCACCAATCACGTAATTAATTGAGCTATTATTCTTCATTGCTACCCATACATTAATTAATGCATGAAGATTAATCATTAATTAATTGATCAATTAATTTAGCCGTGCCATTAATTCATCAATTGATCAATTAATTAATCTTTTAATAATTAAATTTTATTTGCAATCAAATTTTAAAAATTAATTCTAATTTCTTAATCAAAATTTCACCCCTTATTATTCTTATATTCGCATCCATCCAGTTGAAGTGCTTTATCCCAAGTGGTAAGCATGGAGACATGTGTTATTTAAAGTTTCGAGTTCGAATTCTCTTAACAATATGTATTTATTGACTGAGGTGCTGTGCGATTCAAGTCTTAGCAATATGTATTTGTTGGCTGAGGTGCTGTTTTGGCAGTATGTTTTTATCAACATAGTGGTACCGTGCCTCTAAAAAATCCTTTAGGGGGTTTTCTGATATCTCTAAAAAATCCTTTTGGAGGTTTTCTGATATAGGATCATTTCGGCGGTGGGACCGATCACTATAAAAAGTTTACCCACTACAATTTTTGTTGAAGTACTTTATCCCAAATAGTAAGCATGAGATATATATTGCTTGAGGTTTCGAGTTCGAATCTTCTTAGCAACATGTATTTGTTGAAAAAAGTCTTAACAACGTGTATTTGTTGGCTGAGGGTTGTTTCGGCAGTATGCTTTTATCAACATAGTGGTCGTTCTCCAAAAAATCCCTTAGGGGGTTTTTGGATATGAGGTCGCGGTGGGGCCGATCACTATAAAAAATTTATCCACTATAATTTTCCTCCAAATGGGGAGCGCAATCAAAGGAGCGTGCACTTTCCAATTTACCTTAGTA
The DNA here is from genome assembly GCF_044706935.1 of Curcuma longa. NCBI lineage: Eukaryota > Viridiplantae > Streptophyta > Magnoliopsida > Zingiberales > Zingiberaceae > Curcuma > Curcuma longa. The sequence continues at coordinate 6,163,424 of NC_133873.1, read as the reverse complement.
GCCGGTGGGAAACTTCCGTGGGGCCGAACTGATCACCCCCAGATATAGTCAATGTAGCTAACTAGGATTTATCATTTTTTATATTCGCATCCACAAATTCAACTCTTGCTTGGGCTATAATATTTTCATCCGATCATATCAGACCAAACCCTTTATTAATTTTTCATTCACTCGAGAAATTAATTAATTCACTATGATCTACCCTATTCGATTTTTTATTTATAACAATCAAAATTTCAAATCATGTTCACCAACCCTACAAGAAACCACAATGAACCTTTTAGAAAGAAAGAAAAAACACAAGTAGTTGAATTGTGCTCACCAAATAAACCACCTTGAATATATTTCGAACACGAAAGTAATAGTGATTATAGGGAAGGATCCCATGAATTCATTAATTGATTAGACGAAGTAGTTGGAGGAGTAGAAACCCATTCGATAATGACACATTTCTTGCAACTCTATATAAACGAGCACAATCCCCTTCTCCTTCTTCGAACCTCTCCTCTATACCTCGATCTCAAACCACAAATATATATGGATTGTGTTGATTCTCTTATCGCCTTTGTCATGCATGCCTTTGTGGCCCTCCTCCTCCTCGTCTACTTGCCCCTCTCTCTCGTGCTCAAGTTATTGCGGTGGGCTTTCTTGAGGCCCTTCTCCGCCGAAGACATGAGAGGGAAGGTGGTCCTCATCACCGGAGCCTCTTCCGGCATCGGCGAGGTAGCTACTACTCGTAAATTCTCTATGAAACTCTTAGCTTTAGTAGTCCATGGCATCTTGAAATTAATCAAACAGTTGTTTGAAAGAGAAATACAGTAATAAGGTCCCTTTCAGATATTACTTTCTATCCATTATTAGATTCACCTACTCATAGTTGAAAACTATATTTAGGGTTAGGATTAGGGTTTGGGCTATCCTTTTATTTGATGATACTTTTGACTAAAACTCCTTGTTTCGAAAGATTTAGAAATGTTTAAGAATCTAAAGATTTATTATTATTTTTCTACAATATAATAATTAAAAAATGTTTTTAAAAATGGTGGTAATAGAAAGTTTGACAATTTTATCATTATGTTTTAATTTGTCCTTATCATTAAATAATTTAATATTACAACAAAAATACTAAGAAAAATTTTTAAAAATCTAATGGTGTAAAATTTTTAAAAATCTAGTGGTGTAAAATTTTTTAGATAAAATTTAAAATATAAAAAATAGAGGAGTAAATTATTTTTTTCTAAAAAAATTTAGAGGAAATAGAAAGTGACATGTCATTAAAATATAAGGATTAAAAATATTAGAAACCACAAAATTATATTATATCTTAAAACTATTAAATGGTATTACACATTTTATGAAAATAATAATATTTTTTTATTTATACATAGATTTTTATGCCATTTATAATAACTAAACTGCTTATTTATCAATTAAATATTATTTTTTAAAAAATAAAAATAATATATTTTTATTCTTTGTTTTGGTTGTAACAGCAATTGGCATATCAGTATGCAAAGAGAGGAGCTTCCATGGCTCTTGTGGCAAGGAGAACCAATGCCCTTCAAGCCGTCGCCGACAATGCCCGCAAGAATGGCGCACCCGACGTCCTAGTCATCACCGCGGATGTCTCAAGCTCTGACGAGTCAAAGAGAGTGGTCGAGCAAACCATTGCTCGCTTTGGCCAATGTACACCTCCTCTACTCTCTCAATTGTAAAACTTGAATGTTGTTGTTGTTGTTCAAATAGAAACATATCTTGCAGTGGACCACCTTGTGGCCAACGCCGGAGTTTGGAGCACTTGCTTGCTCGAGGAGGTCACCAACATTACCGCGTTCAACCAATTGATGGTAAAGTTAACTCGAACTAAGTTTTGTGTTGTTTAAACTTATTTGAAATAGTTGTTCAAACTTGATTTTCTTTTTTGAGCTTAAATTTAGTTTGAGGTTGGTCGAGCTTCATTTTAAGTTTATATTTATTATTATAAGAGTTTTATTGATGAACATGAATATATATATTTCTTATGAAATAGGATGTGAACTTTTGGGGATCCGTCTATCCAACCTACTATGCCATTCCCTACCTTAAGAAAAGCCGCGGAAAGATCATCGTAAATGCCTCCGTTGCCGGCCGGATTCCGACCGCAAGGATGACCTTCTACAATGTAAATTAAAAGAAACTTAATTACTCATCTCTAAGATTAGTCGGGCGAAGTCTGAACACCTAAACACATTGAGTGATGAATGATGATCAATTGTCGTGCACTTGGCAGGCAAGCAAGGCGGCGGTGATCATGTTCTTCGAGACGCTACGGTCGGAGCTCGGACGCGAGGTCGGAATCACGATCGCGACGCCGGGCTACGTCGCGTCGGAGATCACCAAAGGCAAAGCCCTGCAAAGCAACGGAGAAGTAGCAGTCAATCCAGAAAATAGAGATGTAAACGAACTAACGTCGAACACCTTCCATGCATACTTAGAGGATCATGCTTTCAAACCTATTGATATGGGAATGTTAATGGTCGATTTGCAGATCCAGGTCGGGCCTCTGCCGATCGGGAGCACGGAGGACTGCGCGAAGATCATCGTCGACGGCGCCTGCAAAGGCGACAGGACCATCACTTGGCCTTCTTGGTACAAGCCCTTTGAGATGGTGGCGTGTCTGGCGCCGGAGCTGGTGGATGCGTTCTCGCAGGCTTTCTACACGAGCAATGCGAGAGGGGATTCGAGCGAGACATTGGGGAAGAAGATCTTGAACATGAAGGGCATCAAGAAGCTTGTGTATCCGAATTCTGTCCGCTCGATCGGAACCAAGATGGAAGAGTGAGTGAGGTTTGGGTGAATCGAAATGGTAGTATATTTAGTATTTATTTTGCCAAATAAAGTATTTATTAAAAGCATTTGAAATCTTCAATAGAATAATGTAATATATTATGAGAAATCATAGGGTGTAGTCGAGTTTGGTAGAGTTGTATCAATGAGTAAGGATTCGAATCGTGGTTGCAGCAAATAACTTTCCTATTTAGGAAGCTGCTTGGTACATAATTTACTTTTTTCATCTAACCGTGGGATTGATGATAAGGGACGTTTGGCGTGGACGTTATCATATTTTGCATCAATTTAAAGTAAAATGTGAAATCTGTCATTCCAACGGTCCCACACGGTCGGCTCCACAACCATCTGTGAGGAGGTAAATCGAGAAAGCTGCAGTTGACTATGACGGAGGAGGGCATTGCCTTGACTTCACCAAGATTCGACTCTTACCCACTTCAGCAACTCTTATAATATGAGAAATCATAGGGTGTAGTCGAATACTAGAATGATAGAGTTGCGTCAATGTAACTATTCAAGTCGCGGTTACAGCAAATAACCCTCCTATTTAGGGAGTCGCTTGGTACCTAATTTACTTTTCTTCATCTAACCGTGGGGTCGACAATGAGGGGCGTTGGCGTGGACGTTATCATGTTTTGCATCAATGAATCAAAGGAGGGTGGTGTAGAAAGTCTTATGCAACCCAAAAAGTTATAAGATTGTTAGTGCGATGATGCTCAAAGTGATTTTAATGTATTTGAGAAAGGGTTTAGATTTATTTTGTATTTGTCGATATATTTATCAAACGTGCAAGTGTAAAATACTTGACAAGTTACTATGAATACAATGAGTGAAGAAGTCCAAATAAGTCAAAGTTGACTAAACAAATCCATCAAATGCTAACCGATAAGAAAGTTTAATAGGAGTGAAAAAATATTTACTCATAAATTCAATTTACTAAGAAGTGTAGTTGATTAGGTATACAACTCAAAATATTTTGTTCATAAATAGAAAGATTATGTTTTAAGTTGGATTATATTTTAAGTTGGGTCACTTGTAAAGAGAATTCAGTCGATTGATCCATTATTTGAAATTCAAAAATAATAGTTCTAGTGGATCTTATACACTTGTGTCAATTTGATATGCTTAGAGTTTGATTGGATTAGATTTGAATTAACAATTAAAATCCTGACCACTTAGATAACAAGCCTATGATCTCGTCTAGTTGAGTTAACTATCGGTGTTGAGTCGATTAGAATAGATTTGAGTTGAGTGGAAAAATATAGTTGACTGATATAACAATCAAAAACAACGCTTGTAGGATCAACATTTCAATAGATTGATAATAGTTTGACTTGATTTGAATTGAACAGAACAAAACAAACCTCCTAAAAAACTCTATTAATCCAACCAAACATGATTAGGTTGGATCATCTCAAATATAAAATTGGTTCAACCCTAAATTAAATTGATTAAAATAAACCCAAATTGAATATAATTTAAACTCATGTTTACTCAATCAGCTTTATCTAAACCTAAACAAACCCCCCATAACCCAATATACTAATTTAGTCTACTTAATTAGTCATTAAAAAAACAATTTAAAATATAAATATTTAAATAATATACAATTGGATTATATAACATTACAAAAACTTTATAAGTTTTCAAAAATCTAATTTCTTCCTAAAATTTTAAATGTTATAAATATTTAGAGATAGGGTATAGATAATTTTAGAGAAGTTTCTTTTACCGAGATATTTGAATTCCAGGAATATATATGTAACGACCCGGCCCCTCGGCCCCTCGGCCCCTTGGGCGGCCCAACTGGCGACCCCTTATGTCGTCAACCGACGACCCTCGGCCGTGTCGTTACTCACTAGGTCTTTCCACCCCTGGTCAGTGGATTTTTGCCTTCCCCAGGATTCGAACTCTAGACCTCCAGGTTAAGTACTAGAGTTTATGAATTCTGGTAGCCAAGTGAGCGCTTCTCACTTGGTTACCAGGATTCATAAACTGAAATCTTGGGGAAGGCAAAAATCAAGAATAGTGACTCTCGTCGGTTGAATAATTGGGCCGCCAGTATCCTCTAATAATCTATCCTCTAGAGCATACGAAGATTAAATTACCATCTAAGGTCTTAATTTTTCTACTAAAATATCATCTATTTTTATCTAAAATCCCAACGTCACAACTCCATTTCTATCTAAATTATGGAGTGAGTAAGTCTCTAGATGTGGTATTTTATTAATGATTCGTTCAAGTCCTTGGCTTATCATATGAGTTTGAATTTAATATATTTTTCAGATGTGAAAAGAAGCATAAATATTGTCATATATCAAACATGTCGCTAATTAATCTTGTGACTAGTTTTGAGTATGTATAAATTACAATGTTTCGGGACATAGTTGAATTGATTATGAACAGAAATAGGCAAAGTGAATCTCGACAATATCTTCTTCTGTCGTGACCAATTATAATTTCTTGATTTACCTTCTTACATATGATCGCGTGGAGCGACCGTGTGAGGCTGTATAGGATTAATCTGAACACCTGAATTATATATAAAAAAAGCTCTCTAAATAAAATTTCAATGGCTTGTGTAATTTTCCAACTATTTCTTCTTCTCTCTACGTGCCTCCTTAATTAGTTTCAGTAGTTAGGCCTGAAGGGCCGGTAGACCTTGAGATCGGTGAAAATTCCGGCGATGGACCCAATTGCTGCGGCGACGGAGACGACGCAACAGGCCAAGCTCAGCAGCTGCAGGCACAGCCACCTGGTGCTCCAACTGGGGATCTTCTTCTGCACGATGTACATCTCCACCGGGAAGTAGACGGTGAGCGGCCAGAATCCGACGGCGCCGAGGAGGCCGACGACGTCGTTGAAGAAGGGGAGGAGCATCGAGATGATGGTCGTCGCCACCACGAAGACGGAGCGCCACACGAGGCGGAAGAGGCTGAGCTTGTAGGAGCCCAGCGCGATCTCCTTGGAGACGAAGGCAGCCTCCGGCCACGCCGTGGCCGTCCACTTCTCGACGAAGGAGAACAGAGGCTGGCAAAACACCTGGTAGGCGCCGACGAGGTGGACGACGATGGCGGCGTTGGCGATGTCGAGGAGCCAGAAGGGGTCGTAGAAGCCGAAACCGGTGAGCAGGTTGCCCGGCGCCTCGTCGCCGAACGCGCCGTAGCCCATGATCCCGCACAGCATGTAGAACAAGGTGGTCACGCAGATGCTCAGCAGCGAGGCCTTCTTCATCACCGCCGCCTCCGACGGCGGCGGACCTTTGATGGTGTCCTGAATCAATCGCACATAGCTAGCTAGTACATGAACACCGATCGAACGAGCAAATTAACATCCGATCAGTTCCCGATCGAACTTACTTGGATCTCTACGAGGATGATGGAGAAGGAGTAAGCGAAGGCTATGTCGCCGAAGGCCTGGAGGATGCGCCACGCCTTCTGCATCTCCGTCACGTCGCCGACGCGGATTCCGGTGAGGCTTCCTTTGAATCCCTTATTCTCTGTTCGTAATCAGATCAGAACAGAGAGCAGCGATAATTTTGCGATGAATTTTAAAATTTTCGTTGCCAAGAGCAGGCTTTTGAGGTATATATGTCGTCGGTCATCATCGTGCATTATATTACTTACCTACGACCTGGACGATGCCGAGGGCGAGGCCGATGCCGGAGTAGGAGAAGGACATGACGGCGGCGACGATGGAGAGCCACCATATCTCATCGAATCCAGGAATCTGAGACAGGAAGATCTGTACGACGCCGAACATGATCATGTAGGGATTGCTGTCGGTGCGGCAAGGAGCGCTGTGGCCGTTCTTGTGGAAACAGTTGGATCGATCGATTGCCCTGCTCCATTAACAGAGACGAAGTCAGAGATTGAAATCTTCTTGTTCGGAGAAATTAAACGGCGGCGAGATTTTGAGCTCCGCTCACATCATGCTAATGGAGGAAGCGATGGTGTAGCCGATGGCGACGCCGAAGAGGTTGGCGTACTGGATGAAGCCGCAGAGCTTGACCTTGCCGCCACCTGTCGATCGCCGTCAACGCAGTCCGTGAGATCTCAGCTTGCGTTGAATGGAGAGGGAGGCGAATTAACTGACCGAGGAAAGCGCGGACGGCGTCGGTGTAGCTTCTGTTGCGGTTGCCGAAGAGGGGGTCGCCGGAGCGGTAGCAGTCGGCGAGGAGGGCGGCGGTGTAGTAGGTGACGAGGGAGAAGAGCAGCATGACGATCGGGCCGACGATCCAGCCGAGCTGCGCGATGGCCCAGGACAACGAGAGCACGCCGGAGCCGATCACCGCCGTCACGATGTGCGCCGTCGCCGTCCACAGCGTCCCTGAAACAGGCAACGCACGCGGCCACGAGTCACGACGAGCCAACGCGTTCGTGGGTTGATTCGTAACGCACCGGTTCTTTTGATGCCGTCATCGTCGTCGTAGCGGTCGGAGCTCCCCGGCTGCGAGTGACCCTGGCCGTTCTCCGGCGAAACGTCCATAGCACTGGATTCTGCTTTCAACCTGCGCTACCTGGCGGCTGACGAAGAGGAGGTCTACGCCTTGGGTCAACGGGCAGTCTTCCTGAGAAAAGGACGGAAGTCAACTCAAGGAAACAGATGAATTCACGGGCAGCCACGGGCTAATTTGAGAAGTCAACGATTTGGATACGCTGGCAATCTTTCTCACGCATCCAATAAGATACTGTGTCGGACCAGACCGGTCTGATTTGGTACAACTTGAACCGGCCCGGTCGGATTGTCATCTCTATTCTCTACCGTTCTCTCGCTCCGCCGGAGGGAGGACCTCCGGGTGCCGCCTTCAGCTGTGGACGCTCTCCTAACCGTCGCGCCATCGGATCGGTAGCTGCACAGCTCGCGTCGATTCGCCGCTTCCCTATCAGCATGGCGAAGCTCTCCGGCTTCCTCCTCCTCCTCCTCCTGCTCCCCCTGGGCTTGAATTCCCTGTTAGCGGTTGAATCTCGTGATATCCTCTCGCGCCATCTGCGTGGTAGCAACGCCTACCTCACCAGAGAGGAACACTGGTTCGATCAGACGCTGGATCACTTCTCCCCCACGGTTTGAGGCTCACTTCTTTTTGTTTCGTCGAATCCATATTGCAATTGTATTTTTGAATCTCGTCTGTTTCTAACCATGAATTCACGTTGTATATGGTTTCTCGCTTTGTTCTCTACACCTTCTAGCGCTTTTTTGCCCCATGATTTTTACAAGGTTTCTTTGGTGCCTGTGCAGGATCATCGCAAATTTGGGCAGCGATTTTATGAATATGTTGATTATTACCAAGTTGCGAAAGGGCCAATCTTTCTTAAGATTTGCGGTGAATCTGCTTGCAACGGGATCGCTAATGATTATTTATCTGTGAGTATGATGCTTCTTGCTATTTCCGATTCCTGATTATCCTTTTTTTTTTCTTTTTCGTTTTCTCCTTTCTTCTTCAACGAAATGGATCTCCAGCTCACCAGACCATGTGTACACACATGTTAGTGGGAGAGTATCAAAGGGTTTCATTGATGGAAGCGCATCAGTTGGAATTACTGGACGGTTCATTGTTATGCCATAGTCTCCAGAGATGAGAAGATGTTTAAATTGCTTCAGTCGGGTTGAACTATTGAAGACATAACACATTTTGCTTGTACTATGCTGCCCATGTTAATTCAGGTTTTTAGCTTCAGGATTTTGATTTTGATGTCGTCCTCATTGCCTTAAAGACTCATTGTAGAGAGCTAGGGCTGTAAATGAATGCATGTTTGAGATCAAGCTTGGTGTTCACTTTGATAAAACTCATTTATGCTCTTTCAATAATAAAAGAAAATAGAAAACAAATAAGCTTGAATAGTGGTGAACTCAGTTTGTTAATGTTCATGAACAATTTATAAATAAACTTATGTATAACTTATATAAAATTTAATTATAAATTTTTTTCTTAATTTTTTAATTCAAACTCATAAAAGTATAGTAGAGAGTCTCTTCCATTGAGCAAGGAAGGTTTTTGGTTTGCATACATGAAAGTTGTCCACTTGTGTTGCAAAGCCGGAGTCAAATAGGAGATGGATTTCAGCTGTCATACAAGGTATCTTATAGTGCATATAAGATACATTGGCATTCCTTATTACTTGACGAAGGAGATCTAATATGCAGTTATAGGCATTTTGGTGTGAACGTTTGGAGTGTTTGAAGTTGAATGAATGTGGTGGTCTATTATCATCCATGTCGGTGGCACTTGCCCAACATGGTTATGTTTTAGTAGAATGGGGAGACAGAGAAATGTTTCAAAGAAACATGAATGATTGGTTTGGTGTTGTTTACTTGTTTGTCATACTTTTTCTGTGGATACCAAGCTGTTGGTATGTCAGTTTTGGTCTATGCTGCTGATTTTCCACAGCTTGAGTCACCACCAGCATGTTGCACATGAAAGTTTTTCTCTTGTTATTTTAAACTTCAAATCAGTCTCATTTTAGACCTACATGTGTCAAAGTATTTTCTAGTGGCAATGTCCATAGTGTCCACCATTTTCTTTCTTCTTGAGAAATCTTGAAAATGGATTTATAACTATTATGAACAAATTATAATAGATGTATAAAATGTAAACTTATTGACACATGACTGGCACAGGACTATTGCAGGGTCATGTCAGATGAACAATAGAGTTTGACAGAGTTGCACTCTAGTTTGATGAAATCTGAGGTATTCTTGCCTTAATTCACTCCAGACGTGCGGAGTTCAGCCAAATTGATTGTTAACCCAAAGGGTTCAGTTGAAGTGCTACTGAACTCTTGTAGTTTCGAGGTTGAACTTCACAAGTTTGAAGTTGTGTTCGTAAGCCAAAAGTTCAGTCAGGGGCCATCTTGGGTCCTATTATAGTTGTAAGCTATCAGATGGACACACTCTCTCTAAGGTGGTGACACGTAGCATAAAGGCTGACCACAAACAGTTCTTGTTAGCGTTCATCCATTAGCAAGACATGTGGCAAACTTCAACTAGCCTTGTTGGTATCTCTTGGTCAGCCTGGTTTCCCTTTCATTATTGCCTGTCCATTGATCACTCATAATATATGTGTAGTTTTAACCACACCAGTAACTATAGGATCACAGCTCAGGATTCATGCTGGATTTTTGATGTTTTAGTTGAACAACATATATTTATGCATTAACTCATCTATTTTCATTCTAGCAGTGGGGGAAAAAATTAAATAATCTAAAAACTTCATCTTTGATTTTCTAAATAGTAATTAAGCTTCTGAAATAATATTGTCATGCTATTCCTTACTCTATTGTGGGAAATACATATATATGAGACCTTTTGTTGCTATTTAGACCTTTAATGTTTTGTTGCTATTTATTCCAAGTAGATATTTTCTTCATCTTGCCATAGTTTAGGCTAAGATGCAGAACCCATTTCTCCATGGTTCATGAGTAGATTACTGGAACTGAAATCCTATTATTTTAGCATGTGTGCATTATTCCTTACTTTATCCTGGCCATCATAAAGAATTGCCACCTGTTAGCTATGTGGATTATATGTGCATTAGATCTCGGCTTTCCTCTTTCCCTGGAATATTAACTTTTGCTACTCCTAGGTGCTTGCAAAGAAGTTTGGTGCTGCTATAGTTTCACTGGAGCATAGATACTATGGAAAGAGCTCCCCTTTCAAGGAACTAACAACAGAAAATCTTAGATTTCTGTCCTCGAAACAGGCTTTATTTGACTTGGCAGTTTTTCGCCAATATTACCAGGTAGGCTATACATTGTATTGTGCACTTGTCTCCTCTTTTACTTCATTGTTAAAATATGGTTCTTCAAATTCCTTTGAAGAATTATTCATATTTCACTATTCAGAGAAAGTCCTTGTTTATTCATATGTGCACTTGTCTCCTCCATTTAATTTTTTTTATTTTTCTTTTTATTCTACAGGAATATTTGAATGCAAACTATAATCTATCTAGAGAAAGTCCTTGGTTTGTTTTTGGAGTTTCCTATTCTGGAGCACTCAGTGCTTGGTTCCGTTTGAAATTTCCTCATCTAACTTGTGGAAGTCTTGCAAGTTCGGCAGTTGTCCTTGCAGTTTACAACTTCACAGAGTTTGACCAGCAGGTGCATCAACTATGCCCCTCTTTTTCTGTCCATTCTCATGTTCAAAATTTGCAAAATATTGTTTGTTCGTCAGAAAATTACTGGCAAATTTTCAGGGATTTCAATCACCTTCCAGTTTGCTCTCTTAGGCTGATTATGTCTCAGTGAGATTTTTGACATTAGCAATAAAGAAAAAAGCTATTAGAAATGGATGGTGAAATTAATCTGGCAGGAAGTTGTTTAGACTAAGAACCTACGGTCCCATGAGTCTTGTTGTATTGTGGCAGGAAGTTGGATTTTGCAGGTGAAAGTGTTGGGCGATCAGAAACTTTTTAGATTAAGAAGTGAAGCAAGAGTAGGAAGAGAGGTCACTAACTACATTTGAAACAGGGTGTTTGATAGTTTTTAGTTAATGGTTCAATTCAGTTTGAGGACAATTTAGCTACTTAAGTCACGCTAGGAGTTGAGCATTGGCTGGCACTTTGTAGCTTAAGAACTATTATTGTCTTTTAACACGAAAAGTAATTTACGAGCGAAGCATAATTCTTTATATATTTTGTTTGGAGTCACATGTTACCACTGGATAATGGAATATTTTGTAAAATAAGTATCTAAGAATTCAGGCTAACCAAACATTTACTTTGACTCTTCACAGGTTGGTGAGTCAGCTGGTGCAGAATGTAAATCTGCACTTCAACAAATAACTTATCTTGTAGATGAAGAACTTAAAACTGATAGCAAATCAGTGAAAAAATTATTTGCAGCAGCTGAGGTATATTCTCATTGCCAACTATGATTTAACTTCAGAGAACTTAGGTATGTCTTGTGTGAGATAATATCTGTTGTCATGGCTGATATCTCTGCGGAAGTTTGTTTTTAGTTTTTAGAGTGTTTATATAATTTAAGTTTTGAAACACTGAAGAACAGTTTGTTGCATTTCTATGATGAGGAAAGAGATTGTTTTCTGATGTACAAAGGGAAAAGTTTGATTTTTATATCTGCAATTTGAAAGCCCTGTTGTTGTCTTCTAGCTCAATTTGGCACCCTATTCTCTACTAGGCATCCTGATTAATTGCGGCAATATTACAAATTACTCCAGATTTTTTTGTAATTGACATTTTTATCCTTTGGCAGCCTTACCTTACCTGGGATTGATTTTGACAACATTACAAATTTGATCTTTAAAATTTTCATCATTCGCATTATTACCCTTTACAAAAATACAATTTGCCCTTTTACTATAGGGTAACAAATATACTATAGTTTAAGTTCTATGCTAACATGTCTGATGTGCTGTTTTAGTTATTTGTCATGTTGTCTATTTGTGCAGCTTAAGAATGATGTTGATTTCTTGTACTTATTGGCTGATGCTGGAGCAATAGCGGTAAGCAGATTACATAATAGGACTGAAATATGGTGCTTTTGACACTTACCAAATGTTTTTGACGTGTTTAGTTTCAGTATGGGAATCCTGATGTACTATGCTCTCCTATTGTCGATGCCATGAAGAATGGGAAGAATTTACTGGTAAGCTTTTTTCTAGCTCCTTGCTTTCATTTTTATGATATTTGCAATTTTTTATGTTATAAATATTTTCTGAGCACCTTTACCTACACCCGGTTAACCTATGGCCTGGGAGGGCTCGCCACCAATTCCTTCTTCCCTTTGTTAACTAGTGGGAATAGTTGCTCTCACTTGACAGATACCTAAGACATGGCAAGGAATTGGTCCTTGTTGCCAGTTCAGGTAGTAGAGAATTCCTTTTCTTGGTGCCAGGCTTATGAGGCAGTCGACATAGCCCAAGTAAGGTGCAACTTCGGTTGAAGCCTATGCTTTCAGTGCACTTTCCGTTTGTTGATTCTCTAGTTGATTGCCTAGCCTGTGCCACACCTTAAAAAGCTTTGGAATGACAATTTCACTTCTCATGGACATAGGACTTGCCTCAAACTTGTCTTTGAATTTTAGCATAAGACTATAGTGGATAGAACGGGTAGCTATTTGCTAATCTAGGGCTTTACTTTTGTGCTTTGGTTCAAGATTAGCTAAGTATCCAATCAGAATTGAATTCTTGCTTCTCCTTGCTTAAACGAGAATTCACTCTTCAAGTTTTTATTCCTAGAAGATTAGAGATTAACCCTTTGTCCAAGGAACATAGTTGTCCACAACGCAAACATCGAACTTTCAAACATTGACAACCTAAAAGGTGACATCTAGCTAGTGACTTCCTAGTCTGACTTCTCTTCCTCACTCCTTTCTTCTTAGTTCTTTCTAAAGTTAAAAGACACTGTCCTACATTCCTCGATTGGTGATGAATCTTTTGGCAAACTCCATTGCCGTAGTGAAGGAAAAGATTAACTACTAATGATACATGGGGTTTGCACTTTGCACACTGCCACTTCCATTTGATCTACCGTTTTAAGTATGTAATGAAATCTCAAAGACTACTCATTGATCGGTACAATTTTATTTTCAAGGTTTGTTTTGAATGACTAGTGAATTTATTCAATATTAATGTAAAAGGATAGAGACTTAATGTTGATCTGTGAAATATTCTCCTAGCCTAAGAATTTTGAGGAAATTCCTCTATTTTGTACTTACTAGGCTGAACATGTCTTTCCAGTTGTAAGAAAGTCTAAGAAGTTTGCTTGGAAAGCAACATTAAGAATCCTGCAATTATTAGTGAATTTCTAAGGAAAGATTTACTTTATAAGAAGCACAAACATATAAATATTTATGCATTATCTGATCCTGAATTATGTCGGATTTTTCAACAAGACTAACATGATTTGCTGCTTTCAGGAAGCATATGCTGAATATGTGAAAGATTATTATATTGGAAAATTTGGCGCGTCGATTAAAACTTATGATCAACAGTATTTGAAGAATACAACTCCTGGTGAAAATAGTGGTATGCCGAACCCTTTACCTTCATGACAATGTCCAAATCTCTTGCTTACTCATTCATCCATTAATGATAATGTTTTGTTTCATAGCTGACAGATTATGGTGGTTTCAAGTCTGTACTGAGGTTGCATATTTTCAAGTGGCACCAAAAAATGATACTGTTCGTTCACCAAATATAGATACAAGGTATTTTTCCATTGACTGATCTTAGAAGTGCTTGTAGTCCTATGTAACGACAACGAATTTAGTCCTATGCTCTTAGTTAACAGTGGTGTGTCTTTTGCCATAAGCAATTAAGGGTTGGATCAACTTCATGTTGTGAAGTCAGACTAATAGGAGAAGGGTAATAATCATTTAAATGAGTTATTCATAATTTCATAAAGACAGGACTGACAATTCATGTAATGCCGGTTAACTTAGTGCTTGTAAGCTTATCCTCAGTGATCACTTGTCGTAGTGAAACATCTATTTATGTACTGCTAGTCAAAGTTCACATCTGTAGCTTACATTTCCCAGCATAATTTGAAATCCTTCGAATTTTAAAGAGTAGAATATGAGCTGAATAGGAGACAAATATGAGTGAACAGCGAGAATCTTATTGAAGCTCAAAACTTCCAACATCCAAAAAGGACTAAAGGAGATGCTTTTGCTATTGGAAATATGTCCAACACCAGATTGATTCCTAGCTATTTTCTTGGTATTGTGCATGATACCATCCTGTATCATCCAATACACATGATACAAAGGTTGTAAGAATTGGTATAGAAATAATGAATAAGCTGAATGAATTTCACAAGAGGAAATTCAAGAGATTTACCATGGTAATCATCCATAGAAACTCTAGGTTTCACTAAAGCATCACCAAACCTAAGTAAACTCTGACTTTACAACTAAAATGGAATCTGCAGAAGTGAAAATAAAAATTAGAAGCATTAGATTTGGTGATCAAACTATTGATTTATTATTTAACAATACTCCAGCTCCTTTTCAATTAAACAGACCAAATAGCTCTGTGTGTAAGACTATATCAGAGGATTAAAAGAGTTACAGTATCATGGTAAATAAAATGTGTTTGTCATATGGGATGAACCTTATTGGTGGGGCTGATGCACAATAGTCTGACACCAGAGTGGTTAGTGCAGCTAAAGAAGCGAGGAAACTAGAGTGACTGTCATTCATATTCTACTCAATTCAAACTTGCATCCAACTTATTCTTAGTTTTTCTGGGGATGACAATGAGGACCAGCTCCATGCATCAGACAATCCAGTTGATCGGGATGATGGGATCATTTGATACAGGTCTTATATAGTAACAGCCTGAGCATGGACTGTTATAAGTTCTGGATAGAGTTTTCTTAGCTTATCTTTGCCATCAAGTGCGTTTCATTTATTTTATTTTGTTTCCTTCAAAATGCACTAGTTTTCGATGATCATTTTTTGCTGTTGTTTTGCTATCATTTTTGTTATTGATCTATATTGATAGGCTTCTGTTGAGAAAATATAGGTACCATTTGGACCTTTGCAAAAATGTTTTTGGAGAAGGGGTCTACCCTGATGTGGAAATGACCAATATATATTATGGAGGCACAAGAATTGCCGGTATGCTTATATATTGATACTTTTCCAACAGTATGGTCGTATAATGGTTAGGAATATCGTAAGCGGTTAGTCTTGTTTCAAAATTACAAACTATACTTTTGTTCTTAAGACAAAATATAGCTAATTTCATATTTTAGTTTATCATGTTTCTTATGATAGTTCATGTTCTTTTTAAGGAGACTAGCCTAGCTTTTCATACTCTTTTATAGTATATCACTTGTCAATCACCAAATTATCAATAAGTATTAAAGGACACAAGTAAAGTAGATAAACGATTACGAGTGTCGAAGGGCAACTGATACTTCTCTTTTTCTAACAACTTCATAATTATATCATCTACTTTTATAAATTTAATCATACACAAGATAAATTGAAAGCCTTGTCAATAGACTTTTACAAAAACTAATCTAATTAAGACTGTTTACATGGATTTATTTATTTTATTACTCTTCAACCTGTGTTTAGTGTTGCAATAATTTTCATATATCACTTGTTTGAGCTCACAGTGATCCATATTGTTGCATAGTTGCAATAAGATGGCTATGAAACATGTCGAGGTTGTAATTCAGTCATTAACAATCAGAAAAATTACATCGATCAGTGCATCGGAAAACTGAGGATTCTATTTGAAATTAGGTTCGAAGATAGTTTTCACAAACGGCTCACAGGATCCCTGGCGTCATGCATCTAAACAAAAGTCATCAGAAGATTGTAAGACATTGCATTTTCTTCCAAGCAAACTGTTTATTACAGTGCTATTTTCTCTTACTAAATGCTTTCCTGTTCTAAATTTGTTTCCATCTATAATTTCTTAAGATCAGTCTTTTATAAAATTTCATTGAAAACAAATAAATAATATACCTCTCGAGTGTGTATAAAATACGAAGCGAAAGTGAATGCTCATCTTAATCATTGCTCATTATCTTGTACTCACTAGTGCAGAATCAGTTTGTTTCTGGATCACTTCTTAGTTTACCTAATCGCACGGGCATTCCAAAAGACTAAAATTATCAGCAAGCTGAGCAATTGCTTCAAAAGTTCATTCTATTTAGCACGAGTGCTCGGTAATATTAGTTTCATCTTTGTTACAGTGCCTTCCTACTTAATCAAATGCCATAACTGTGGGCATGGCAGTGATTTCAGAGGTTGCCCTCAGTCACCTTTGAATATTGAAGGTATAGCTGGTTTCTTGTAAATTACTTTCCGACTCAAGCCAATTATTAACCGAACCACCCTGTTTCCGTAGGCAATGCCGACAAGTGCACGTCACCTGAAGCAGTGCAAAAAGTGAGACAACAAATCATACAAAATATCGACTTGTGGCTCTCTGAATGTCAAATTGCAGGTATGAGTTACTTAGAATAGTTGCTACGGTTCTTTTGAATGCTAATTTGCATCATTAAACTGGTTTTAATGGGGGTAAACTAATAGAAATAATGCCCTAGCATTATCGGCATGTAGAGCCCAACTAACCTAGGATCCTGAGATATCTTATTTAGTGTGTTTACGGCAGTTTTTTTATGGCGATGGCTGGAATTTCATTGCAGTCATGAATTTCTACAGAGGGTCGTAGAGTTTAGAAGATGTCTTACAAAACATTGGAAGATTGCCTATAGAGGAACTTTTTTCTGTGGGAACTTTTGGTGTTCAGGTAAGGTTTCACTTTTTATTCGGTATCCAGCTGGGAGTATAGTGTAGATTCTAGGGATATTGAGCAAGGTGTGGACATCAATTCATTTGATTCCCATGCAGTTCTCGCTCGTATAGAGTTTCATGAACATTGATAATTTTATGGAGACTCTAGTCGGATAAAGAGGATGTAAGGATCTTAGTAGTACAGATTTAGATTCAGATAAAATTTCTAAAGGATGTTTAATTCTATAAGAGCAAGGCATAGTCGCATCTAGGGAGCTGCCATGCGAAGAAGACAATGACTCGGAGCAAGCCCAGAGAGTGAGGAAGAAGACATTACTCTTGTTTTTGTAGAGCAAAAATTCTTGTGTGCTATATGTTTGCTCTATAAGATCTTGTGTTTGGGAGATGATTAGGCGGTAGAGTCTTAGAGAGTCGGTATAGAGAGGCTCCAAATATCACTATAGAGCCGCTAGGAAAGTTCGGCGGGTGGCTCATGGTAAATAGATCCATATGACATCTTAGGATGATACATAAGATGTGCAACATGGGTAGAATGCTCTAGTCACATAGTGCATTTCAAGACACAAGAGAGATGAAAGAGAAGGTTTGTTAGTTATCTACGAGCAATCTTGAGGACCTCTTTGTGGTCGCGTAGTGATGATAGAAGATTAAGATCATTTTGGAGGATGACTTTGGAGTATCAAATGTAGCGTAGAGTAGCATCTCATTTTGAGCAACAACTAAATTTACAATGATGTTTACGCGGCGGTGGCTGAAATTTCATGACGACGACTATGAATTTCTCACCGACGGAGCATCCTAATGGAGAATGGTTGGTGGTTGTGAAATATCATATTGATCGTAGAGAATATGATTTTCATCTCATAGAGAGCTTTAGTGTCTAGTAAGTGCTAGAGATGAGGGAGGGTTTCTATCTTTTCTCCATCATGATCGAAAGAGAAGTGCAAAGTAGATTGAGAGGGTAAAGTGTGGATATTAACTCGTCCAATGTTTTATTGTATTTTTTCTCATATTATATAGACTTCAATTCTCGCTATAGACGTGTAGACATATGTCGAACTATATTAAATTATCTTCGAAACTCCGGATACTATCTACATGTATGGTTTAAGAGAGTAGACTTAAGTGGTACTAGAGTAGACCTCTTTAATTCTTCCTTTTATGTATCTTTCTTCGTATTCCTCGCATCCTACTTAACCGTAAGTGATCGTAAATTTTCAAATACTTTGGATTTTGTACATGCATGTTTCCTTATTTATTATTGATGTGAAGCTGAAATCTTGCTCGATCGCTATATTTTGAAGGTTCAAATGACCAAGAAAATTAAATTTATACAATTAGGATCAAACATGGTGGTGCTATTCGGTAAGTAGTCGAAGAAATATTAGTAATTTTAATTCCTAATTCTTATTTATTTGCTATATACCTTCGTATAGGATGTTCTAATTTCGATTACTTCTTTTTAACTCAATCTTGCCTATGATCATAATCTTGAAGTTTATGCTTTTAACTCAATCTTGCCAAGACAAGAAATAATAATAAAATTATTCCTTTTTTTCTATACTTATAATAATTAAAATTTTGAATTCATTGTTTTAGTATAATAATGATTGAATGTGTCCATTAGAAAAGTAAATGTTTAGTATATTCTCGAGGTGCATATCTTCTAGACTTTCTCAATGAGATCGTCAATTAAGATATCGACCTCATGTCGTGCAAATGGTATTAGAGCGAGCACCCATACTCCTACATGATGGCAGAGAAGATATAAAACTCCTCGAGAGAGTGCCTTTATCATTAGATTCATTAGTCGATGTGCTAGAATTCTTATTCCCGCATAAGAGGTCGTAGGCCTTTACGTGTGCATCCACACCTATCCATCGTATCTACCACGCCTAGTTTGCCTAGTGTTGCTCAGCCTTGCCGCAACCATATGCTCCCATAACCGGTTTGCCTCACTAGTTTTGTTTCTTCCATGAAGATTTAGTACGACCAATTTAATATGCAACTAGAAACTGAAGGCGACATAAGAAAATCGAGAACAAATCTACAAAATAGACAAAAAAAGGGCAGCATGGATAATGGATATAGGCATAGAATAAGGCTCGATAAAAGCAAGCATTCGTAAATAATGAAATTAGATTAGAAATGCCATATCTCGATCGACACAATTTGCTACGGAAATGCATTGTAGAAACCAACAATGTCACGATTCGCTCTAGGAGCCCTGCAACTATGAGCATAAAGTGGTCTTCTGGTAGAGTGGTGCCCCTAAAAGTTCTTACCGCAAGTATAAAGTAAACTTACGATAAACTTCCCGTGTGTTTTGTAGTTGATTTTGTGTTGCTTAATATGTTCGCGATGATGATAGAACAAGATTCATTCGCGCGCGATAAGATTTCCCCATCTTTAATGGTACTTTTTGCGCTAGAGCTTTCGAAAACAAATTGCTTCGATTTTGATCTTCATACAACATTTAGTCAAGAACACATACACATTTTCTGGATGTCTCTCATTCATGTAACTGATCTTGTTCTTTCAGGAGCTGATTCTGATGAGCTAGACTCAATTCTCTTGCCGACGAGGATGGCCACGAGTTACCGATCGCTTTAAGTGATACATAACTCCCTACATCGTAAACTAGAGACGACGAAGACGAAAGGTTTCGAAAGGGTATAACTGTTCGCGGCACAGATGCTTCAAGTTCTTGCATTCGATGATGCTTCGAGTTCTTGCATTCACATGGAATTAGCTCATGACACTTGCAAGCTGTAATTTTATCGTCGGATGATGGCACTTTGGCAGACCTAATCTGTTTGTCGCAGTCGATATTTTATCTATTTTCGTCGCAAATCTCTAATAAAAACAAATATATGCATATCTCTAAAGAATTTATCCTTGTAACAGCTATAGTTTATAATTGTCATAATATGTTAACCACTTCAGCTAGTGTTGTAGTAGCTATTAATCGTAGATATTATGACATTATAGTAGTTACGATTCGTAGTTATTATAATTCAAGTCAATATTAGTCAACACCTTATTTTTCTTAAAAGGTTGCACTATTTTGAAAAGATATCAAATGAACATCACCTTTAGTATAAAAGTGTTATAAGGTTTTAGCTAAAATTGCAACAATATACAACAATTTTGATCAAAATTGTTTTAACTTTAATTAAAATTATTTTAACATTGATTATAGTTATTTTAATTTGATCAAAATAATTTGGACAAAAATTAAGGTGGTGTCTTTTTTTTTTTATTGTCATAGGGTGTTTCATATTTATTTTTAATCAAAAGGGTGTTTTATTTCACGATTTTATCATATACATTTATTCAAATGTCCTTTAATATTATTTTATAATGTTCAATATTGTTATTTTTATCTAAATCTTGAGCTAATTGAATATGTTATAATAATTACGGTTTCGTAGCTGTTAAAATATAAATAGAAATTTAAAAATTCATGTTAGAGTTTTATATTATCAGTATTATTATTTTTTGTTTAAATCTTCAACCGATTGAATACGTTGTAGTAGTTATCGTTTTGTAGCTACTACAATATTAATTTTTATTCATATTGTAGTGGCTATGAAATCGTAATTATTATAACGTGTCTGATTAATTTAAGATTTAGATAAAAAATAATAATATTGAAAGATATTTAGATAATATGGACATTCATTTGACAATGGCAAATTATTTTATGTTCATCAAAATTATTCTAAATTTAATTAAAATTATTAAAATTAGTTGAAATCCCATCTGTCCACTAGATAAATCGGTGGCCATGATTGGCCCTTGGTAAGATCATCATCTGCCACGTCACCACAACCCGGCCAATCAACTTCGTGCAAAAAATCACAATACCAGAGCCGCAGCCAATCACACCGCTCGAACCTGATCGGCTCGGCCCCACCACATCCACGTTCCCGCCATTTAGCGCCGCTCTCTGCCTTCCTCCTCCTCCGCAGCAAACCAGCGCCGCAACCGACAGCCATGGCATCCGTCGCCGCAGCCACCGCTCCGGCCTCCCTCCGGGCCTCCGACATCCTCGGGACTCGCCTCAACGTCGCCGTCGCGCCTCGAGCAGCCCCCGCGACGCTGCAGGCCGGGTCCTCCAAGGTCGTGGCGCTTTTTTCCAAGAAGAGCGCCGCCGCCAAGGCGAAGGCGGCTGCAGCTTCTCCGGCGAGCGAGGAGCTCGCCAAGTGGTACGGTGAGTCGGCTTCCTACTCGCCCCCGCCGCCACTAATGCTTGCGAGTCGTTCGATAGAATTACGCAGTGAAAAGGGTATTCAAGTACTTCTCTTTGGCCGGTGGTGTTTCAGGTCCCGACCGGAGGATTTTCTTGCCGGAGGGGCTCCTGGACCGGTCGGATGTCCCCGAGTATCTCACCGGCGAAGTCCCCGGAGAGTAAGTTCGATCCTCCAATTTGCAATCAAGGAGAGATCTTGTTGACTAAATCTGACATCTTGTAATTTCTCATCTGGTCTCTTTGCAGCTATGGCTATGATCCTTTTGGGCTGAGCAAGAAGCCAGAAGACTTCGCCAAGTATGCCACCCATTTGCTTGCTTATCGTCAAAAGGACATCTCTTTTTTCAAAATTTATTAAAAGGATCTTCCAACTTGTATTTCATATCCAAAATACCTCTTTATTCTCGATCGGTACGACTCGATAACCCTTCGAGCTGTTTTGTACAAAGCAACTCTAAGGCGGAGCACAAAGGAGGGGGTATTTACGATATCAAATTATAGGTGGAATGTTATTTTGATAAATTTTGAAAGGAGGATGCTCTTTTGATGATCTGAATTCTCGATTGTTGTCGGTCGGAAACAAGGTCTATCGAGAAGATTCTCGATTTCATTTGCCCTAAAAGTTTCAAATGGTGTGCAGATATCAAGCTTATGAGCTCATCCATGCAAGGTGGGCTATGCTTGGTGCAGCAGGGTTCATCATCCCTGAGGCTTTCAACAAATATGGTGCCAATTGTGGCCCTGAGGCGGTCTGGTTCAAGGTAATTTTCGATAACTCATGGTCTATTTACTCTCCGATCGAATAACCAGCTTACCGAGTTTATATACACTGCGACCGTATGCCAAGAACATAGGCAATTGAGTCATTGTGCATGGTCTACATCACGACTCGGCTACATTTCGAATCCAACCGTTGGCCCAAACTCTTGAATTCATCTAAGCTTATAAATGTTTCTTATGGTAAATGTTCGGTAATTTGTCGATGTGTTTGCAGACAGGTGCTCTTCTTTTGGATGGGAATACATTGAACTACTTTGGCAAAAACATTCCGATCAATCTTGCTTTGGCTGTCATTGCTGAGGTTGTGCTTGTTGGGGGTGCTGAATACTACAGAATTAACAATGGACTCGTAAGTAAAGCGAAAAATTCGATATCCTCCTTCGAGTTTCAGGTTTATGGATGAATATCATCCGTCTATTCGGTTGTAGGATTTGGAGGATAAGCTGCATCCAGGAGGTCCATTCGATCCCCTTGGACTCGCTAATGATCCAGACCAAGCTGCGATTCTCAAAGTGAAGGAGATCAAGAACGGCCGGCTAGCCATGTTTGCGATGCTCGGCTTCTTCGTGCAGGCCTATGTCACAGGGGAAGGACCAGTGGAGAACCTCGCCAAGCATCTTAGTGACCCATTTGGAAACAATTTGCTTACTGTGATCTCCGGAGCAGCCGAGAGAACTCCGACCCTGTAAAGCTCGCATTCGTATCATGTAAGACAACGACAACAACCAGTGCTTAACAAAACATTGGCAATTGACTCGAAACTTAAATCGATGTTTGTATCATGTAATTCACTCGACTAGGCTTGAATTGAATGTGCCACAGACCTATGGAGGGAAAACCTAATGTTTCAAAATAGTAGGATTCTTCAAAATTGTAACTCTACATCATGAGATTTAGGAGTATTTACTTCTTTTATAAGCACTCATAGTATCATCATGTATGTCGTTGAACCGGCTATCGATTTAGTTCGAGTCATGCCTCATAGTATCATCATGTGAACGATTAGAAGGTTGGATTCGTTAATACGGGGAGTTAGAACTTTTCTTAAGAAAAGTGAACTTCTATTTGCCTTTGGTTTTCTTCTTTAGTCTTCTTCTTCCTTCATTCAGTATATAATTTGTATGATTTATCAAATTTCCATCAAATATCTACTAGATATCATCAATATATCAATATGCATTAGTCTATGCTTAGGATATGCATTAGTGCTGGAGGTAATTATTATTAAAATTATTTAAAAATAATAATAACACTTTAAAAATAGAATAGAATATATATTACTTAAAAATGTTATACTTCAAAATGTCTATGGGCCCACTTCTTAGCACAAACTTGTATCTAGTGTCGGGCTTGACACAAGTCTACCGAAGTCTCAAGATCGAGCTGAGACCGCGACTATAACCCAAGGCATGTTGTCACTTAGTCGAAGAATTCAACTAAACTACTAGGTTGTCTACCACTACCTAGAAGCGCATAAAGGGAAAGAGAGGCTAAGCAAGGAGAAGAGTGGAGACCGTTGGAACAATGAGAAACGACTAAAGGGGATGAATAGTCGATCGCTTGCATAAGTACTTGTGTCTATAATCCATTAGTACATGGGTGAAAATATAAAGAAAAACAAATACAAAATGCAAAAGGCAATATGATATGCATGGTTTGATAACCTCTAGTTCCTATTTTACGATCTATGATTCGTCTGTGGATTACTCCTAAAATGCACTCTATCTTTTCTCCTTCTTAGATACCCTCCAACAATGAAAAACCTCTATACAACCTTGAACTAATACAACAAAATACAAAAGATAAGTAAAAACCAAATATAATATAAAGAAGAGATTACAACAATGAAACTTTGCATTGGTTTGTTTTCTTTCATTTTTTTAAATAATTGGGTATACAATTCTTACGAGTTGACTGATTTCTAGATGGATAGTTTGGTCCTACATTCCATCCACCAAGTAAATTCAAAAAGTATAGTGACTCTTAATGTGACGATCTAGTATCACTAGTAGTTCAATCATTCGTAAGTATACTTTGCATAGGAATTAAACCATGATTGCTTGGAAATGGACTTGCCTCTTACCACCATATCGAACTTTAAGAGCATTTGATTTCTTTAACTTTGAATTTGGTCAGGATGGCTCAAGAAAAAACACGTAATGCAACAGCAATCCTCAAGAATTGATTGCAAAAATCTCCAAGTAAAACCCTCTTTACAGAGCTCTTGTTGGCTGTTGGAATCCACAGTCAGATATCCAGTTTGATTCCCAATTAAGACGTATTTGTAGAAATTTTCTTTCAAATGGAGAGCGCAATTAAAAGATGATAGGTGTCTGGGCTGACCACTGCGTGCACTTTTCGATTTATCCTAGTAGTCGATGGAAAACTTCCGTAGAATTAAATCGATCACTTGTCAATGAAACTAACTAAGATTTATTATTTTTCAAAAACTGCTTGAGTCGATTGACTCTTCATCCAGTTGATTGGTTTTTGGATTCCTACGGTAATATCAGTTTATTAATAACTTATCCTAGTTGTGCGCCACGCTCACGTGCACCGCCACCAGCCCCAGGCCGGCGATCAAGCTGTTCGAGGGCCCGTACACCATGTACTGAGCCCCCTCCTCCTGGAATCGCCGGCAGGCGGGAAGAGCTCGTCGGTGCCGAGTTGGCGTTGTATCCTAGAGGGAGGGAGCTTGTGCGGCCCCACCGCCAGCTTCAGCTCCCCGACCAGCTCGTCCGCCCACCCGTCGAGATCCTCCCACGCGTCGCCTTGCCGCCGGCCGAGCTCGCCGAGGACCACCTCGAGGAGGCCGCTGGCGGCGGAGAGCCGCTTCTGGTGCTGCGCGAGCTCCGCGCGGCTGTCGTAGAGCTCGCCATGACCTCGCGAATCAAGTCCCGCTGCCGGTCGATGTCCAGCCCGATGATCGGGTACCGACCCTTACCGCCTAAGCCGGCGAAGACAAATATGGAGAACAGGTTGATTGACAGCACCAGGATCAAGATCTTGAGCTTGGATCGGTCGGAAAGGGATCGATTGTAGAATTATTTGTATATCTTTTATTCTTACTATGATATTCTTACCCAAGAAGGAAGTGTGTAAACCTAATTCTAACATGATCAATATTTATGGATAGGGAGGATGCTGAATTTGTAAGAATTATTTAAAATATTCTACCAAATTTTTTATTCCTATTTTAATGAAGAAAAAAAATTACTCTAAGTTGATATTCCTCTAGTTATTAATTTTATAAATATTCCTCTAAGTTGATATTTGTAATTTGCCCATAATCATAATTCAAAAACAATTACGTTTTTTCTCTTCCATAAGCTTTCACACTCCAAAATCAATCATGTTCTTTAAATGAGGGTTATTAACTACTAATTATCCTTGTCTGATATAAAAAGTCTTAGTCCAAACACAAAACTCCCATCAATATAAAATCACAAGAAAAAATCTAATATATATAATTTTATTCTACATTGCAAATGACTATTCCTATGATTCAAACTAAAACTTAGTATTCAATTAAAACCGAATCAAACCGAATTAATCAAAAATCAAATAAATCAATATAATTTTTTTCGAACCAACTGAATCGACCGAATTTTCTAATAAAAATCAAACAAATCAAATCGATATTTTATCGGTTAATTCAGTTTTCAACCGAATTAACCAAATTTTTTAAATATTATAAAAAATTTACTAATTAATTAGAAATTTATAAATTTATTTATTTAAAATTTATAAATTATTTTCCTAATTCGATTTATTCGATTTAACCCAATAAAAAATTTTAAAATCAAAATCGAACCGAATTAACCAATTTTTTTTTAAAAATAACTGAAATTTCGAAATAATCGAATTGAATTTTTTAAAATTCGATCGATTTATTCAGTTTAACTGAATTTTTGCTCACCCCTAATTTAAACTCATGACCACCGAACAATCATTCTCTCTATTAATAAAATACTTAGCAATAGAAAACTTCTTGTTCTTTCAACTATAATCACTAAGCAACAATAATGGTAATTAAAAAAAAGTTCATTCATTCAACACCGTGTGTTTTGCTTTTCCTCAGACTTCTTATAACTTCAACATAGAAATTACACATTTTTTCACAACCATAAATCTATAGAGAGTGATATAGATATAAATACAGCAAACAACCACAAATCACAAGATATACATGGATACAAAAATCGAAGTTTGGGTTTTTTTTTTTTTTTTTGTATCTCTGCATCCGAGTACTTTTGTCCATGTTACAAAATTTGACACGATAGTAAGGCTCTCACTTAAATCAAGCCAGCCCAGATGAACACTAGAAGGCAAAGACTACATCACCCTTTTCACCCACTTAATATTTTATCTACACTAATTGAACAGATAACAGAAGAGCCCCTAGAGAAGTAACACTAGGTTCTCTGATTGTAAGGGGATAGAGTGACTATATATAATTCAAGCAATAGCACTATCTTAATGTCAGAAGATTACCTTCTTTCAGTCTGCTGTATGATAAAGTTCAAGCAGATATGAGGATGGATTGGTTGGCGATGGCTTAGGATGATAGACGCAGCGCCATTTGTTGGAGAAGCAATCGCTTCTGTGCAGCATTGATAAGGCCACTGCATTCTGCATTTACAAGGACTTCTGTCATGATGGCAGCGGCATGCCCAGTAGGCTCCTCAGATGCCCTCCTCAACATGAAAACCTGTAACAACAATTCAATTTTGGGTCCTTGAGAGAGAGAGAGAGAGAGAGAAACTAGGCTATCCTACAGGTCAACTACAAATGTTGACAAGTTTATGGGAAACACTAAGGCTAAGTTTACTTGAGGGGAAAGACAGGAGAGGAAGGGCAAAAAGAGAGAAACAGTTGTGTAACATTCAGTATGATGCCCACTCCTTCCAGCACACTCCATTACCCTCCTTGGAGAGGGTCAATTTGTTCGCAAGAATGTAGGGGGTCACTGCCACTTTGGCAGTCTCGGATGAGCCAGTTGATTAAGTGGTTTTCGGCATCAGAGGACATGGGCTCCTGTAGTCAAGCACCCATCTAGGCTTCTAATCTTTCTTCGATCACATTTTTTGGCCTGTTATTCACCAGGAAAAATGTTTGCTTCCCCTTAAATATACTACTCTCCATTGCTTTTGAGTCCCTTTCCCATGTTAGTTATGGTCTCACAAGCTAGAGCTATACTTAGCCTTGCAACAATTATAAAGGAGAAAATAAAAAATGAGACAAACTCTCTCCGTTCCATGCGAGTAAGCCCCTTGAGAGGTAGCTGGACGAAGTGACAGAGATGAAATAAGTTATATAAAAGAGGACTATTGTTTTCTTCCAATTAGACGGATGAATGGATAGATGATTTCATAATAGGCAAAGGATAAATTAAACAATATTCGCTTGGCTATTCAATCATCCATCCATATTCATCTGCTCGGTCATTCATCCATCCAACTAAAGAGACGCTTAAGTTTGTGCAAAATAAAAACTATCATGTTCATCAAATATCAGCATGGCACAAATAAGACATAATTTAATTGTAGATATTAAAGACATGATAAGAGAAAAAAAATACCTGCCCATGATGCACTATTTCAAGACAACCAGGTTTTTGAATCCAGGGTTCTCCATCGATCTGAACAGGAAATGGACTGTCAATGTGTAATTTTATTACCTTTCCTTGGGCCAGCCTATGGGCTTGTGAAAGCCCTACCTATTCACCAGAGAGCATGTGTCAAAATGGTATCCTAGTCCATGGCAAAAATGTACCAAACAAAGATACTGAAGATTTATTATCAGATATTTGTGTAAAAGAAACAAGAACTAGAAATTTTTTTGCTATATCACGTCTTCATTCAGTTTTATCAAGTTTGCTAAGAGAAAGGATTATAAGTTGAAACCTGGAGTTTCCCAAGGTGCCATGTTCCGGATATGCATACTACTTCAAGTGTTTTATCATGCATTGACTGCATGTCATAATCATCCTCGTGTTCATAGTCATTTTGCCAAAGGTCTACCCCTCCCATATAGCTACTAATATTTAAGACAAGCACACCTTCTGCATTCTGATCAACGTGAAAAATATGTATAAAAATAAGATAGATACCAAAACA
The DNA here is from genome assembly GCF_044706935.1 of Curcuma longa. Lineage (NCBI taxonomy): Eukaryota > Viridiplantae > Streptophyta > Magnoliopsida > Zingiberales > Zingiberaceae > Curcuma > Curcuma longa. The sequence goes on along the minus strand of NC_133873.1, from coordinate 6,135,210 downwards.
AAATTATATGGATGAAAACAAAATTATATGGATGACAAGCAACAGAGGGTAATCTCACCTCAGGTATTTCAATCGCATGACCGTCAACTTCCAGTCTGATGCTCCATGGTAAATCAGCACATGCTCTATCCATGATATCCTTGGCACCCTCTTTAGCATATCGCAATTTATTAACGAACTGTAAGTTGCCAATCAGAGGAAATAGTAAGTAATTAATGTGCATGGTTAAAATAGTTTGTACCAAAAAAAAAGACATTTTCAATTATGCTTGCCAAAAACTTGCAGGTCATATGTAGATATGCTATTCAGAAATAGATAGGTCAAATTAACTTAAACTGCTGTTGAGGGTAAACGAAGACCACAAAAATTCTACAAACATGAAAAATAAGATCGAAATAATCATGATACTTAGAATTATGTGGAGCTCATAGGGGCATAAGATCCTTGTAGGGTTTGTTTTTCTGTTGCTGTTCTAGTTGTATTTGAATATCCTCTTTAACATCCTAGAAGTTTCTAAAAAATGTTCATGAGTATATATTACAAGGTGGATGAAGAAGATCATGGTTTTCATGACCTACTGCACCCTGGATTCCTTGTAGAAGACCTTTCATCTTTCATAGTGACACATCCCGTACAAAGTTCATCCAGTATAAGTGGCGTAAGGTCTGTGTTTTGAGATGAAAAAGAAAACAATTCCAGCAAATAAAATAACAATAATAATAATGATAATAAAAACCAAGACATCCAACTTATACGTGCAATATCATCCATTATGATGTTAGCAAACAAAGTAATATTGATTTGTAATTTTTGGCATGTCTATATTTCGCCAAAAGGTTACTGTTACTGAAAGTAGCATCCACTGTACATAAAAATGTTAACATGTTCCAGGTCAAAATAAACAAAGGATTAGTTAGTGCGAGAATTATTAAATTAATGAGAAAGAGGACACCATGTTGTGACTTAAGGCATACTATGCAGTTGCAGTAGTACTAGATTGCTACGATTTTGAAGCTGTCTTCTGTCAAACCATAAAATTTTGATTTTTCAGATATGACACAGAGGCAAATTCACTAAAGCCTGGTAAAAGAACTAATACGCAAAAGTACCGCATATCTTGTATATCAACTAACAGCAGAAAGATAGCAGCTAAAGTGGAAAAAAAACAAAAGAAGCCATTACCTGACTGTAAAACTTGTCGGGTCTTTCCTCCCGATTCATATGAAAGTCATAAGCTACTTTTGCATCACATCCAATGCCTATTAGAAAAGAATGGTAAGGGGGAAATTTTTTAACTAAAATTGTATCTATAGTATATTCAAGTATAGACAAAGGTGGCAAACTGTATAAGCAAGCATACCTAGATAGTTTGTCATAAATTTCATTTGCTTTAAATTTTCACCTTGCTCCATATCATGTTCTTTAATCGTCACATGCCAGCGGTCTAGCATTGTAACTACTGCACTGTCGATGTCTTGAAGAAGGGATCCTAGACCACCTTGCCCTTCAACAGAAGATAAACCTCCTCCCCAGTGTAATACTCGGGACAAGTCATTCCCTGTGCCAAGGGGAAGTATTGCAACAGGAGGAGGAGAGTCAAAGTTTTCTTTTTCAATGGCATCAAGAACCCAGGCTACAGTACCATCTCCACCACAGACAAGAACTCTAAAATATTGGACGTTATGAAACAACTTCAATCCAACTTCTGGTCCCTGTGTAGAACTTAATTCAAATACCTGAAATGATTAAACATAACAATCAGCAGAATTAATAGGACTAATAATTTGTGAACATAACATCAAGTAGCAGATCATACAACCATGTCAAAGATCTTCACATATATTTTTTGAACACTCTTGTTAAATTGTAACCTTAATAGTCCACTTCACTAATCCACTGTATGAATTAGTCTCTCTCTCCCTGCACTCAAAGGGCATGCAAACACATTCTTGCATTGCTCACCATCTCTCTATCTCTCTTTCTCTAATGTGCTTTCTCATGCAGACTCCTCAAATGAAGGTCAAGATAAATTTCTATACTTTGATATTATATTGCCAAAGCAATGTACCAATCTCTCTTCTTATGAACTGTCCTGACCTTGCACTTTAAGAACCACTTAAACCCGTTGTGCTTTTGCATACAGATTCACCAAGTGAAGATCAAGATATGTTATGATACATTGATATAATATTGCCATAGCAAATTACCAGCCTTTCTGATTAAGAACTAACCTAACTTACAATTAGGGATCACTTACATATCATTATGCTTTCTCAGTGAGACTCCTCAAGTGAAGATCAAGATTTATTTAGATACTGTGATATTATATTGCCAAAGAAAACTATGAAACTTTCTGGTTACATTTTGTTTTGGACCATTTAAATATCATCGACCCTCACAATAATTTGTGTGCCTAGGTGAAATCTACCTGAACAAAATATGAATAGAAGACTTATTCAGAGAATGCAAGTTGATAAAAAAAAAACATTGTCAAAATGTGCACTAATATGTTAGAAACAGAGATCATAATACTTGTGAAAGATGTTATCCAAAGAGGAGCATAAAGAACATTTACCTGTACAGGGTTCAGTAACATGTTCAATCTCCTCCTTACAGAGGTGCCATTCTGACCTCCACTCTTGGCATTGATAAAAACAAGTAGAGGTCTGGAATCTTGCGGCATATCCGCCAGCTTGTACTTTTCTTTACCATCGCAGGCAATAGCATCCTTGTTTTTTGTGTTGAGGTCCTTTTTGGCAATTCTAAGACTTGACAATGAATTTTCCAGATTATTTTTTTCGTGATATTTTCTCCATCCAGCAAGCCAGCAACACAATGATTCAAATATAGAATTTTCCTCAGCCACACTCAGCAGTCTAGTATTAGGGTTTCCAATAAGAGAAGACTGGTTATTCCCATTTTTACTTCGGTTTCTTCGCCTTCTCATGCGTCCTCTCATTGATGAAGAAATGAACTCCTCCTTAATAGAACTGAACATATCACTTTTTGATTGTCTTACACCTACTTCTTTGACAGAAAGAGGAGAAAGAATAAGCCTTCTAAGAGGACCCAAATCACAATCATTACCAGTCTCCTTTATTAGTTTGGGATGACAATCTACATGTATAAGACGCCGACACCACAAGCAGCGCCATATAGGAGATGCACCAAGAAAAGGTATACCACATAGTTCATCACAGTAATAACAGAAAGAAGACATCTCGGTATTTTGATCTAGATCCACCCATCTCTCTGACCAATGATGGAGCAAGTGAGATGCACCAGCCTGTGCCACACATTTGCAGTCTTTTGCAGCATATTGGGAGCATCGAAAATGAGCTGCAACACCACAAACAGAGCAACGATGAATGGGACCATTGTGCATCCCGTTGGAACCAACTGCCTGCGGAGACACAAGTGAAAGTAAACAGACACAGCATGTGGAAGGTTGATCACTATGTGAAAAGTCCTCTGCCCATATGTGGGAAGAAGTTGGACATTTTAGTGTTTCCCATGCCTTCTTTTTTTCCCTAGCCGCAGCTTTAACCCAATTAAGGGATACTTGCCTCTGCAATTTCAGGAAAGCATAAACAGCAGCTAAAAGCCCAAAGGATCCAGCAGTAAGCCAAGCAAAAACCCCAAATCCAGGAACCTTAAAGTCAGTAGTAGCCAGTCTTAAAAGTAAAGAGCTAAAATCCATCATTAGTAGCCTCAGGCTTCCTTTGATTAATGTAGCTTGTTATAGCAGAACAAATGATTCCCAAAGCAAACCTGAAAAAAAAATCTAAATCACCATTTAGTAATTTCATTTAAGGATGCAAAATGAGGTTATTGTCCACATCATTAAACTAACTAAAGGACTAGAGGCATGTAATATATGAAAATCCATTTATCATTAGTATATCTAGAAATCAAAACAAACATTAGGCACAAATGAGACTGATAACAACTTCAAATTATAAGTGCTTCTCAAAGCACAGAAATTATAAAGCTAGAAATGGAATTTCAATTTGTTTGCTAGATTAACTCAACCTAGATCCTCCGTGTTAGTGTTAGTGATAGTATCCTAGAAAGAAACAGGATTGTAAAAGATAATCACACTCTGCAATGTAATTGCATCTCATTATTAATCAATTTTGCTAAGTTTGAGCAATTAGTAGATTGTAATAAAAGAACCCAACCACATCTTTGCTTTAGTGATAGATCAAGTGAGATGTGAAACAATAATAGAGTACCGATTTTGTTCTTGGTCATAGTGATCTTGAGAACATAGATATCATCTTCATGGTACAAACGATGCATGCTATATCACACCTATAAATATCATCATGTCTAAACAAGTATATGGATGGGTATATTTATAACAAGCCATTAGACGTGATTTGCCGTAAGTATCCATTTGATATGTTACCTAGTGTCTATGGGATGCAGTAGTTGAATGCAATTGGTGCTTAGACTTTAGATTACTATTCATCCTGTAAGAAGACCAATATATTTTGATGTTTGTTGTTTGGCCCCTTGAAAGGGTTACATGCATGCTTGTTGTTAGGGATGTTATAAATCTTACAGAGATGAGGGCGTGACCAATATAGGACTTATCATTCCTACTCAATGCTGGTAACCATGTGGATCAATCCTATGTACAATGGAATTCAATTGAGAACACTTCTTGAGTTAATATTCCTTCAGGTAGGACATAATGTATAAAATAAATATTTGGATGTGTCCTACGATGTAAATACTAGGAAAAGTTGCAAGGGCATGTTGTGAAATAAGATGATAAAAGGACTATATTGCTTAGTAACATTGTTGGAAAAACGGTCACTTACTTTTAGACTAGTGTGTAGGCGTGATGTCTTGCTAGAGGTTAACTAGTCTTGTATGCCTAAAGTAATGAAAACAGTTTTAGTGGGGTCAAAGTGTTTGATCACTTATGTACATTCATTGTCACAATGCATATAGTTTGAGGACGAGTAGTAGATAACTAAATGTAAATTATCTCATCAATTAATGAAATTAATTATTAACTAAGTTGATTAATTGGGATAAATTATGACTTAATTTATCTGATTAAATAAAGAGAGATTAATTACAAAATTAATGGTTAATTTGCACAATGTAAATTTGAGAGATCAAATTATAAATTAATTGAGTTAATTAATTTTAATATGAATTTTATTTCAGTTCAGATTAGGTTTATAAATATTGTAAAAATTAATTTAGAATAAAATATATTTTTTAATAATTTTACAAAGGATATAAAATATTGAAATGGTTTCAAAAAACCTTCTTGCAATTTTTTAAAATTAAATTGAAAGAGAATTAATTAGATAAGATCCTAATTAATATCTCTTAATTAGAAGGTCTGATTAATGAATTAGTTGAGAAGTTTTCTTAATTAATTAGATCTAATGACTAGTATTAAATCCTAAGGGATATAAATAAGATGCCTGTGATGAGATCTATGTACAACATTATATACAACTTAAGTAGTTTTATTGTAATAACGAAAACAAAATCTAACCACCCTGGATTGGCTATTTCACTCTCTCCCTTGGCTATTGGGATTATCACTGCCACCATCAAAACCATCTAGGAGCCATTGCCACTTTGAGCTCTGGCGCCAACCATTTGCTCATTCCTAGCTGCGACTGATGCTGACACTTCCACCCTACACTTGGAAGATTGTGTTGCATGGGTAAAATTAAGAATGTGTTGCTCCACAGGTCTCCACAAAATAAGACAAAATTGTTTCATCACTTCTTTCCTTTCATTGTTTGGGTTTGATCTATATTTACAATACCAAGCATTAGAAATAAAAATTAGCAAAATTAGTTGCTTCAGTGCATTGCCTTCTGCTATAATGATTCCAACAATGATATTAGAGTATGATTTGGAGATCAAAAAGCACACACCCATTGAAACCATTGAAGGAAAAATTGATTTGGACCTTGAATAACTGTCAAATTAATTGAAAAACATGCACAAAGAGGAAGAACACGCGACAAGAGGGAGGGGCTAGTTACCTGGGGCAGTCAACACGTGTTCGATTAGTGTTTGGTGCTTACTAACCTCATGGTCGTTGGCTGAAGGTATGGTCATCGATAGACACTAAAAGGCACAGAGCACCGCCACAGGCCAAGGGCACCACTACACCCCTTAGCGTGAAGCGATGACTGTGGCTCACATGTCAATCATAGTTGAGGGCACCACTACACCCCTTAGCATGAAGCGACGATTGTGGCTCACATGTCAATCATAGTGGACATGACCGCTACACATGTAGTCACTCATTTGTCTCAATGAGAACAATTGCTATAGATGCAGTTGCACGTCTATCACAACGTGCATGGCCATCGTAGATACAATCCGGATGGCCGCCACCACACTACGGTCACGTTTCAAATGGCTGCCATAGCACGTCATAACCAATAACCATTGTAAGTGTGGTCAGACACTGTCTACACAATAGTTGTCGCAAGCGCAGCTGCATTGCACCTTGTGCAAGTGAGCAAGGGTTGATTGTACCTCTGGTATGCCCTAAGTTGATTCCAATTAAGATTAGTAGCCCTGTCAACATCCCTTGCTAATGTCAAGAGCTCATCTATTAACACCAACAACCCTGGGACTATGTTTTCTAAGTTATTTTAAATGCAAAGTATGCAAGTGACTTTTATTGTTATCTGCTATGAGATTTATCATACACATCTTTTTAAACCCCACTTTGCACTTATTTGCTCACTCCTCACTTTTCTTAACTTCCAGATTCATAAACTTAAGATGATCTTAAGGTTTGAATAATATTTCAGGATAACCATACTCAAAGACACCCGATGACCATATTGGAAACGGTTCTATTAGTGTCCATTTATTTTTTTCCCAATTGGATGGATTGTTCCTTTTATGCATTTTACTTTTTGAGTATTTTTTATTTGTTAACATAAGTCCACTTATGTCAATCAACATGGATCTAGTTATGTTAGTCATCATGAATCAAACATTGTGTCAATATATTTTTATATTATTTAATAAAACTTTCAACATTTGTTATTGTTAAAGCCTTGTGCATCTTCTTAGTGGAACAATTTTGTGGTTATGATGCATAGACAGATGTTGTCATGAGCAAAGAGGCTATCTCCTTTCAAGTTGTGACATATAGCATAATTCTCCTCACTCAAGCCTAATAAGAGATTGGTGTGGTAACATTCACTGTTTTATCTGTGTAGATAGTTCAAATAAATTATATGCAAAATATGTGGTAAACAAATCCAGTTATTGCAAAACCTTTACCTGTATACTGCATACTAAATAATTCAGCTTATAATTTTTCTAAACCTGTTTTATACCAAACAATTAAACTATATTTGATCTTATACCTGTAAGAATATGTTACAGAGTACTAGTAGTTCAAAAAACTGTGGGAGTAGAGTTTAATTGATAACTTAACATTCTTGTGCATAATGGGTTGAGCTCCCCAATGAGCTCATTGGGGTGAAAGGGTAGAGCACTTCCATCATGGTCGCAGGGTTGTTGCTCTCAACTAAAATCAATCTCTACCAGATCCTTAAGTAGATCTATGACATCCCAAATCCATCTCAACATGCCTTCATAGACCAACCAAACCATGGGTTATGCTAAGAATATACAAGGACTCTTTGCAAACTAGCCTGCCAACGGATCTAGTCCTCTCCAATACTGCCTTAGTTATTCATGTGATCAAATATTTACATTGTCCAACATGCAAGAGATCCAAGTGGGTATAAATATCCCAAACTTCTTACACTATAAAAGGTTCATAAACCATCTCTCATGTTAAAGTAATGTGATGTATGTCTGTGGCAACACATCTCTTTGTGTGCAGTATAGTCAATTTTTTTATACCGTGTAAATTTGGGTGTTCCTTGACTAACTTTTTTCTTTCTAGCTTTCAGTTTTTTCTTCTAGACATTTTTGTCTTTCTGCATCTCAATGTCCATTTTGCTGGGATACTAAGCTAAGTAATTGAAAATTTTGTAGATGATTGGTAGAATAGAATCCTTATACCCTTCCTCGTGATTTAGAAAAACAGATCTAAGCTATCCGAGCTCCTGGCAGGAGCTTAGGATCATGTTAAGCACTTCCTTCCGTCCCAAAAAGCTATCTGCTAAAAATGTCCCACAAGATACAAGCCAAATCACTGAATCTACCCAGAGAAGCATTAATCAACAACGAATCTAGAGCAAAACTAATTGAATTCAAAAATATACATCGAACCCCCCTTGAGCCATTCAACAACCAGAGATTTAGCCGACAGAATGGAGAGATCGGGCGAGACCTAAATTTTCAAACTCAAATCGAGCAACAAAGGGGAGATAAATACGAAGGGATCTATAAATTGCGCGTGGTTAGGGCCAGAAACTTGAAACCGAGAGGAAAAAATCGCATGCCTACCTCTGAAATCGAAAACGAAATCCCTGATCTGTCCTCCCCTTGGATCGAATCGTCCTTGGAGGCGAAGAAAGAGGAGGAAGGGGAAGGAAAAGGAGAGGTGCCGAGGGATTCCGCAACGTGAGGAAAGCGTAGCAGGAGGGATTCGAAGCCGTCGACCACTTTACATCGATGTCTCCGATCTACGAAACGTGTATATATACATCGCGTCTCCGTGACCGGACTTCTATACGCAAGTCTAATCGAATCGAAGGAAGGGGACCATCTTTTTGAAATTTTTGTCCGCATAATTGATATTATGCAGATTTTTTTTCCTAAAAAAACAAATAAACAACATTGATTTTAACAAGTTGAATCAAACGTAGAAAAGGCGTCAATGATTTTTTTTAATTAAAATGGAACTTTTATTTTATTTTTAATTTTTTTACTGATTAATTTTTGAAATGTCTCAAATTTTGATTTGATTTAATTTGATTTGATTTTTAACATCATCCATTCGTATGATATATTTATGGCCTATTTACTTTGAGGCGCAGATAAAAAAAAAAGAATGGATTCTATGAAAGTCACATATTCTAAATTTGTCAACGGATTGATTTTGTCCTATTTATTTAAATTTAAGATTTGACTGCGAGAATGATAAACTTAGGTAGTTGTAATTGTGAATTTTGATTTCTTCTTAGTAAAAAATGAAATCTACCACCTTATCGATCCCACATGAGTTGCAATTGATCACGATGGAAAAGGATATTGTCTCGATTTCATCAAGATTCGATCCTTGCCTACTTTAACAATTATACTTCCGTCGTAACCAATTTAACTATGTCCCATCGTAAATTTTGATTCCTATATCACTATAAAATTGTCTATCATGAACTCGTGGCGTCTAAGGATGGTAATTTCTTTTAAATTATATAGAAAAATTTGATATCGAATTCAAATGAATGAGGATAGAGAGGATTTTTTTAATCCGATTAAATAATTAAGTAATAGGAATAGGAAGAGTTTTAAATTCCAATATGAAAGTAAATATAATAAAACTCTAAATTATATATATAATCAAATTAAGAGTTTTAAATCAAAATTGAATTGAATTATTTGAAAAATTTTTTTTAATTTATTTTTATATAATCAAATTAAATTTTAAACTTTTAAATTGAATTGAATTATTCAAAAATGAATCAATTTTTTAATAAGTAAATTAAAATGAATTAAAATTAAATGAAAATTTTACTCAATCATAATAGAAAAGTTGCCAACTCACGATAACATGGAGAGTCTAACTCACAACAACTATGAAGAGACCGCAAGCTATTCTGGTGTCCTACAAGTTGTTGTGCTTGATTGGGTAGTCAAGAAAATAAATATAATAAATGGCAACAATAAAATGGAAGGATGAAGAAGACCCTCATATGGAGGAGTTTAGTTCCACATTGGTAGTTGAGGGGCAACTTGGTTGGTTTATATTGTATCACAAGCATTGATGTTGTGAACAAAGACGGAGAGAAACTCTCTTTCGCGCGTGGATGAGTTGCAAATATAGAGAATAAAGTAATAGTGAACCTGCGCATGAATGTTCCGGTCAAATTAGACTCATGGTCATCCCATTTTGCATCTTGTTCCATTTTTGTAACGGATGAGTTAATGACTTGGTGAAGTTGCCAACTCACGATAACTCGGCTCGGCAGTTTGGCGGTTCGAACTCACAACAACGTTCTGCCATTCGAAGACTCTGCTCCCACAAGCTAGAGTTCTGCGGTGTCTGCTACAAGTTGGCTCAGTTCGCTTAATTGGCAGTTACCACTCACAACTCTCTCCGGCAAAGCATATAGTGGAACATTTATTCCTTCCTTTCCTTCCATGAGGATTTGTTTTCACCGTTGATTGCTTTTGTTATTCCTCCAAGCAAATGAATTCATCCAAGTATATGAATTTAACTATAATTATTTAAATTATTTTTAAAAATATTAATAATTGTAGTAGTAGAGTTTTTATTTGAAAAAATATTTTAAAATAATCAAACTATTGAAATATTTTATTTGTTTTTTAAACTCAATCCATCTATCCGTCCTCCGTAGTAAACACAACGAGATGAAGCCGAATCCAGCGCGGCAAATCGCATTCCATCTAATCCACAACGGATCTGGAATTCCGCTCCATGATCATCCAACCTGGCCCGCCGAGACGAAGCCCCCGTTCCAGCGTTAGCCGAATCGGAGCGTGGCCACCGCGGCGGCGGCACAGCAGGGCAAGGGCAAGCCGGATCCACCGTCTTCCTTCGTCATCGCCCTCTCTAATGGCGGTTTCTCGACCTCTCCTGGTTCCAGGCTCTGCGTCCATCGCTCGCGCAGCTCAAAGATCCGTTCGTGGAGCCTCACGGGAGTTCCGCAACAGACCACCGTTTTCTTTCCCTCTCACGTCCGCTTCCAGGTACTTGCGTTCTCTTCTGATAGAAATGGAGGATATACGACATTATGCTTGCTGATCTGCCGCAGACGCCTCTTTGCTGTGAGTTATTATTGCCTATTAGGGCTTTGAAAAGGAATGGAGGAGTGGAGTTGATGGGAGGTGAATTCTGAAGCAGACCAAAGAGCCCGGCCGGTGCCAGGGCCAGGGTCAGGACCGGGAGGCTGAGTGGAGGAGTCCCTTAGTCCGACAAAGACTAAGGACACTCCAAGTAGTGAAACCCTAAACAAGATTATTGGAGAATAACCCACTAAACAAGATTCTCCATGAAAATCCATTTGGTATGCTCATGTAGATAGGCAAAATTGTTCTTTAAACTTGAAATTACTTCATAAGAGAAGAATAAATATGCTATAATGCTTGTGGGTTAGACTCTTAAAAGTGGTGTGAATACTAAATACACTTATGGTTGGTGTGTTGCTAGTTTTATGAAAGATGAGCAAGCAACCAACAAATGACCTATCACTCGGCAAGTAGGAATATATATCACACGGTTGATTCGATCAATGACCACTCAGATTAAATCTATCTACAATGGAAGCTTGCCAAGAAATGAGAAAGGTGCTCAAGTTGATGTTCCTTCAAGTGGATCAAGTTAATACTAGTATAAGTTCTATGAATGAGTCATGTTAATAGGTGAAGATACACTTATGGTTGGTTTGTAGTTGAAATATCAAAAAATATTGGCTCGCTTACCATGTACATGCTGAGGGTTAGACAACAGTTAATCAAGTAGAAGTTAGAGTTTGTGTTTGCTAGTGATAAAAAAAAAAAAAAAAGGACAGTTAATCAAGTAGAAGTTAGAGTTTTGCCTGTTTGCTAGTGATATCACATATAGTGATATTATAGGAAATAGGTCTCGGTAAATTGGACTCGGTTACATACACATTTGAGCTCATGTACGCCCATTAGATAATTATTGTCTCAAACAAACTCTGTTTTCTCAGAAGGTTTGCTTTTTCTGAAACAGGGTTCAGCAGAAAGTTTCCCAACAGTTCTTTCTCTGCAAAGCAAGAACCAGTAAGTTATTTATACTAAATTTTCAATGGTTTTTGTAATAAGATTATCAGCAACTCTAAACATGATGGTTCAACTATTAAGGCAACAGAAACATGAAAATTCTTTTCGCCTTCCCTTGAACTCTAGTAACTTCTGTTTTGTTGCAGATGAATCTGAAATAACTCTTCACCATGACTTATCCACAATTCCCTCAAGTTTATTAACTGCCGAAAGAGAGGAGGCAAAAGCTGTACTAACATTGTTTCTGAGAAAACAAGGGTTGAGCAACACGGTATCAGCAAGAATTATCAACAAATCAGATCGTTTTATTGACCACCTTATCTTGAAGCTTCAATCAATCCATAAATCTCGGTACCTAGTAGGTTCGATCAAACGAGATAGTTATTCTCTTCATTCTAAAATATTCTTGGAGTATCTGCAACTGAATCCTGACTGATCTATCATGTTTATCTTGCAGGGAGAGAACTTACAACTCTTGAAATCAGAGATGCACTTGTTCCATACCTTGAATGGCTCCACAAAGAATATGGAGACTTGTTGATAGATTTTGTCGGGAACTTCCCAGATCCTCCAGGTGCAGAACCAGCTGCTTCAACTGTTTCCAGAAACTGTGCTAATTCTGATTCTAAGATAGAAAGAGCCATAGCCCGCGTAAGTCAACTGAACTCGGATGGACATCTTCCTGAGAATGTTCTGTACCTTGTGAACCTTGGAGTGAAACTTGAACAGATTAAGGATATAACCCGTAAATTCCCAGCCTTTGCTTATTATAGTTTGGACCGGAAAATCAAACCTGTAGTAGAGTTTCTTCTGGAGCTTGGAGTTCCTCAATCCGATATCCCCACTATTCTCATCAAAAGGCCTCAGTTGTGCGGTATAAGCATGTCAGAGAATCTGAAGCCTATGATGACTTATTTAGAGAACTTCGGCGTAGACAAGGACAAGTGGGGCAAGGTTATATATAGATTCCCAGCGTTGCTCACCTACAGCAGGCAGAAGGTGAAGACAACTGTGGATTACCTTTCCGAATTGGGTGTTTCAGAGCAGAATATAGGGAAAATTTTGACACGCTGCCCCCATATCATAAGTTATAGTGTGGAAGATAAGCTCAAGCCTACGGCCGATTATCTCAAATCAATTGGTATTAATGTTGCCTCTGTGGTACACAAATGTCCCCAGACATTTGGTCTAAGCGTCGAGGCTAATCTGAAGCCGGTCACAGTGTTTTTTCTTCAGAGGGGTTACAGCAAAGGAGAAGTTAGTACCATGGTCAATAGATATGGAGCTCTTTATACTTTCAGTCTATCTGGTAACTTGATACCCAAATGGAACTACTTCTTAACAATGGATTATCCAAAATCAGAGCTTGTCAAATTTCCTCACTACTTCGGCTATAGTTTGGAGGAGAGGATTAAACCGAGATACCGTCGGGTAAGGGATTACGGGGTCAAGCTTGTACTCAACCAGGTGTTGTCTGTCTCAGATAGCCAGTTTGAAAAGGTGCTGGCAAAGAAATTAGATAAACTTGGAGTGATGTTATAAGCTCCTTGAGCTAAACATGAATTTTGGGCAGAGCTTCGACACTCCACAAGTATATTTCGTCTTCTCAAACCAGGTGGGTGCAACATCTTGTAATCTAGTTCTGTATATGATGAAAACTTTATATTTAGTCAATCACTTTAGAAGATTAGCAAAGTATATAAATGTGAAATAATTCGCAACGGTTCTTGTATTCTAGCATAACGACATGACCGGTAAGATCTCTTATATATTGCGAAAAGCATCAGCAATAGTTGATACAGTTGAAAGATGTGCTTCAATGATCGAACTATTCAAAACTTCTCCTAGAGGACTTATAAGAGGACTGCAAGGATGTAGCTGCAGGAAGGGTTAGTATGCAAGCCGAAATGGAAACCCTAGTGGTTTGATTGTTAGCTCCCGGGATATAGTTGAGTTGGTTACGATGGAGTAGACTTGTTGAAGTGGATAAGGATCGAATCTCGATGAAGTTGAGACAATGCCTTCTTCCGTCGTGATTAATTGTAGCTTTTCGATTTATTTCTTCACATATGATTGTGGGACCGATCGTGTGAGATCGTTGGGGTGGTAGATTCCACCTAGTGATTGATTGTCGAGTAGTTATACGAGACAATTGAGGAATTGGTAGACGAGAAGCACTAAGATGATTCTTGAAATAGCTCAGCTTGATGATTTACCTCTTCATAGATTTGGTGTAATCCGACGTGGTCAATTGAGACAATTCGGATTTCATCTTTTGCTGAAGAAGAGGTGCGTAGAGATGGAAGAAGAATGATATAAGACAATCAAATTCATTTATATATGTTTTAAAAAATATTATATAAATTTAACAATTATAACAATATAAAAATATATAAAATATTTTAAAAAAATAAAAATATAATAAGTTTGATCAAAATTAATATATGATAATTTTAAATTGGAAAAATATAGATGTATTTTAGGAGGTTATTGGAGTTCATTTATATTTTTAAAATTGAATATAATTGTATTATTTTTTATTTAAATTTGAAATAGAAAATAAGCATATAACAATTTTAGCTAAGTTTTCAACTTCATAAACACGAATAAACTCTAATATTTTTTAAAGCACATTCTATATATTCAAATTTATAACATTAATTTTTAATAGTTTTTAAATTTATATATTTTTAAAATTTATGATTAAACTTATATTATTTTACTCTTTATTAATATATATATATATATATATTTAAATTATGTATTTTTCTTTTTTTTTTAAATATTATTTTAAAATTTAAATTTATATAATAATTTTTGACTGGCTTACAGCAGAGTGACTTCAATAAAAGAAACAGCCTGCCCCGGAAGCCCTCTTTCTCCTTCGAACGCTCACGAGCAGAGACCGGAGGAGAGCCGGCGCTCCATCCTCCGCGTCCATGGCCGTCCTCCCCATCAACAAGTTCGAGGAGAAGATCGTAGAGACCGTGGAAGAGAACTCGGTGGTCGTAATCATCGGCGAGACCGGATCCGGAAAGAGCACCCAGCTCTCACAGATCTTGCATCGCCGTGGCTACACTCGTTCCGGCGCAATCGCTGTCACCCAGCCTCGTCGTGTCGCAGCAGTCTCCGTTTCCAGGTAAATCCCGCTGTTCGCTCTATGTATCTCTCTGGCAATTGACAAAGCCCGCCCGCTACCTAATAACCTAATGCGTGTTCCCATGCTCGTTTCTTAGAAAGATTTTAGAGATGGAAGCTATGAGTTCTCCTTTGGTGGATCATTACTGTTTCTCCTTTGGATTTTATATATTGTGATTATCTTATCCGTTTTATTTGCACAGGCGGGTTGCATTTGAGCTTGGTGTTCGACTTGGTGAAGAAGTTGGTTATGCAATTCGTTTTGAAGATCGAACCTCCGAAAAAACTTGCATTAAGTACGGAACAAATTGTACATGTCCGGTGATTGATTTTGTGTTTATCTATATATATATATATTTTTATTTATTTTGAATCATTCTGGTTCTTCTATTACTCAGGTACCTAACTGATGGTTGTCTTCTTCGAGAAAGTCTATCTAATCCAGAGCTCAATCAATACTCAGTTATTATTTTGGATGAAGCTCATGAACGTAGTTTGAACACGTACTGACATTTTTCTTAGTTTATAAGCTTTTCCTATATTAGTAATATATTAAATCTTAAGATGAGTATATGATTTTAGCATGCCTTTTAGTTTTCTTTTTCTGACAAATGATACCTTATACCCACCAATTTAAGGAAACAATTTTATATTTTTGCATCATATTCCAACTAATAAAAATTGAATAGTTAAGATTATTAAAAAGTAAATACATCATAACTTTCAGAATGGCAAAAGAACAAAATATTGGCAATATGCACACTACAGTTTAGTTAAAAAAAACTGTTGATGACCAGTTAATTTCTAACCTAGATGTTCTATAAAGCTGACAATTGTGAAAAACATAGTTTTTCACAGTAATGTGCCACATCAGGATGCAACATGGACATCTCAGATAATTCTTTTGTGGATGCCACACCTATAACATATTCTCATGTTAATCTTAAGAAAAAACCTTTCATTTGATCGACAATTTGTTCTCTCTGAATATATTTAGTCATAAAGGGGTTTTATTAGGAGCAAGATTAAGCTATGTAATGAATTATTGCAAGAGTTGCTTAAAGATCTTTAATTTAAACATCAATTCGAATTAAAGGGGCTTTATTAGGAACAAGACCAACTTGTGTGCCAATCGATAGGTGAACAAGATGTTTCACCTGTATCTATTGACGTGGAGCAAAATTTTAATTTTTTGGTTTTAGTAACAGAAAAGGAATTGATAAAATAAAAAGATGGATGATCATGAAATTTATGTAATAATTTTTGGATATCTTGAATGAGATTGATGAAGAGATATTTAATAGGATAAAAATCAGTGGTCAAAATGGAGAGGCAATTCTAGAGTCTTGTGTAATTCACATGTCCCTTGTGTGCTAAAAAGGAAATTTTATTAGGTAATGACATGTATAAAGGGTTAATGTAGCAGACATTAGAGTAGTAAATTGGACGTGTGGAGTTACTAGAAATAGAATGAATTGTAATATTCAAGAGCAACCAGTGGTGCTTTTGTAGTTGATAAAATGTAAGAAATGAAGTTGAGAGGTCATGCACATGATTAAAGACGACCAATAAATTTGATAGTTAGAATAGTTTGAAGTATGAACCCATTAGAATGGAAGGGTAAAGAGTAAAGAGAGACCAAAGAAATCATTAGTCCATGTGATAAAAAATGCTTTAATTGCCATGAATATTACTAATGATAATGCTTTGGATAGAGCTCCAATAGAGGACTAAGATTCATGGAGCCACCCAAAATAATTGGCCAAATACAGTTTGACAACTGATGAAAAATCTCTGTACTTCTTTCAAATATTGGACAGTTAACTAAAATGTCCATTACAATGTTAACAGTTTAGCAATCATAATAAACATCAAAATCTTGCCAATTCTTCTTTAAAGCTTGCTGGAGTCCCTTCCATACATCTCACAACAAGCTATTAAAGGATGGACTAACTTGAATAGGACAGAATCCTGCAGTTTTTTTTCGGCCTGTCTTTAGTTGAAGAATTCCAGCGCCTGCATCATGTCACTTCCTCAGTGTAAAGTTACGTAGAAGTTGTTAGAATTATCAGATACGTTACTTGGAGGTGTCAACACCCAACTAGGAGTGTCCATGTTGTGGTGTCGGGTGGCCGACACAGGTGTTTGAGTGCGATGGGTTATCTTGTGGATGAAATTGTTCAACATGTCTGCTAGTTTTAATACTTGCGAACTTATGAAATTCCCCAGGAAGCAGTGGTTCTGCACTAAGTAGCTTTGAGGGTAATTGAACAGTTTCAATAAACTTGACCAGTTCAGTTTTGTACAGACACCAAAGAAGTCAGCCAAGAGAGCTAGTATCTGGAATCTTCCTTAGTTTTGTAAGGATTGCCCTTTCCCACAACCATCCACCTTGATTCCATGGATCATAAAAATTGGAAATTGAGTGACAAAGCTGAATGCCAATTACAAAACTACTAGTGAAAAATAAATGATCTCAAGGAAACTCCTAAATATGGCTTGATGACATTGATATTCTGGAATCTGAGCAAAGACCACAAATGTGAAATGAGGAAGGCTAGCAATGAAAGTTAGGAGCTGGTGGAAAGCCTGCCCTTCAGTACTTTACAAATGAAGATCTTATCTTTAGTTAGAAAGGGACCAGACAATATCCATGTTTATCATGATTCATGAATAATCATGCTAGGAGAACAAGAACGATTTCTAATGATATTATCAGTGTTGGCTTGTTGTTTGATCCCAGAAAATACAATAAAATTCTTATGTATAGACAATTTTACATTATTGGGAATTGGAGCTATTTCTAGTATCACATGTTTCTTTTGTAGTTCAAGTAATAACTTGATTTTTGACATTATTTATGTTCTAGACCTCTCATAGGCTCCTTAGCATACAACATGAATCTGAAAAGAAATATTGGTATTTATAACACTGACTTCTGATGTTTCTGATTTCTTCCAAACTCCAGTTAGTCTGAAAGATGAGATTACATATACTGCACCCTTGTAGTGTTAATAGCTATATGTGTGCATTAATAAATAGTGGGACATACTTTATTTTTTTATGCTCTAATTTTGATTCCAGTCAGGTTTTGAACAAACTTACATGTGCACTAGGTTGTTTATTCTGACTAGCATTTGTTAGATTGGTGCAGTTATCCATGGCATGGCTATAGTTACATTATATGATGTGCTACTGTGCAATTGCTATTTAGTGCATTATTTAGCAATTAGAACTAAAATGTGCCTTTTTTAATTGTTAGTTTTCCAATTTAGTATTTAAGACGCAGAATCTCTTCTATTGTTGATATATGTATACTCTTTCACTTGAAGAGCTTGTTCTCTGATAATTACACTTATGTGCAGTGACATTTTACTGGGCTTAATGAAGCGCTTAACCAAGAGACGTACCTCAAAATTTAAAGTTCTTATCACTTCAGCAACCCTAGATGGCGTCAAAGTATCTAGATTTTTCTCTGGATGTCCTGTATTGAATGTCCCTGGGGCATTATTTCCTGTGGAAAAATTTTACAGCACTGAGCGTCCTACAAATTATGTTGAATCTTGCCTAAAAACTGCTCTTGGTATGATTAAATTGCGTATTCCTTAGATTGATTAAACTGCTCTTTGTATGATTACACTAGATTAAGATGACTAAGAGGATGATGACATCTCAAATGGGAGAGAATATAGGGTAACTGTGATACAATACAAATATATCTCCTTGACAGATTCTTTTATATATTGGAGTTGCACAGAAGATTGATGAAATGTTTAGGGATATCTTAGAGATATTAATCTAATAATATGACCTTTACACTCTTCTCTTTAGTTATATAATGTATTTTATTATTTGTCTTTATTGTTATATTAATTATACTAGGTAATAGTATTGAGTAAGATATTCTTACAAATTTTTACAGTGTAGTTTTTTTGCTTATCCTTTTAACATGAACTTTATGATTCATGATTTGCAAAATTACTAAAATGATTCACGATTTGAACTTCGATTCAACAACCTTAGCTACAATTAAATTCCTAAAATTGACTTTTTCTCATTCTAACTTTAGAGGAATAAATTTCTATTATAATAGTTATATTGATTTAATTAGAACCATTGTACTGATATATATAAATTCTAATAATACATCTGATGACTAAATTCTCAATATAACCTAGTAAATACATCTGAAGGGAATTTAATGGCTGGGATTGATGTTGAATGGCATGACAATGCCTAATTAAGGCATTATATATATTATTATTATTATTATGTTTTAAGTTTTAAAAATAGGGGAAAAAAGCCATGGCCTTAATTTCCGATATTCAATGCAATGGATTTGAATCATATTGACAATAAAAATGCTGTCATGTCAAGAAGTAGGCACATACAAAGCAGAATGCAATAACTATGCTATGATTTGTTTATAAATTATGATTAAAATGGTAAGTAATTATATAGTCTTGAATATTGAAATTAGCATGAGTATTTGTACACGGGCCTTTTTTTTTTTTTTTGAGAAAGTTGAAGTTTCATCAGCGAGCACAAGTAGTTTAGCTCCTTTCCTAGCTTCCTGTGTAACAAAGCTATGAAATGTGTGATTCCAGGAATGCATCTTCTAATTGGTAGAATATCTATTTTCAGTGAAGGACTAATACTTTAAAGTTTAACTTCAATAAATAGAAGAAATAGTAAAGGGTGGAATTCTAAATATCTATGTTTTATCTAATATGCCACTTTTTTTGTAATGGTAAGGTAATCAACAGTAATGGTTTAAAATGGAATAGCTCTCAAAATTGGCCGATATTGATATGGATGCTCCAAGTTGGATTTGCGTATGCCAAGAGCTTTCCCAAGAAACTGAGCTTCATAAGAAGATCAATACAGTAGTTGAAAGAAGATGGTTTCAAAGAAATTAGCTAGACATGAATAAAATTTCACTAGAAAATAGATGGAGCCAATTGAAATTTAGATGAATTGGGCTAATTTTTGCAACCACAACCAACATAGCTGCCAATTCATTCTTGAATTTTATTGAGAAGCCAAATAAATTTCACATTCAAGCTCTTGATCAAACCACAATGGGATTTGTTTTCACAAATGATTGTTTGTTCAATCTCAACTGTAGTTTGAAAGAGAACAAGATATCTTCTCTAACGGGCGTTAGCTCAAAATCGCCCCTTTGTTGGATCTATATTAATTCAATCAATTTGATTTGTTATTTGGTGGTCTAATAGGTATAACACATAAAGTTATAATATGATTATATCAAATAAGCAATGTGGTATTATTAATATCATAATATAAAACTGATATTCTCGATATTTATGTGTTATTAATCTTATTTTTTTTCAATTGTGTTATCTTTTCTATCTAATATACTATTAATAATTATTTTTTAATTATATATAAAGTATATTCTTCTTAAGACTTTAAGCATCATTTGCAATGACTCATTTATTTATTTTATCATTTTTTCCTATTAATTTCAAGTTTATTGATCTTAATGATTTGATACAACCAACAATTTGATATTTTGAGTTTCTAATCCCAATAATTTTATTGACCTTAACGATTTGATACAACCAACAATTAGATATTTTGACTTTCTAATCCCAATACCTTTATTGATTTTGACAACCACACAATGATGTATGGAATAAATATAATTAAGATCCTGAACTATTTTGATTGCTAAAGTTTTACACTGGTTAGAACCAAACACAAACCCCATAATTCTCATATGGCTTGGATCAGCATTGATGGTCCTATAAGATTCTTTTATTGAATTTGTGAATCCAAGTCGATGATTGGTTTTGTCGGACGGTCAAAGTAGCCTATCATGTTATTACAAATATTTCATGTTGGCAAGAAAAACAGCTAACTTCTTTCTTCTGGCCTAAATGTATCTACAAATTTTGTTTAAAAATTGATATTGTGGTACACATTAATAATAAGTTTTCTGAGAAAATGTTAAAATTTTCTTCACATTGCAATACTTTGCCGACAAATACAATTAAACAGATCTCACTTTGGTTTACTTTATTCTGTAAGATTTTTTACTATCTTGTAGGTTTTGCTGTGATATCAACCATCCATATTACTGTTAACAGATATCCATCTGCACGAACCACTTGGGGATGTCTTGATTTTTATGACAGGACAGGTGTGTTATTTTTGAACTAAAATTACCCCTTGTTTTGATTTGATAAAGATGCTTAACATTGACTTGTTATCCTTATCAGATATCCGGGATAACATGCAGTATCATATATTTGGTTCATCTGTTGACGGGATTTATGCTTTAAGTTTAGGGCTTTCATCGTTCCCATTTTATTATCATAATAACCTTGCAAATTTCTGATGATGTATATGCTTTTAGGATGATATTGATAAAATGGTATCCAGACTAGAAGATAGTATCCAAAAGCTTGAAGAAGGTTCCTGTGTGGATGCTATTGTCCTCCCACTTCATGGCTCTTTACCACCGGAAATGCAGGCAAAGTGTAGTTTTCGTTTAGTTTGTACATAACAGTTTCCATAGTGTGAAATTTCATGGTAGTTTTGCATCCATTATATATATAATCATATCTTATTTAAGGTCCATGGAGTTTCACAAATGCTGCTTTAGTCTTCACTGAACTTATATTCATTATTCAATACTTAAATCTACTGTGTACATGATGTTGAATCAAACAACGAGCTTATCTAACGTCTAAAGGAATCATTAATTGATTACCACCACCACAACTATTTGATATATTTTAGAACCAATCAATTTGTAAACTACTTTTTGGTGCTGGTATCATACTAATTAGATGCATGCAAGTGTTAAATTAACCATTAAAGTTAAATTAACCATTAAAATTCAATTTGCAATTTTGTATTTGGGATTGAATATTTCCCAAATTTGTCTTGTGTTTTGCAATCCTCTTCAATCCATATTAACTGTCATTTTCTTTTTATTTTTTTTATGATTATATGCTGGGGGCTTCCATTTTTTACTTAGAAGTGTCAGGTCTAGTGCTGTGGATCTGCCTGCCATTTAGTTTTCAATCAATGAAGACAGAGGTTGTATGTCATATCCATAGAATTTTTTATATACACATGATAACAATGAATAGCAAGGTATTTACATCATGCTTTTCTACCTTTTTTTTCCTGACTGTTGGAGACAATACTGCCATCTTTATGTTGTATCTTTTAAATCTTACCTATTAAAGTGACTTTCCTCATTCTTGTTTGCTTGTCCCCAATGTATTGATTTTGATCTAACTGAAGTGTATTAAACTTCAAAAATTGTATCATGACTATAACTCGCGTTTAATTTTTTTTGAAATAGGTTCGTGTATTCAGTCCAGCACCACCAAATTGTAGACGATTTATTGTTTCGACAAATATAGCTGAAACTTCCCTCACTGTTGATGGTGTTGTGTAAGGATGATGTATTTCATTTCTTTTGTGGTTGGCACACTTGATATTTCTTTGCTTTTGTTATTATTTCTTATGTATTGGTTGAGTATGTGCCTAACACTGACAATTATACTTATTTGAGAACAGACACTGCAGGTAGAAATATTAATGTAGTTCCATAAAATAACTTCATTTCCACAAAATGTTACTATTTTGGAACTTGCTTGCTTGCTGGCCTAACGAGCAATTGGAGAATTTTTTTATTTGCTTTTTACCAACGTAGTGGGATAAGGCTGGTTGTTGTTGTTTTTCCCAACCTTATCATTCTGGATTTGCATATTTGTACTCTAAAAAAATGAATAACTCTGTAGATCCCCTAATTACATTAATGCCTCTTCAAAACTTTCTTCTGCTCAGCTAGAGGCTGAAGTGATTAACAATTCTAGTATCAATGTTACAGATTTTGTCACATAGTGACAAGAGGTAGATTTTTAGGTATAATCTCGGTTTGCAGTGTTTATTCTATTACACAGTTAGAGGTTCTACTGTTTGGTTGACAACTTTTACAGAAATAAAACATCTATGTTTGTTGACAGTTTTAGTTTTCTCATATTTTCTTCCAAAAATTAGTTGGGAAATGGTTTTTAACCAAGGGGTTTAGCTACACATTGAAGTTAACTTAAGATGGATCCTAGTAGCATAATTTTGATGGTCTCAAGTTTTGTTTGCATATGGGAAACCCCATTGAAGTCTCTTATGCATTCATTTAAAATCATATAATGGCTATATTGTATTAATTAGTAAACAGGTGAAACATATATTGTTCCTGAACTTAAAAGTTTGTGTAAATTTCTGTAGCTATTTGGTTATTTCACAACAGCTTGTTGAGCTGGGAAATATAGTTGGTACAATTAATCTTGAATTGTTTTGGCGTAGTATCTTGTGCTTCACCATCTTTGTGGGTGAAGTTACTATTTCAACTTTATCTCTGAAATGTTTACCTGGGAGGGGTGGAGGAGGATGAAGAAGATGATGATTATGATGAAGAAGAAGAAGAGGAAGGAGGGGGGGGGGGGGGGGGGGGGTTGGCGGTGGCGGCGAGGAAGAATAGAAGAAGTTTCAATTAAAGAACTTGTAACAATGCTATGTCTCGTGTGTCTTGGGAGGTAGATGACCAGAAATCACTCTTGCTGCCATTTCAGCGCCTACCCCATGTTTCCCTTCATTATTGTAACATCTCTGTGTCTTGTTTAAACCCAATGAGGAATTCACTGAAGA
Organism: Curcuma longa; assembly: GCF_044706935.1. Lineage (NCBI taxonomy): Eukaryota > Viridiplantae > Streptophyta > Magnoliopsida > Zingiberales > Zingiberaceae > Curcuma > Curcuma longa. The sequence continues at coordinate 6,111,468 of NC_133873.1, read as the reverse complement.
GGAATGGGACTGTGAGGAAATGGATCAATCCCCACATCTCTGTCATTACCGATTTCATTTCTTTTGTGAGAGATGAGAGAATCTCATTGTTGTGAATGGTATTCTGAAACCTGACACACAGGTGATTACCCTTCTTGATCCATTTCGTACTCCAGTTAGCTGATTAAACTAGATGTTTTATTCATGCTGAACGACGCGGAATAGTTTTTTAAATTGTGGCTTGCACTGCTTGTAGTAGAAGAGAAGAGGTTATAATGCAGAGTTGGAGATGCATCTTGCTTGATGAAGACCTATCAGACTAGAGTTACCAGTTGTGAAGAAGCGATAAAGGCTGAAGGCTTGATGGCAGGTTGTGACAATTGTCACAATGATGAATTACCTCTCACTAGTTCTTTTCCTCTCCTCCACTAACCCCTCTCTTTCTCTTGTAGCCTCTTTGTTGTCACTTATCCTTCATAAGTTTATGTAAAATACCATGTGTAGCTAGCATCAGCATGTAGGTACTTCTGTCCATCCTTGATTTTTTTTGAAGTGAACAAATTCTTCTGGCAACCACATCTGTAGATCGCTGAGCATAGTGGTATCTTTTCCCCTGTGAAAGCTACGGTTCAAATCCATGATGCCTGTCAATAGAAAACTAGATATGTTTAACAGTTGTTGAGGCTTGCTAATAAATGTCCCATATCTTTCTTTGTTGCTGATATTTTGTGTATCTATTCCTAAGTGATGAATGCCTAACTTGAGAGATTACATGTCTATTTTCTCCTGCTAGGTATGTCATTGATTCTGGATTTGTGAAGCAGCGGCAGTACAACCCATCAACTGGAATGTATTCTCTTGATATCGTTCAGATAAGTAGGTTGGTCATACCAAATATGCATAAGTACCTATATAGTATTCTGCACTAGTTAAACCTACACAATTCTTTGTGTAGTCACGTTATGTTTCAGTTGTCTTTTTTGTCGTGCTCCTGTGTTGCAATTAAGGAGAACCAGCCAGATAGTGTTGGTTTAGTGATGGACTACAAGGATAAGAAGGATAGAACAATACAAAAGGGATATGATTCTTTGAATTAAACAAAATATAGAAATTTCATAATTGATGTCAATTAAAGAAAATTAACATTTTCAAGGTTTCTGAGATGGCTGATGCCTCAGCTCCAATTGTTTTGTTAAACATGTGAGTTACATGTAGCATAAACAGTTCAGAGTCTACCACTAGTTTGCCACATTGGGGAAAGCTATATCATAGCTACAGGAAATGACCTGTTATAACTTGAAGGCAAGGGTTTGCATATTTTTTTAGTTTCTACTACCTTGAGAAATCTATCAGTTGTTGGCACCACAAGGGATGAAATTGGTTGGTTATTCATTTTGCAATCAAGTTCAAATTAGATAAACAAAGCAAGTTGGTGTTTGGCCTCACTGTATGGGCTGAGTGGCAGATGACTTGAGAAGAATTCATATCACTACAACGTAAAAGGGTTTGATTTGCCAAGATGCAACATCTACTTTCAAAATTTTTTGTAGGAACTACAACGTAAAAGGAGAAGCTTGTTACAGGAGGCTTTGCTTTACACACAAACACAGACATGCACACATACTAGATTTGCTTTGATATGCATCAGAAGGGATGTTTCTGATTTTCATATTCATGTTTGGAAATAATTTTTTCACATGACTCTAAGATTTGAGCATTCTAGATTAAATTAATATCTAATTGTTTGAAATTGTTGGCATAAACTTTTGTAGGGTTCAAGCTGATCAGCGAGCCGGCCGAGCTGGAAGAACTCGTCCTGGCAAGTGTTACAGATTATACCCTAAAACTGTTTACAATGAAGAGTTTCTTGATGCAACAATACCAGAAATTCAACGATCATCTCTTGCTGGAACTGTTCTGTACCTGAAGTCATTAAGCCTTTCTGACATTGACATCTTGAAGTTTGATTTTCTTGATCCTCCATCACGTAAGAGAAACTTCACCATATGTTATTCTGCTTCTATGGATTTGTTTGTCCATTTCAGTCCTTACTTAAAACATACATAAAAACAGGTGTTTGCCACCAGTAACATGGATAATATTCCATTCCTACTGGAAATATATTTGTGAAATTATGTCACACTATGTTTCTACAGGTGAATCATTAGAAGATGCTTTGAGGCAGTTATACCTGATTGACGCAATCGATGAAAATGGACATATAACTGATATTGGAAAATCTATGGCTGGTAAGAGTACCATGTTTAATTGATGCTTGAGGGCTAATTTAATCTATGCTGTCAGCCTTCATTTGTGCATGCAATAGAATTTGATTTACCGTTTTTGTCCTTGTTTCAAATAAAATAAGGGAGAGGTTGGTAATTTTTGTTAACAGGCGAGGAATGTTTGTGATATTTTTGTGGTCATATTCCCTTCAAACTCATTGAAATTATTACAAGGCAGTTAGTAAGCCTTCTATTCTTCATGGAGCACTGTATATAAATGTTTTGCAAATAACATGTATAAAAAGTGAGTCTACCTAGATTCATGTCTTGTAATGGTTTTGTGCGTCAATAAAGACATGATACTAGGAAAGATCTTAATATTGAACTGTGAGGTGCAGACTGAGTAGTGGTTGTAGTGAAGAGCAATGTTTAAAGTATTGTTTCTTGTTAGAGTTTAGGTCATTGGCTTGAATGATACTGTTTTAGTATGTACTATGTTGACACTTGGCATGCTTCATCAAACCTTGAAGCTTGTCAAGATGTATTCAAATGAGTTTATTCTATATTTCTCTTCTTACTTGTTGACTTTCAAAAATATGCCTATATCAATCAGAAAGTTAATTATAAAGAAATAAGTTACAAAAATAAAATATGATCATCCCTTATTAGTACTAAAATGATTGTCATGCATTAATGCAAGCTTTAATTCTCTTAGCATCTGAGTGAGAGCATCCTCATGGTTTAGAGTTTAAATTAAATCCCTTCCTTGTGTGATGTAGAGCTGAATTTTCCTTCGTGATATAATGCCATCCTTCCTGCTTTTCCTTTTTGTTTCACGTACATTTTTCCTTTTTAGCTACCAAAGTTTTTTGTATCTTGCTTATATAGATGGCCACATTTGCATTCAGCTATGACTCAAACACAGAACATGCCAGCACAATCAAAATTGCCTATGCAGATAAAGGGGAGGGGAAGAGGAGGAAGAAGATACATAAATAGACTTGAAATTTATAGGAGAATGTCTACCGAACATCAATTGATGAAAAATATACGGAGGTGGAGGTGACCGCTGCAGAAGGAGGTGCTTGGTGCATCTATGTAGTAGTAATTGAAGGTCATTGGTGGCAGACAGTGAGGCACATTTCCTGAGGAAGTTTCTTTAGATTTTGGACCTCATTGAACCCATAATTAGATGAGTGTGAGTCGTGGTGAAGTCAGGATTGAGGTCACTGGGATGGGAGAAGTCTTTATTTTGTGCCCTTATCCTAAGGCCATCTTTTAATTAATATACTACAACGAATTAATTGATATACTATATATAATTGATGCATATATAATACTTCATATATTTTGTTAATGCAATTAATTGATAAATATATAATTAATTAGTATTAGTTTATTCTATATAAACTTGATATATATGTAATGCTTATTTAGTAATTGATATCATATTATTATATTTTTTTTCTGAAATAGTATTATTCATATTGTATTATTTACAATTTACTTCAAATAGTATTATAATTAATTATGATTAAGTAATTAATCTTAATTACAAGTACATAATTATCATGAAATGATTAATCAAAATCACAATCATTATAAGTAAATAATCAATTAAAATTAAGATAAGTTACAAAATTTAACTTATTAATTTTTACAAAAGATGTTTGTCATAATTTGTAAGTTGTTGCTCTTAAGTGTTAATGCAATTTTTTTAAAAAAATTGCTATCGATTTATATGTAAAAGAAATTAAGTCTCAAAGTTATACTGGCAAGATCCAATACAACATGGCATCAAAACTTTATCATTCTAGATAATGACCAAAACTTTGGCCCAGTTCAAGGTTTGAAACCTTGGATATAACCATGATAAATCAAACACTATATTCAGTTATTTAGGATGGCTAGAAATCAGTACTCATTTCATTCTTTTGTTGTGTTAAGCATTTCATGGTTGAGTTGTGGAGGTCTATTTTCTAGACCATGTATTTGGCATTTCATGTTGTGTTTTAAAGGATTCACTTGTATTTTGAATTTCCTTTCAAACAAGCATGTCTTCACTGTTATTTGGTGTTTCATCACTGTTTTTTTAGAGCTTCCATTGGAGCCCTCACTAGCAAGAACGTTGATTGAGGCAAATGAACTCGGATGTTTGTCTGAGGCTTTGACTGTCGCTGCTATGTTATCGGCAGAAGTTACAATTCGTCCTGCTCGAAGGTGATCCTCGTTGTTGCTTATGCTTATCATCAGCTAATGTTGTCCGTCCCTTTCTTTCCTTATTTGCCTCATCAGAAATGTAAACTCAAGATTCCATGCTAGTATTATCATCAGTAGATCTTCCATGATCAGGGATACTTGCAAATGCAAATTCATATGCCATACAAGTGTTGAAACATTTTTTTAAAAAAATTCTTAGTGTTTTAATTCTCTATTCATCCAAGTATTCTAATAGTTAAGTTCATATTTACCATGCCACTCTTGGCGGTGGATTGTGGTTTTTCATTTCTTTAAATTAATATGCACTTATTTCCTACAACTGATAGAATGTTTACGTATTAACTTGATGAATTCACTCCGAGTTTCCAATTTGTTCACTTTCTAGGAATTCTGATGCCTAATTTTTTTATTGTGATACCTGTATGTGGAACTGAATAACCACATGTACTGAACAGTACGAATAAAGAAAAAAAGAAAACAACCATTTTCCAGACTACCCAATGGTTGTGGGTGGGGTGATCATATCCAACTGCTTCAAGTGTTTGAAAGTTGGGATCAAGCTTTCTATGATCCAAGTTGGTGCACAAACCATGAATTACAGGTACATTAAAATATACTTTTATGAAAAGGTTCCATGGTATTTTATTGTTACTGGAGAGGCATTGTTGACATGCCTTTTTTACCTTCAACATACTGGAGATGGAATCTTTTTTCTTACCTTCATTGGTTGTTTTTTTTATTGCAGTGTTACGATCTAAAGTCATTTTGGTTATGTGATCACTAGTTTAGCTGTCCATTGAGTTAACCTACAGTACGAGTTCATTGGTAAAAAAGCATTACAAATTTGGGTTTCATAGTACAAGATATTTTCCATATCTATTTTATTTAACCTTCTTGGCATCACATTTTGATGTCCCCATCTTGCACAACCTAAATATCAATTATGATTCTGGATAAGGCAAGTGACAACATAATCAATATCTTGTTCTTGTGATGATTATATTTTCAGTTTTTTGTTCTAAGAGTTTTTTCTTAGTTTTGATGAACTATTATAAGTAGAAAGAGTGCTTCATCATAGGATGACATGAATTAAAAGTTGCAAGAGTGCTTCTCTCTCTTTTTTTATTCCCTAACCCATAGTCAGGTTGGGGCTAACCCTGTCATGTAAATACTTTTTGTTGGAAACTTGTAAGTTAAGGTTATTGCTCATGTGGTTGATGAAGTAGTTGAATTTGTGTCAGTTAGTTCGAACCTTTGAAGTGGAAAGAGAAATGGGATAACTCAACTATAATTGGGTTGGAAAATCCCCACAAGAGGAAACCAAGAAATGGAACTACTGATAATTGTGTCTGACATGGTCACATTTTGACACTTAGGCCAGGCTGTCTAAAAAAAGTGTAGAGATGAGATAAAATACCTTTAAAATAGAGTAAATAGGCATCTATCATGGCAGGAATTTGACCTGAGTAGGCAATTGATTTAGTCTCTCTTCACACTTGTTTGCTTGGGGTGGTTGGGTTGACCATTAACTTGACCGAGCATATTACAAATGTGGCTTGGTGATGCTGAGGTAGTCAGAATATCTTTAAAGGTTCAGATTATAAATGTTGATATGATATCCTGAGTCCAATGTTCTGGTGCTGACTTGCTTTCCCATCAGAATTTTGAAGAAACTGAATATCAAGGAATAATACATCAACATCGATGCTCTCTATATTATTTCTTGTTTGTTTACTCTTCATTATTCTTCTTTTTAAGTTGCATTTACTTGATTCTTTTTTATTGCCATGGGATAGGCTATGACATGGATGATTCACTAGACAGGATTATTTGTTCCACCACTTGTTCCCTATGGCTTTTACATTCCTTTCACCTTGCATGCAAATTAATTTTCCGACCTTAACTAGGTCTTTCTTATCTTGAAATCAGTATTTTTTTAGTTCATGTGGTTTTAAGCTTAGTTTGATGGTTAGACTTGTAATGTTATATACAAGTGAATGTTGGGCTATGAATCGAGTACATGAGCAAAAGATGAGAGTTGAAATACGAGGATGGACAAAGTAAGAAATGAGAATATTAGAGAGAAAGTCGGACTTGCGCCTATTGAGGGAAATCTCCGAGAGATGCATTTAAGATGGTATGAACTTGTACTTAAATGACCAATAAATATCCTAGTTAAGTGATGTGGGACCATAATACATATACACATTAATCAAGGAAGGAGATAAAAAAAGATTTAATTAGCAATGATAAAATTTATTTAAATATAGATGAGAATACGGTAGGAGATCGAGTCCAATGACATAGGAGGATTTATATAGCTGATCTTACTTAGTGGGATAAAGCCTTGATTGTTGCTGCTGCTGTTGTTTGTTTCAAGGTCAGCTTATTCATGCACTATTAGATGATATCTAATTGCTAGTTCAACTGTCAATGATAGATACATATAGGGGAATTACTTGGGTTGCTAATTTCTGTTATTACAATCCTTTTGGTTCCTGGTTCCTATTTTATTATTCTCTTTTGCGCAATAACTTTATAATTTGGCCATCATTGATAACTATATAGAGGATACTAATACTTCAGGAAACTTACAGGTTCGCAGCATGATGTTTAGCAAGGATGTGAGGAATCAACTATCTCAGATTGTGCATAAGATAGCAAAAGGTAAATTCACTCTGTTATGTTTATTTGCTGTCTGACTAAAGTTGTTATTCTCTGAAGCAGCAATATATCTTGGGGCTTAACTTAGTGTATTTTTAATTGAAGTTTTATTAAAATGTCAAACTTTTATATTTGATTCTTAAAATATAATATTGTCTGTCAAATTTTGTATCTGAATTAATATGATAAATTAAGTTTTGATACTGTAAATTTTACTATAAACATTATTAGCTACAAAAATAAAATAATTTTTTTATTCAATTTAATTTACAATTAACCAAATGAAAATAAAATGAATACTCAAATTAAATCATATCAAATACATATAGTTATATTATAGATCATATAGGCATCATGGTTTTATTCAGTCCAAAGTAAATCAAACTAAACTGAGTCTAATTTTTTGTCAGTTTTAAGAATTGAAAATCAAGTTGACATATATAAACTAAATTGAAACCAAATAAAATATTTGCTCGGATCAGTTTAGTTTTATTTGAACTCAATCAGTATTCAGATATCAATTTTTTATTTTTTATAAAAATTAAATTATTTACGTTTAAATGTATATATATTAAAAAATAACATAATTGATGAATTTGCTATATTGTTGATCGACAACATAAGTATTATAATCCTTTAATTTTCAAAAATAAATCTCACTAGATAAAAAATTAATTTAATTTTTTGATTTAGTTTAGTTTACAATCAATTTAAATGGAATCAAACCAAAATTTTATTATGCTTTAGTTAACTGTGATCTAATCAAAATTAAACTAAACATTTTCTCTATTTTTGTATTGTGCAAATTTTGATTTAATAGCTTTATAATCTTTTTATTTTCATTAAAATATTATTAAAAAATTGTCTTAAGATTATATTTAGATGATGCTCATGGCAAATTTTAATGGTTTTTAATTTTTTATTTTAGTATAAGATATGATAAAAAGAAAAAAAATATTTAGAATGAAGAAAGTGGTCTTGTTATTTTGATTTTTCCATTTAGTTTAATTTACTATTAGTCAAAATGAAATGACTATGAAACTTTACTATGATTGGGTTAATCTTTGATTGAATAATCTCAGTGTCATTAAAGAAAAATCATTTTTAATATTTATTCAAAATATCATAAAAATCAAGATTAAAAAATAAAAAATTAATGTTTCACACACTTGTAAGTCATGACTTCAGTGTCAGTGGCTATAAGTCATTCAAAATTTAATTCTTTCTAGAGATTATTTGTGTGGCTGTTACTCTATTTTATAGCCATTGGCTTTGTTGAATGTAGGACCATTGGATGTAGAATCAGGTATGCTACAAAACAAGAGTAATAAAGGTTACAGAAAACTCAGGAGAGCTTTGTGCAAAGGCTACGGAAACCAGTTAGCTGAGCGGATGATCCATCATAATGGCTATCATACGCTTGGTTACAGATCACAACTTGTGCAGGTAGCTATGACTCTTAACCAAAGCAATAATCTAAATCCATTTAATCTACTGTTAATTCTTAGAATATACAGTACTTCTATTTTTATTTCTGGTAGTTGGCGATCAAGTAAGATTTCATTTGCATGATCTCAGTCATCTCTGTTTCAAAATTTTTTGACTTTCCTTTTCTAGCCTTTGCCAATTGACTTGAAAATTCATAACTAGATATTTATCTATTTGCATTGAAGTCTACTCCTAACACAGTTGGAAGTAGTTTATACTTAGTTGAGCTGTATTCTTTCCATCTGAATTTTCTTTAGTTTTGACGCACCATTCTCGAATCTGGTGACATTCAAGATTCATCAGAAGTAACCAAAAACTAACATTTCACCAGTAACAGTTATTAAAGAAACTTATACCTTGATATTTAGGGGAAAAAGTTACTTCCTAAATTTCAAGTATCAGAAACAGTTATCTATAGTTGTATTTAGATATTTATATTGGCACATCCCCCTCTATTGCTGCATGACATAACAAAATTTCATTTAACAAGTCATATTGATCATACTTTGGTTGAAATGATTTTATTTTTCATGAAAAGTTTCAGTCTTTGATTGGAATGATACTGTTTCGGTATCGTGCTGATGTTTCGTGATTGCTGTGATTTTTTAGGGGGTAATTATATGCCATAAGTCGTGGTCTCTCGGTAGTTTGTACTGTTTGGTCTTTATTTTAGTGCCAAAGTAACTCATCAAAGTTATGTTTCTTTCCAGGTTCATCCTTCCTCTGTTCTAGAAGCTGACGAAGATGGCCAATTGCCAGACTACGTTGTGTATCACGAACTCATTAGTACAAGTCGGCCGTTTATGAGAAATGTTTGTGCTGTCGAAATCTCATGGGTCCAAACAATCTTGCAGAAACTGGAGAAGATGGACATTCACAAGTTGAGGTAATGCACTTAATGAATTCCAAGAGTTTTCCATTCACTTCTCTGCTTTGTTTAAAATTTAGTCTATCCCTCGATTCGGCAGTGGCGGTTCTGACACTTCCGAGAGCCACGAGATCGCAAAGGAAGCGAATTTAACATCGCCTGCGGAAACAGCCAATACCGACAAGAAATCTGATTCCACAGATAGTAAAATTCAGGCAGCTCGGGAAAGATATCTCGCGAGAAAAGCAAAGAAGTAGAACAATTTCAAAGGAACCTATAACATCTAATGCCCGCCGAAAATCCGATCCCATGGATAGTGGAATTCATTGTGCTTGTAAAAGGTATCTTCTGTGTTTCCATCATTGTTATAATCTTTAAATCATAGACTGCTTTATTGTTATAAACTGAAATTGTTTTCTTAGTTGTACCTTGCATAGTTGTATTGTTTAACTTAGGTATGTTTTTCGAATTGCACCTTGAGCTTGACAGTCAGAAAATACTCCCAACTTAGACTCTGTAAGTTGTCCAAAGATCGAAAACTTGAGTTGTTAGTTAGGCAATATCACAATATAGTGTGTTCATAGTCTTTTGGTCTTTAGTTCTTTTTCGATCTAGGTTTCCCACCCTTAGGTACATTAAACTCTTCCTTTATCCAGGCTCACCTCTCTCGAGTTCTTTGAGCTTCCCCTCGATTTAAGCTTCCTAGCCTTTAGTTCATTAAATTCTTTCTCGATCTAGGCTTCCCTACATTATTATTTTTCTCCATATTTGGAATAACTCAATTTATAATGTCGATTCATTTATTTCATTGATAGTTCAATGCATTTGACATCATTAATATGTATGTTAAATTTGTATAAGCCTATCAGCCTTTAAAAATTAAATTATAGTGAATGGGTAGGTTTCCCCACATTATATTTTTCTCCATATTTGGAATAAAAATTTTAATATTTAAAAATTTATTTCATTGATAGTTCAATGCATTTGACATCATTTTTACGTATGTTAAATTTTATAGTATCAAAATTGTTCGGTATTTTGACATTTTCAGTATATTAAAATTATAAAAGAAACAAATATATTTGCCTAATTATCTATCGAAATTATTTGGTATTTAGTTATTTTGGTATATATTAAAGATAAATATGCTCTTCTATAATATAATAAAGATGAATAGGGATAAATTTTTTTAATAATTTGATTTAAAAAATATAAAAATAAATATTTTAAATATAAAAAATATAATAGAGGTGAGGTTATAATTATTATTTTTAAAAATAAAAAATATTAATTGATTCTAAATTATTAAATCATATAAATAAAATTTAAAATTTATTATAAACATAATAATCTTAAATATTTTTTAAAAATTTATTTCTCCTTTAATTATTCTAAATTATAATAATAGTATTATATCGAAATATCAAAAAATAGTAAATTTTATATTGATATCGAAAAGTTTGGTATGGTATAATATTGAACTGAAAATTTTGATATATCAAAGTTAAAAAATGGTACGTGGTATATTAAAATTTTCTATATTTTTCTTTTCCTAGGTAAAATACTCTGATAAATAATAAGAAGATTAAAATTTAGATTTTACATAAAATAAATATTTTAAAGATTATTTTTTAAATGTATGTAAATTAATATAAGAAAACTTCATTCTGTGATCCCACGTATGCGCTCGTGAAATCTAACGGCTCAGACTTCTCCACATGTACTCGCACGGCATTCCTCATCCGGCACGTGTCAACAGCAACCGCTATCGAATTTATAACACTGGCTAAATTACACTTCCCCCCTTCAATTATGTTATTTATCGATTACATACCTCTAAACTCCATATTTGGACTCAATTGAAGTTTATTTATCTTGTAGGGTCCCAGAAGAAATATGCTGTCCGGTCATCGGGCCTATAAATTTGGGGCTCAAGGCCCCCGATTCCTTCTCTTTCTCGCACGCTTCCCTCGCCACCGATAGGACGCGACCGGCTTAGGACCATTCTGTTCGAAACCCTAGGAATTCCTCCTCGCTCCGCCTTCGGCTCGTCTCCTTCCCCGCTATTCCATCGCTCAGATCTTTTACGGTTGCGTTACCCTTGTTTATCTGCTCCGGTAAGGATTGTGCAGTTCGGCTTTTTTATGCCCTTGGTTGAAGGAAGGGTGATTGCTGAAATTCTTTGGGGGTTGGGTTGGAGGTTAGATTAGATCGTTGATCCAATTCATTTTTTACCCTTTCTTCTGTCCTTTTGATGTTTTTGATACGGCTCGAGAGGGCTCAATGATGTTTTGGGGGCTGTTTTTTATTTGCTATCCAAAATCGAGGGTTTTCTTGGATTGCTAAAGATTAGATCCTCCCCCATCAGAGTGTAGGTAATTTCTGTCTTCTCTTCCAGTCGGAAGTTGGGTTGAACAGGAAAGGATTTGGATTCTTTAGGTCTATTAGCATGGCACTAAATTTCCCTTTTTGGTTTGTATTTTCTACTCCATTTATTCATACTGATGATGAGTCCTCTTGCGCGGGATGCAAGAGGAACCCTCTTAACATTCCTTTGGAGATTGGAAATGGTTATGGCTACATGGGAGGGATCAGAGAGGATAGTGATTTGGTCGATGTGGAGTGGATGTTTGACCCAGTGGACTTACTGCCAGATGACCCATTTGGGATGGAGCTTGATGACAGTATGGAAGTTGCAATTGCCAGCCTTTTTGAAGCCAGTGGCGGTGACTTGTTTGGATTGACTTTGTTGAACTTACCTGAGTTCCAGTTTTACCATGATGATTTATTGGAAGAACAGCATAGTTGGGTGGAGGACACCTTCAGTGGAGATGGACAACCGAACTTGGATGCGGAACCACCTTCAAGATGCAATCATGAAGAAACCTATTGTGGAAATGAGGGCCTGCTGCATGATGCTTTTCTTTATTCACTTGGACATTTGAATCTTCAGGATCTCCTTTCAGTGGAAGGGGTCTGCAGGTCCTTGCGTGTGGCTGTTCAAAGTGATCATCTTTTATGGAGATGTATACATTTGGATTCTCCTTTAAGTGAGAAGTTCACTGATGATGTTCTGGTACGATTTGCTCAGAGATCTCAAGGTAATTTGCAGTGTTTGAGCTTGTCAGGTTGTTCAAAGATCACAAATGATGGGCTAAAGCGAGTGCTAGACATTAGTCCCAAGTTAAGGAAGGTTAGTATTTATTAAACGAACATGCTTTGGATCTTGTTTCCAATTTTGTTCTGTTGTTATATTTTTGCTTCTTATGCAGATCATGCACCTATTTTAAATTTACTCAATAGTGGTTAATACGAACCATCTTGCATCTGTTACTATTTAGAATACTGCTGTTAGCGATTCAAGCAAGATTAAGGTGGTGATCTGTTTCAAGCACAGTCATGAGGCAAGTTAAGGCACATACTAATGAAGTTGGAATATATAACACGTAGCAACTAGACAACAAGGATGTTGTTAGGGTCGTCTATTTCTCATGTTATAAACATGCAGGTAATTATGCCCATCAGTTTGTCATTACTAGACCTGCAAGTTATGTATCCAAGTTGAACATGTAGTAATTTTGTCTAATGCCCTTTTTTGCCCTGAATTAATGATGGCTGAGATTCTGATAACTCTTTTCTTATTACACTCCAAAAATAATCTGAGGAATTAGACATCCAATGTCTAGAATTTTTTCAAATTTGATATTATCATGAATATCTTGAAAAGAAGTATGAATGAAATTTTCATTGATGAGATAGTTTGGTAAATATTCTTGTAGTGATCTGATAGATATTTTTGTAGTCAAAGGAAGATGTAGAAATTTCTTCTTCTTGATTTGAAAAGTAATCCAGTGCTTATTTTTCTTTCTTTGTCATTATATTTGGTCCCAATACCTTAAGCTTAAAGTCTGTTTATTGACTAGGACATTGTTACTTGACATGCTTAAACCTAGAATCTCATTAGTTGAATGTTAAGATAGGTGCATAAACTCATTTAGCAAAGGCCAAGCAAGTACTTAAATATGTTGTCAATAAAACCTCATTTACATATTTCAATTAATGCAATCTTGTCGATGGTTTAGGTGACATCATCAATTGATAGACTTACTGTTTGTTTAGCTTTTTCCAGTAATCTATCCTTGTTTTCATGGCCAAACCTTGGCAATATAGATCAATTATCATCTCTTTTATCTATGCAGCTAAATGTTAGTGGATGTGTTAGACTAAGTCTTGACAGAATCATAAATGACCTGAAGGAATTCCAATCACAAGGAATGCCAGGGATACAACATCTCAAGCTTGGGAAGCTTTTCGTTGTATCTGAAGAACAATATGGAGAGCTGAAGTCATTGCTACGCCTGGATCAGTTTCAACATTCTCAACCTCAGAAATCACGGTTCTACCACACTTGTCGGTTGTCACATCATTGCGATGACGACTGTGTCCTTGACTTTGATCTCTGCCCATTTTGTGAGAAGTACAAGCTTGTTTATGACTGTCCTTCAGAAAGTTGTCAAGTACAAGGCCATAAAGGGTGCAGAGCTTGTGATGTTTGCATCTCAAGGTGTGTTCAATGTGGAAAATGCATAAGAGACAGCAGATACATGGAGACATTTTGTCTTGAATATCTCTGCTCGGGTTGTTGGAGCCTACCACCATCAAACGAAAGAGAAGAAAAGTGAACCTATTCTGCAAATGTTTTTGTTATGCAAAAGCTACAAAATCAAAATCATGTTCATTCTTCTATGATCGGTTTTGGGTTGGTAAGAGAGTCATGTCTACGATATCCAAGCCGCAAGTCTTTTTCTCACTGCTGCTGATGAAGAGACCATTTTTTTTGGAGCAAGAGAATTTGTCAAAGGACAATAAATCACTTGGCAGCTACATGACATTCACCTGCACCCAGGCAGTCCCTCGGTTTGAGGACAAGTTCAAGATCTGATCATCCTTTCTGCAAAACCATTGATAATCTGAAACACAATGTCATTTTATCTCATGGATATGCAGGTGGAGATGGTGGTGAAGGAAGCAGAGAAGTTTGCTAAACACAAAGGATAAGAGGGAAGTCACTGATATGAAGAACCAGTCGGAGTCTATGATTTAAGAGAAGAAAAGCAACTGAAGGAGATCAGAGAGAAAGGGAAGCCGCTGATCCGAAGAAGCAGTTGGAGAGAGTGATCCGAAGAAGCAGTTGGAGAGAGCGAGGAGGGAAGTCATTGATATGAATGAAGAACCAGTTGGAATCTGTGACTCAACAAACACAGAAGCAACTTTAGGAGCTTGGAGAAGAGTCATCGACACGAAGAACCTGTCGGAATCTGTGACCTTAACAAAGAGAGAAGCAACTGGAGGAATTTAACAAACACAGAAGCAACCGGAGGAGATTGGAGAGAAAGTCAGGGAAGTCATTGACGTGAAGAACCTGTTGGAATCTGTGATTTTAACAAAGACAGAAGCAACTGGAAGAATTTAACAAACACAAGCAACTGGAGGAATTTAACAAACACAGAAGCAACTGGAGGAGATTGGAGAGAAAGTTAGGGAAGTCATTGACACGAAGAACCTGTAGGAATCTGTGATTTTAACAAAGTTGGTAGCAACTGGAGGAATTTAACAAACACAGAAGCAACTGGAGGAGCTTGATCTGATTCACCTCCAGAATAACTGATAGTGAACTTGTGTACCATTATGCATCTGTTTTCTAATTGTTTTTTATTATCTAGTTTGAAATTGAAGACAAACAATATGTAGAGAGGCCTTCTACACCTGCAAAACGAAAAAAAATAAAAACTAATTAAAATTATTTTGTAAAAAGAAGTTTCCTGTTTGATTCATCTTCAGATATGTGCTTTCTTTGATGTTTCATGTGTGTTCATCTGTGTTGGATGAAATATTAATTGTGTGAAAATAATAAAATTATATATAAATTTTAAATCCTTATTATTTTTTATTCATTTAATGTATCAGTTGACTTTTAAACTATTTTTATTTTCATTTTCTAAAATTCGTTTTTTTAGAAAATAATATAAAATAAAATAAATGGAGGATTTATTTATCTTTTAAGAAAAGACTATTTCCCTTTAATCTTCTCCCTCATCTTCTCAGCCGACGTGGCGGACCACGCGCGTTCCCAGCTACTTCCTCTCATATCCGTCTCGCCAAATCTAACGGCCCAGATTTCTCCAGACACATCGGCGGAGGATTCCCCATCAGGCACGTGTCGGTCACCGACCAACAAAGGCCAATTTTCACATACGCCCTTCGCTTCCTCTATTTCTCAATTACGACACTAAATCTTCGCTTTTCCCGTCCCAACGATAATCTGCAGCCTGCAGGCCCCTATAGGATCTAAATGAAGTATTTATATCTTGAAGGGTTTTAGAGAAAATCTACAGTTTGGTGGTCGATCTCGATCCTAAACTTAGGGGCTTGAAGACGTCTTATTCTCTCTCTCTCTCTCTCTCTCTCTCTCTCCTCGTACGCTTGCCTGGCAACCGTGAGGAGGACGATAGGTTTTGGTCCAGTCGTTCCGAAACCCTAGGATCGCATCCTCTCTCCGCCTTCGGATCGTCTCCTAGTTCGCTATTTCCTCGCTCAGATCTTCGAAGGTCGCTTGCCCTTGTTTATCTATCTGCTCCGCTAAAGAGTACGCTGACAGGTTTTTCTTCCATGTCCTTAGTTGATGTTTAGATTAATTGGTCCCGAGGAGGGGTTGATTGCTCAGGTCCTGATGGGGGTTGCGTCGGAGGTTGTTAATTCAGATCCTTGATTCTTTGGTCTTGTAATTGGTAGATGATCCCATTTTTTAATCCTTTGTTCTATTCTTTTGCTCTTTTTGATACGGCGCAAGAGGGCTCAATGATGTGTTTGGGGCTGTTTTTTTTATTTGCTATCCAAAATTGAGGGTTTTCTTGGAGTGCTGAGGATTAGGTTAGGTCGGATTTGTTAGGTTTTGAACCCCGCCAAAAAACGATCTCTGTAAAATTAGTGACGATAGTTTTTCCCCTACAGAAGTTGGGTTGAACAGGAAGGGATTTGGATACTTTAGGTCCGTTAGCATGGCACTAAATTTTTCATCTTGTTCTGTCTTTCCTACTCCATTTATTCATTCCGACGATGAGTCCTCCTGCGCGGAATGGAGCCCCCTTAACTCTCTGCCTGATAGTGAATTTGCTGATGCGGAGTGGATGCTTGATCCGGCGGACTTACTGCCCGATGACCCATTTGGGATGGAGCTTGATGGCAGTATGGAAGCTGCAATTGCCAGCTTTATTGAGGCTAATGGTGGTGATTTGTTTGAATGGACTTGGATGAACTCACCTGAATTTCAGTTTTACCATGATGGTTGCTTGGAAGAAGAGCATAGCTGGATGGAGGATGCCTTCAGTAGGTTACCTGTTCCTATAATCCAAGATGGGCAATCTAGCTTGGATATTGGAGAATCTTCAAAATGCAATCATGAAGAAACCTGTCGTGGAAATGAGGGCCTTCCACATGAGGCTTTTGTTTTTGTGCTTGAACATTTGAATTTTCAGGATCTCCTCTCAGTTGAAGGGGTCTGCAGGTCCTTGCACGCAGCTGTTCGGTGTGATTTTCTTTTATGGACATGTTTACATTTGGATTCTCCGTTGAGTGAGAAGTTAACCGATGATGCTTTGCTACGATTGGCTCAGAGATTTCAAGGTAATTTGCAGTGTTTGAGCTTATCAGGTTGTTCGAAGATCACAAATGATGGGCTCAAGCGTGTGCTAAACATTTGCCCAATGTTAAGGAAGGTTAGTATGTATTAGAGGAACATGCTTTACACCTTGTTTCCATTTTTAATTGTGTTGCTATGTATTTTTTTTCTTATGCAGCAGTTTTCTTGCACCTATTTTTAATTTATTCAATAATCCAATAACAGCAGTTATCTCACATCTATACTCTTTAAAAATCTAAAATACTGCTGCTAGAGATTCAAGGCAGATTAAGGTGATGATCTGTCTCCTTTTATCCATCATTCATTCGGTCACAAAATTCCATGAGGAGAAAGAATCTCGCCTGAATTTGTTGGGTATTACATCATTGCATTTTGCCAATAATTTCACAGATTTGTCCAAAGTTTCTTGGGATAGTTGTGGAGGATGAACTCAACTCTCACTTGTTACTATCCAAAATGATCGTTTCTAATTTATCAGTGATAGAAGATTTTTAATATTATTTTATATTGTAGATGGAACAAATGCTTTAGGCTTCTAACATGTTGAACATAAAAAAATGAAAAGAAACATGTTAGAAATGAAAAAGCAATTATGGGAGGATACTAACTGTTAGTGCAATTCCCCCCAACCCAAAAACAAGAAAACTTAATCGCACAACCCATATATTGATAGTGGTGGACATCTAGGCCTTCATCCCCAACTTGTCAATTTCAATGTTCTTGAAACTATTCACTGCCAGTCTAACTTGTTGACTTGGAACCAGAATACAGTCTGGTCTGCTTTGTGTATAAAACTGGAAATAGAAAAGGGTTAATCCAGTAGAATTGACAAGACTAAGTTCTTTTTTATTAAAAAAATTCCAGCCAAGATATCATTGCTATAGTGGTTGAAATGTATATTTCGCCCCTGTTGATTTTTTAGATTCAGGAGTTGGTATGATTTTCTTTCATAATACTTGTTTAAAGGCTAATGAGAGATATAAGAAAATATTAGTGAGATGATTTACTTAATTTAAATGTTATTAGTGATATATCTGTGCAAAGAGCTCATTGGGACAAACATGCTATAATCCATCCATTAGGGTTTTTTTCGTAATACTCGAACGGTTTTTTCTTCTCTTATTACTATATTTTATATTATATCTGATACATATTATATCATATATGTTTTATTAAACTATTTATCATATATTTATTGTATACAAGCTTTCCATTTTAAAAATTAGTTATCATAGTCTTTGATATTTCTATTAAATTTATATAAATATTTAATACCTACAAAATATAAATTTATGTTCATAATACTATTTTTAAGGTCAATTGGTTCAAATGATTTGGAAGATGATTTAATTAGTTTGAATATTATTAGTGATATAACTTTGTGTAGGGATCAATGGAGGAATAAAATTTATATAGCCTATCAAATAGTTGGGACAAAGATGCTATAATCTGTTCATCAGGTATTTTGGTAATATATGAAGGGATTACTCTTCTCTTATAACAATATTTGTATTATGCCTGATACATAGTATTGTATATGTTTTGGTTAAACTATTTATCTTATATTTATTACAAGTTTTTCATTTCAAAAATTGTTATCATAGTTTTTGATATCTCTATTAAATTTATATTTATATAATACTTGTAAAATATAAATTTATATTTACAATAGTACTTTTGAGGTCAATTGGTTCAAATGATTTGACCAAATGAATTGAGATGGCCATGCAGATTCTTATCTCCATCAATTTGAAGTTCTAGGATTTTTGACAATGTCTTAATCAAGGAAGGGTTGAGAAAGATCTGGGGATGAGTGGTGGGAGCAGTGGGAGTGAGAGGCGGAGGTGGACCACAGGCGAGGAGCAATGAGGCAGGGGGATGGTGGAACTCTGCATAAGAGGCAGTAATTAAAGGTGGGAGTTTCAGGAAATGATTAAAGACAATGAAACGGTAGCAAGAAAGAATTGATCTCGTTGAAGGATAGTAGTGATATGTTAGTGGCCAATGAAGGGCCGAATGAAGGCAAATTAACACCTTTTGTTTATTAAATACCAAATCTTGAGAAATAAGAAATTGTCATTTTTTGATGAAGTTATTAATGTTTCTTTATTAATAAGGTCAATTTTGTATATATATATATCTATATATATATATGTTATTACCGATATTTACATAGTTCAATTAATGCAATCTTGTCAATATTTTATGCCACATATATATATATATATATTATTACCGATATTTACATAGTTCAATTAATGCAATCTTGTCAATATTTTATGCCATGTCATCCTTGATAAGTTCTATTCTTTATTATAATTATTTTTATTTTTAGAAATCCATCCTTGTTTTCTTGCCTAATTTGCTTGCCCAATCCTTGTTGATATAGTTCAACTGTTGTCTGTTTTGTCAATGCAGCTAAATGTTAGTGGATGCGTCAGGCTAAGTGTTGACGGAATCATAAGCAGCCTGAAGGAATTCCAAACACAAGGAGTGCTCGGAATACAAAATCTCAAGCTTGGTAAGCTTTTCATTGTATCTACAGAACAATACAATGAGCTGAAATCATTGCTGCGCTTGGATCAACTTCAACTAGTTCGACCCCAGAAATCAAGGTTCTACCACACTTATCAATTGCCGCATCATTGCGATGATGATTGTGTCCTTGACTATGAAATCTGCCCATTATGTGGAAAGTACAAGCTTGTTTATGACTGTCCTTCAGAAAGTTGTCAAGTGGAAGTCCCTAAACGGTGCAGGGCTTGTGATATTTGCATTTCAAGGTGTGTTCAATGTGGAAAGTGCATAAAAGATCACAGATACATGGAGACATTCTGTCTTGAATTTCTCTGCTCAGGTTGTTGGAGTCTACCGCCATTAAATGAGAGAGAAGAAGAAAAGTGAACCTATTTGTCAGATGGTTTTGTTTATGCAACCTAAAATTACAAAACTAAATGTCGTGTTCGTTCTTATTTGATCTGTTTATGGGGGTCAGTTGGCCTTGCCTATGACAAGTTAAGGAAATACAAAATCCACTAGAGCTTTGTTTGGATAGGATTTCAGAAAAGTAGTTGAAGCCTGCAAACTACAAAATAAGTCAGCTGATAAGGTATTTTAACTATTTGGAGGTTTCTAAGGTGGATATTGTTCGGCCAACTACTGAACATCTTTTTTACTCATTTGCAGGAAATTCTGTTGCATTTCATTCTGGTGCTCCTTTCACCACTGATATGTAACATGGAGGTCTGATCAGTCTGGTTAACTCCTACCGGGAAAGTGATTTCTTCTAGTATCCGTCTTTGCTTGTTATGTTTGTTAAATTAAATCTGAAATGCTTTCGTAACACGCCATTCTGTTAGGTTGATGCGTCGACATGTATCATCATTTCTTTTGTTTAAATTCATATAGCAATCAATTATTGGACCGAAGCATACAAACAAAGCCATAGCACCTCTTGTTTCTTGCATGGAGGCACTAGTCTCTTGACCTTCTGTCTGATCCATGAGATTTGTCTGTCATATTGCATCTGTGGTAAAAGAACCTTTTCATGAATTCCACGCAATGACTCCTAATGGAACACGACAGGTTGTTTGTTTGTTTTTTAGGCTTTTGACAGTGTTAATATAGATGGGTGATCTTGTTATATTTATACCACTGTAGAAAAAATGTTTCACCATGCTACTAAATTGCATATGTCCTACATTTAATTTCCTGGAATGATCATCATCATCCAATTTCCACTTAGCAGAGCTGGCCATCTTCTTTGGAACTTGTCAATAAGTTAAATCCTAAAGCAGCTCTATTAATTTCTCTCTCTCTTTTGCTTTCATTACATTCTAATGTTACACTTTGTTTACTGATGGATAAATCATGAAACAGACTGGGAGAAGAATAATTATTTTTACTGACAATAAATATTCATTGGAATGCTTTGGGAGAAGAAATAAGTTTGGAAAAGATTAATGCTTTCTTTTTATATTGATTTATATATACCAAGTTTCTTAGACTGTGCTAGTAGTAGCAAACTTAAAAGGCATAAAGTAACTGAGAACTAGTGATGCTTTTGCAATAGTGCCAAGAAATAAAGCAGAGGTAGGATAATAGCACCATTTGAAGCTTGATGCTTGTTTTTAATTTTTTTTAATTATAAAATCTAGATAGTTAAACTTAAGTTTAACCCACCCTTGAATTGGATTAGGTTGGGTGAAATCTAATGACCTTCTATGGGGAGACTTAGATCCTCTCTTTATTAGTTGTGCTAGTCCTTCTATTTTGAGTCAGACATCATATATTCTTTGACATTGGATGAGATATGGATTGACTATAACATTTTTGTTCAATTTCTTGCTAGCCTATTCTAGATTCTTTCCAAATTGACTTTGTTGCATTTGCATTAGAATCAATGTAGACATAATATGTGTATTTTTTTTGTTCAACGAATGTAGTGTAGTAGTAAAACACTTAGAGGAACAGATAATAGAATCAAAATTTGAATTTTGATAGAGATGAATATTCTAGAGATCAAGCTGCATAAATTTGTGTTTCAAGGATTAGGTGAGTGAAGTTTGGACACTTGAATTATTTAAAAATAAAAAAAGTCATCTTGGTTCTCTTGTATGGGCATAGTTTGTGATCCTTCTTCATAAGTGGAGGTTTGAGATTGACCTTCAAATATTTAAGGGCCAAATAAATCAAGATGAAATCTCAACTCACCTTTAGACTAAGTTGGATTTAACATTTTACCTCTTCACATATGGTTGTGGGATTGATTGTGTGGGTTCGTTAGAGTGGTGGATTCCACCTTATTGTTGAAGTTGGACCTAACATGCCCTTGGGGCGACAATTTGATTCCCACGCAAGACATCGCAAGTGAATCATTCGTGATGTTAAATCGTCTGTCATAACTCATCTATGTTTTTTGAATTTATTATAATAGTCTGTAGGAAATTTCTGTACAATCAAATTAGTCACCGTAGTCAATTGGAAGAGCTAGATAGTTAAATTAAACAAAAAAAAAAAAAGGAGCTAATGTGGGTCTGGTTGACAAAAATAGATTCAATGGATTGAATTTAGGTATTTTATTCAACTGAAATAGTAAATTTATTGTAAAAGAAAGTGAAATGTAATTAAAGATATATAAATGCATTAAAAATGTACAACATTTAGTTAAATATAAAAGGCAATAATAAATGAAGTGCTTTAGTAAGCGTTAATTAGAAGGAAGAAAAAGCTTAAAAATTCACACCCACAGCCAAATGAAGCAACAACCAACACTCTATTTTTTTTGCAAAAGAGTGAAATCATGATCGATCTCATGATGATTTGTGAGTAGGTAAATTGTAGTTAGTCATGAACAACCAACACTCTAAAAACATATATTAATGTATTTTAAATCTAAATACATAGATGCATCCCCAAAGCAATTGGAATTTGATCGATCATGCTTTCACAATGATCAAACGACCATATAACAATTTTTAATCTTCTGTTTAACACTTAGTTAAATCTACTATATTTGTATATGGAAATTGCTATATAGTCATTTTAAAGTCATTTAGTTAGTCACTTGACACTTTAGTTGATTCATATTTGAGCATAAAATTATTATGAAGCAATTTTGATCCAAAAGTGTTATATAAGTCATTTGATAATTTTGAAAACATAAATGATTTCTAATGTGATCATGTAATAATTTTGATTGATTTAATTTTTTTTAAAAAAATTATTCTTTTAAATAAGTTTTTATAAATTTATGATAAAATTTATATCTCTTTCTCTACTTTATTTTCTTTTAAATTCATTTTTAAAAGTTGATTTTTTATTGTGAAGGTAGGTAATCTTTCTTTTCTTTCTTTCACTTATCGAGTAAATCTAAAATATAATTTATATGTATTTAAAAGTTAATTTTTAAATTTACTTGAGTGCTTTACTAGTTAATTTTTAAAAATTTAAATAATCAATCTTTTTTATTTATTTACTTGAGTGTTTACTACTAGGAAACTTTCGTCGTACCACACTTCGTGGTGGCTCGATGTTATCATACTTAAATCATTTGTAAATAGACTTAAAAGATAATATTGACACCTCCATAAATGTAATATAATGGTAAAGCATTCAGATGAATAATTAAATTGTGCTTTAATATTTAAATGGTCAATAGTAAAAATCAAGGAGAGGATTGTCACCTTACTTTTTTAAAATTTTTATATATTATAAATATAAAAAAAAATAAATAAATGAACTTCATTCAACTAAATAGCAAGTTTGTTCATTGTACCAAAATGTGCTTGCGTTATATTGCCCTTTATCCATCTTTAAATTATATGGAGGGAATAAATGACAAGTTAGTTTATAAAAAATGATAAATCTTAATCCATTGACTATCTAAATTTAGTTTGTTCGGAAATTCATTATAGCAAAAGATAATTACACGCCTATCCTTTGATTGTGCAGTCATTTCTCTGCAGTCCGTCCTTAAGTTAAAATTAAATTGAAACAACCTGAATGGTAAATCACGAAGTTAACTTATAGTCGAATCGTCAAGAGGTTAGAGAATGATCTTTTTCTGCCTCAGTTTGTTAATGAACTATTCATTTACGGGCCTAGTTGCATAGGTTAAATTATCAATTTAATCACAAGTATTAAAAAAAAGCCGGACCTTGCCTATTATGTATTAACACCTTGTGATGGGCCGGACCTTAGGTAGGATACAAATGGATTTGGGCCCGGCCCATTAACATCCGTAGAGTTAATTAGAGACTGCAGTGGCATCGATGCAGAACAAAAGAACCCTGGCTCGTCGTCTGGCTTAATGGCGGAGGCGGCTCCCGATCCAGGGTCCCGGTGCGGCCGCCGGCGCGCCCATCCCGGACGCCGGGACGGGCGTCGAGACGTCGGTACGCGGCAGTGGCATGCCCTTCAGGGAATGCGTCGATCGGATCAACAAAAGCCTTGACCGTGCGAAGAAACAACCCTACGTCCTTTTTTTCCCCCTCCTCCTCGTTTTCCTGTTGAAATTCCCGGCGATTGATTTCTCGTGATGCTTTCGATTTGATCAGATCCCAAAGTGAGGTTCTTGAGGGAGCACATGCTGAAGGCCGGTTGCCCCGTCTGGGTGCGGCTCCTCATGCCATTGAATTGCAATAGCGAAGGTTTGTCCTACGCCGGCGGCTACGCTCGTGGCAAAGGGGTTTGTCTCCTCCTCCTACTGAATTCAATTTTTAGCGTGCCGGTTTTTGGCTTTTGTTGGAGATTTACCTTTGTCGATTGCAAATCATCAATCCCCTTAACATTTAATTCCTGCACACAAAATAAATGCCCATTTGATAGGAAGAAATTCTAGATGAGAGTTTTTTTGTTTTTTTTTTTGAGATTAGGCGATTGTTTATAGAACAACTGTAATCTCCCTTTGATGAGGAAAATTCATTGATTGGAAGGCATCTGGGCATAACTTGTTTTTGACTTGGTTGCTACTGTTGTTTGATTGCAAAATTTTTGTCAGATTACTGGTGACGGTTGATCATGAATACATTCGATAGCATGCTTTGTTGCTGAATTCATGTTCTTCACTTATATGCACAACTAGTGGTAAACAACTGAAATTCCAAGATATTTCAGAAAACAGAAGAAAAAAGATTCAGAAGCACCATGTTTATCATGTGCTGAACAGTTTAACCTTAAAAGAAAATCCAGAAGAAGATTGAAATTTGAAATAGCAAGCTGACTCAATCAGGATGATATGGAGTTACAGATGTAAAATAATAAGAATTTCAGAAACACAAACTTCCTTTGTGGATCTTGTCTACTGGTAGTCACAGTTCATATTTCTAAGTGTCATTGATCTTACAATCAAAATTATGGCTTCTATAATTGTACTCATTATTGACTTGTTTTTTCTTTTCTTCAATTTAGATAAGTGTTTGTTGCAATCATATGACATTCCAAGATGAAGTAAATCAAGTACTTATTCATGAGTTGATCCATGCTTATGATGATTGCCGTGCAAAGAACATCACCTGGTCAAATTGTGCTCATCATGCTTGCTCCGAGGTGAAGTAAATCGTCAATCTCATAAAAGTTCATAGTTATTTTTAGATAGTAGTTTCCATCATCTGCTGACCATCCAATTTAGTGTTTTGCCACCAATTTGACTGATACATAAGTTTCTTATTCATTCAGATTCGTGCAAATCATTTGAGCGGTGATTGCCACTACAAACGTGAATTGCTACGCGGATACACAAAACTACGAGGACATGAACAAGTGAGTTTCCTTACTCGAATTATTAGATAGTCAGAGCAAATTGCGCCGGTTGGTGATCTCATAGGCAGTAGGCTTATTATTTAAATTCTAGATATAAGGCAGGCAGTAGGCTTTGTCCTGTACAAAATTTAGGTGATATAGACTAAGTGTGATGAAACTAGTAAATTAGAAACATAATTTTATTTGCATCATTCTTATTCGTCAAGAAGAATTTAACTCCTAAAATGTTGAGAAATTATCTTCTCATCTTGCCTTACATTCATTGAGTCCTCCTTTCTAATGGGAATAAGAAAGTTAAGAAAGTCTTACATGCTTGAGATTTTACTGATGATGTTTAAGTTGATTGGGAAGGGAAAAAAATCATTAGAAACCAATATTTCTGTGGTGGAATGTGGTAATGGATTGGATATGAGTTTCTTAGAGAAGTATTTAAGGAAAGTGGGAAATAGCTTATTTATTTTCAATGTCGAATTGCTAGATGACCAGAACTATGATTGGATTATTATTATCATTATTATTATTAGTTTTTGCTAAATTTGGTGTGCTAAAAGGAATGCGTGAAGAGGCGGGCGTTAAAGTCACTCCAACTTAATCCAAATTGCTCTGGAGCAGCTGCTAAGGATGCCATCGAGGCTGTTTGGGATATATGCTACAACGATACATACCCTTTCGAGAGAGCTACATAGATTCATTTCAAACCACAAACCTCCCCAAAATATTCATTCCGGAGTCGGTTCCTTCGAGTGGTGATCAATCAGAGCGAGTGGTCTCTCAACAAAGAAATATTTTTGATAATGGTAGAACCTACTAATGTATCGTCTTTTGACAAATCGATACACTTCTAAGCATTCATAGCTTAAGTATCTGTTGCTTTATGGTGCTTACTTTAACAAAAATGAAATATGACATCCTAACAGTTCTACACGATTGGTCTCATAATCATCTATGAAGAAGTAAATTAAAAAGTTATAATCGATCATAACGAAGGACTTTTATGGTGCTTACAATACCTAGGGATCTATCTCCTCGTTAACGATTAATGAAGATAGATCAAGAGATGATTATTACATTTGGAGCTACACAACCAAGTAACACAAGAGTGATTAGGCACCGTAGGGCAAGTCGTAGTTCGTGTCTCTTTAAATAAAAGTGTTCGCGGAGCAAAGGGGATCTCACGATGAGGTATAGTGGTAAAATACTCAAAGGAATAATAAATAGGATCATGGAAGATTTTATACTAAAAGTTAAAATGATCAGAGAACAAGATAGAAGATTAATGACTATGAATAATTTTTTTTTATAAAAAAATAATTTATTTTCATATGAACTTGAGATGTTTAAAGAACATGCTAAACAATTTATGGGCTGAGAAAAACAAGCAAGTTAAGTACAAATTGAAGAAGAAAAAAAATATGAAACCAAAACAAAAAAAGAATAAAGCAAATAATAACCTCCGAGTCCATATGCATGTTTGAGAGCAACACCATTTGACACCTCTATTGTTCCCTTTGGATACATCTAGAGGCAAGAATAAAAGGGATATTACGACAAATCATGTAGCAAATTAATGTAAACATAAGCAATAAATTATGCAGGAAAATCTTTATAATGTTTTATGGCAGCATATAAACAATGATAGAGACAAAGAAAACAATAACATTAAGTAAGATGATCATACAAAAGATATAGCATATCACTTATGGTAATTAAACAAGTAATTAGCATAAAATAAATCATGCAAACCACTATGACATTCAATAGTTTTCAATACACGAAACAAAGAATAAAGAAGGTCAAAAGATTCTTCCTCAATGGAACTAATTTGTCTACCATCCACCAAATTCCTCAAGCTATTCACTAAACCAATACCGACAACTATTAGAATTTTCATCTTTCCCAGACTAACACCCCAAGATATGGTAATTGTTATTGTTAGGAAATATATAGATTTATTGCCACTAGAACACTTGGGATTTAAGATAAACCTGCCAAAATGTTAAAAGTTCGATCTTTAGTATGCAAACAAGAAAGAACAATTAATTATCTGATACTCTAGAAAGCTTATTAAATTCTAAATAGTAGCAATTGGACTTAACATGAAAAGCTTGACAATCTTTTACATTCCTAAAATTCATGACGATATTATTAGAGATCATGCATGATTGAGTTGATATTGGGTCAATCTGATATACCACTAAAAGGAGTATATGATTTTCAACCAGAAATATATAGCTCACTCACTATTTTGGAAGAGGTGATCAGGTCATCCTGACCTTTCAGTTGGATCTTCAATTCATAAAAACCAATTTGAAATATTGATCCATTACAACCTCATTCAGGTTACAACCCACCCACCCACCCTATCAATTCATCATTTAACTTGAATCATGTTGTGCAAATTAATAAGAACCAAAATGAGACGTTTGAAACTGAAGGAGCAATGTTAAAAAGCAACAGAGCCCACAGGGCACAATGACTATTTTCCTGTAAAACCTGAAAGATTGCAACTCATTGTGTAGCTTCTTTTTAACTTTTAGTTTGCCATACGTCAGTTAAATGTGCAAATGCAACAGGATTTAAAAGAAAAACCTGCAAACATATTCCAATATTCAAGCAGCCGGGTTGCTATGAATAAAGACTAATTGAGATGCTCTTTAAAACTGAAAAAATTAAGGTATGAATGAAAAGAAAATGACTAAAATGTGTGGCAAGCAGACCTAGACATTGGGCTGCAGAGATAAAAAATTTCTCCGAACATGTAGATTGGTTTCAAAACATGGGATAAATACTGGTATGGTACTTACTAATTTAGAAGATGGATAACCAGACATGTAGAATGTATCAAGTGGCTCATCGTGTTTAGCTGCCTTTCTTAATTTTCTTTTTCCTCGAAGCAAAGCTGCTTGGCCCAACAGCTATCGACATCCGTTTGGTCCTGCAAAGGCATTTGTTCCACAGGCAAGAAAAAATACCATAACCAAATTTTAAGGATCAGAAGAGACAAATACCGTATGGATAGCTCAGTATCGTCTGGATCGTCATTTTTGAATGGCCCATCTGATAAACAGCACAAGCATACAACAGTGAAATGAAATGATCATCCTCATTAACAGCTTCGAATATTAGCAAAACATGCTACAGTTTGTTTTATTCATTTTCCTATGTTTCTCCACTTGCATCATAAAGACAACTTGCAGAATAGGTATAAAGACAGTACTCAGAGTATGTAAGAAAAATAAAGACAAGTGTTGTTTCATTCTTGAACTTATTGAAGTTTGCAAGAAATCTATAGCTTCACTCAATTCTTCAACAAACAAGGCAGAAAGCGTCATAGGAAAATAAAGGAATTTTTTTCAACAAATATAGAGGAAAACAACATCATATATAGGTTTTTTTTGGGTCTTCTATGAGTTATTTTGGCATGCATCTGAATTGTTGATGATGATATATATGCTGATTGATATGTTATTTTGCATGATAATATATTGTCATTGTGATGGTGTTATTAGCATACTGTATACCATGTTATAGTTTTATATTATGGTTAATTTTGACACACACTAGAGATTTGGTGGTTAATGGCTCACATAGCAAAATAAACCTAATAGACCTAATAGATGATGTGGATCATTAGCAAAATTTCTCTTCTCAATTGTTCAATGACTGTGACACTCAGATATTTATACATGTTGATTTTCATATAGTGTAGTATTTATTCATATTCTATGTGGACTTTATCATTTCGTTGTATTACCTTGTTCGCCATTTTTCTTATCCTACTCAAGCCTCCCTACTGACCCTCTTCGCTTGCCAATCACTGGTTCCAAATATTTTCGTGTGTACTAGCTGGGCTCTCATGAGCACTTATAGATATCTTTGGATAAAATTGTTCATTTATTAAGTTTCAAGTTATATATATATATATATATATATATATATATATATAGTATGTAACTAATATGTTGAGATTGTAGAATAGAAAGATTATTGCTCTATTTGATGGGTTTTGTAAGAAATATCAATGCAGTCTGACTTTCATTGTTAAGTTGTGCTGGAGCAGAAAAGATAAACTACTATGATCTATCTTCACAAATGATATTCCACAAAAGGGGTGATGGCATTAACATAAACACTAAGCAACCTTGTCTCTTGTTTTTTGGTCAGAACTGTTAAATGTTTTGGGAAAAAAAGGAAAGAAACATACAACTAGTCCTACAAACCATGGCACTAAGGACCAACATGCAATAGTAAATTGCCAACACAAGTATTAAAATATGTGAGGCAGTGGAAAACAAGATAAGATAGTATAAGATACATGAGTGGTGATTTTTAGTAATAAGAGGGGAAAAAATGAAGCTAATAGCTTGATAGCGCCCAAACTCTTCAAGATTCATATAACTAGGATTAGTAGGCTTTTTCTTGTTTAAACATGACAAAGATAAGTGAAAAAGTTTTTTTTTAATTATCAAAAATATCATTCAAAGATAACCATAATCATTACGTCAACATAGCTTATGTAGACATCTTCATATTACCTAGTTCATTAACACCATCTCCTTCATGATTTGAATTTGCAAGAGAATCCCAGCAATTATTTCCATCATCAAAACCCAAATGACTTCCAATATGAGGGACCCATAAATTAGGCTCCACTATAACCATACTCTTCTTATTTGTCTGTCGCCCTTGTTTGGAAGAAATGTTCATATTTTGTTGCTTTTTCTGTTGTTTTGCATCTTTCTCCCCTTCTGCAGAAGCATGCTTCTCCATTTCTTTTTGTTCTACAACAAGGACAATACAATGAGTATTAAATGCTGGGAAAAGAACAATGAAGGCCATTTGTTGAATGCCTCTTGGTGGAAAAGAAGAAATCAATTCAACATACATGATGACTCAAAAATTGATTAAAAACAAAGGATAATAGGTTCGCAATGAAACCATGGGAATAGAAGGTTTTCAGTGCTCAAAGTACCTATATTATTTAATTTTACAGAAACAAACAATCTATAATGCATGGAGGAGTAGTGCTATCCTTTCACATCTTCATGGATTATCATTAAGCAACCCTGAAATAAGAATAGGAATCACCTTGAATTGGCTGGTTGTTTGAACAGCTTTTGAAAGTTTTAAATTTGTTTGTGAACAGAATGAATTCTGACCAATAAAGACCACAGCCTTGGTCATTAATCCATCAAACATACAGGTTCCTTCCAACTCACACTATACATGCCTTACTCCTCAGGCTTTGGACAGTCATTTGTTTCATTCTGATACTTTCATTTTTGCAGATTACATCTCACCAAAAAGTTCATAACTGAAGATCTCCGAGCAATGATAATGGAGATATTACGAACAGAACCAATTCTTGAATTCTTTTAAAAATGGGGAATACTCTGATTTGCACCATTAAAATTCCAAAAACTAGTTCCTACTCCAGAAAAAGGGAACACAGTATCTAAACAGAGCAATGTTTCTCCCAAGAGCATGTAAAAAATTACCTAACTTGTGGAGGAATTTCTTTCCACTGACGTGTTTCCAGATGTGTTCCTCGGTCTTGTTCACCGTATCTCCGGTCAGCTTGCACACCAACAGTGACCTGCAGCAAATCACCGTGATAAAACTCTTCCAAATAGAAAATAAAGTGCCGCCCTAGTTCAGTTACTACATCGAAGTCGGGTGGAGTTGGAAAGCGCCGAGGGGCGGCCTGTTCTGGGCCACCGCTGCGTCGATGAGTCCGAGGCGGCAAGCCTTGGTGCGGCCATAGGCGTCCTTGTCGTTGGCGCGCAACTCGTGCCCAGTCTCCAGGCAACGCAGCCTCCCTCCTCCCAAATCCAAGAAGGTCGGTTGGCCAAGGAAGAAGGCGCCCTCCTTATCCACCTCCATCTTATCCTCCTTGCAGCCGCCGCCCTTCTTCGCCTTCGACGAAGCGTTCTTCATGTCGGGGCCTGAGTCTAAGGACTGCATTCCTTCTTCTCCTTCGTGCTCTGCAATTCCCCCTCTTCCTCCGCCACGGCGACGGCTGCCGCCCAAGGATTTCTCGATTTGGGCTGCTTTAGGGTTTTCCGTACGGCCTGTGTGACAAGGATGGGCTGGTTTAGGGTTTCCGTACTGGGCTGGGTTGGGCTGGTACCGGATTATGGCCCAACCCGATAAGTAAAGGCAAATTAGAGAGATTTTCTGTAAGGTCTGGGTTGGGCTGGAACCGGTCCAACCCGGTAAGGAAAGGTAAGATGGCTAGACTCAGTCCAATCCGGTAAGGAAAGGTTGAACCGAATCGGCTCAACCTGGTAAGGAAAGGCAAGATGGCTCATGGCCTAGTCACCAACTTTGACTGATTCGTGTCGAAACACACATACCGATAAGACTAAGAGGGGTCTTGCTTTGAGACCGATATATAAGACGCGAAGTACTCGACAACATTGAGGTATTATTTGTTTAAATCGACATCCGAACTCGAAGCATTTCTAGGGTTGCCTCATTTTTCATGGTATGTTTCTCGCATAAGCTTTAAAAGTTGTTTCTTCAATAAATCCAAAAGGATGTTTAAGTTGGCCCGAATTGAATGACTAGATAGAGGTGGGAAGGGTGAATATGCCGAAGTTAACAAAAAGCAAGTAGACACATGAAATCAAAATGAAAGCATTCTATTACGATAACTTAACGAGTTTTAGAGATGAAAGTGGTAGTCCTACTCATCACATCTAGTGCGACTTCGAAGATACATTGTCATTCTATCTAAGAGCTTATAAAGTCACACATATAAGGCATGACTTTAATCATGCAATTGATGTAGATTGAGGAAGAGTAGTCGATAATTAAAACATTCAAGGTCATTGGATTCAAGTGGATCTCCAAAATTAAAAACATAAGAAGATGACACCATCGATCGATTGACATTAAGAACAACTATTTGTAAAAGGCTATAGTTGTCTAGATAGAGTTGATTACGAAGAAACCTTAGTGATACAACAATACTTGTTCCTTATGTTGATGATAGGGTGATAAGAGATGATACTTTGCGAGAATTGAAACTGTATGTCTAGTACCAACATCGAAGAGGAATATCGTACGATTACTACTTGAAGCGGTATGGCTAGTACCAAAGACATGAATGTACATCTCCCTTGCTATTTATCAAGTATCGAAGGAAGAAACCTTCAAGGATGAGGAGTACAAAAGACACGAATGCACATCTCCCCTTCAATCTCCATTTTCGTTGGTATCGATCACCATCTCACTCGGTTTCGACTAGTAGACATGTTCTCTAGTCCACCAAGTGTCGAAGGAAGAAGAAGGATCGAAGAGAAATTGTTAGCCCGAATTTGTTAAAATAGTTTGTTTACTGTTTATATATATATAGTAAAAAACATTTGCATATACACACAAAATTTAGATTTTATACCAAGTAAAGCATAGTATATTCTCTGCGACTCCCTCTGAGCAACCCTCTCTCCTACCAAATCTTTCACCAACAGTTTCATGCGACATTCGATTTGTAGATCACTCTCTTTTGAACTCCTTTCGTGTCGGAACAGTTCGAATCTAGCGATGATAAGTGATAGATTGATAGATAGATCGGGTCAAAGCGTTGACTCCGTTTCATCTTGGGGGAAATAGTCAACCATGAAGGAACAAACAGCAAGGCAAAGAAGAAGAACTACAGAAAAACAGAGAGCTGTGGTTAAAATCTATAGGTGGTGATCCGCTGCGGCGGCGGTGGCGGCGGCAGCGCCTCTGCTGCTGTTGTGGAGGAGGGCGAAGAAGCTGGCGGCGGCGCAGACGCCGGCGACGAGATTGCCCTCGCGGAGGAGGATCTTGACGGCGACGGAGGAGATGTCGGCGGTGACGCGGCGGCCCTCCATGACGAGGGCCCGGCGGGGCTTCCCGGCGAAGGCGAGCAGGACGAGGACGGTGATCCAGGTGACGAGCGTGGCGGGGACGGCGACGGCGAGGGCGGCGCCCATGGAGAGGAGGCCGAAGACGGCGCCGTAGAGGACGGAGGCGTAGAGGGCGGGCCAGGGGGAGGCGGCCGGGGCGGCGGCGTACCAGGAGCGGATGGAGAGGAGGAGCGACCAGGAGGAGGAGAGCAGGAGGGCGTAGACGAGCAGGAAGAAGCAGACCCAGGTGCGGCGCTTGCTCAGCGCCGCCATCAGCAGAGACGTTGCCATGGCGAGCTCGATCGGTGGCGCCGCTGCGCTGAGTGAAGATCTCTCTCACTTTACTCTTTTCTCTCTTCTTCCTCTTCTTCTTCTTCTTCTCTCCATTTCCACCCTTTTTTTTCTTTTTCTTTTTTCTTTTTTTTTAAAAAAAAATAAATTTTTTTACCTTGAAATTTAATTTTAATAATTTATTTTATGTTTACTAATAAATTAGGGAGAAGGAAGTGCCCAGCTGAGTACCACGGCCGCTGCCCTGCTGTTTACATCGACGGACAGTATTTTGAGAACCGAACCGCGTGCTGAACCGGGTTTATTATTTTTGAGTTTATAATCAAATGGACTACCCATGTTTCAGCCAAATATAACCCCTTGTTATTGCTACAATGATGCAACGGTAAGATGCTCAGTAGTTTATCAAATACTTACCGTTATGGATCATAAAATTGTGTACGCTTCTGAATTTATCTTGGTGGTCGATAAATTTTTTTTTAATTATTATCATTTTACCCTGAATTAGAAACACATGATTATATTTTATTAATGTTGAAACTTTATTAGTAAAGTCATGAGAATTTGAAAAAAAAATTATATGAGATTTTGATGATTTTTAAATTCTAAAAAAATGAAAAAGCTTTAAATTGATAGTTTATAAAGAAATAGAAAATATTTGAGAAGAAAGCAATGATTAAATCTTTATTTGGTGGGCTTATATTTGAATTAACATAAATAATAATTGATATTAAGGAATTAAATCTCAATTAAATAATCTAATAAAGTGATTTAATATTTGTAGCATGAAGGGGGTTTAGATATTGGACATGGATTCAATGTATAAAATCTATTAATTGTTGGGTTGCAAGGGTGCAAACATAGTCCCACATCTAAAATACATGGGAAAGATCATGGGTTTAAAAAGATGGAAAGTATCTCCATTGGCATGAGGCCTTTTGGGGAGAGCTCAAGAACAAAACCATGAGAGCGTAGGCCCAAAGTGGACAATATCATGCCATTGTGGAGATACGGACATCCTTTTGGACCCAACAATTGGTATCAGAGTGAGATCGCTCTTCACCGGACTAACCGCCGGATGAGCCATGATCCAGATCTAACCATGTGGGGACTCTCTGGAAAAACAAAGGAAGTAGGGGAGGCTCGGACCATGGGACATGCAGCCGGACCATGAGGGACTCTCTGCAAACATAGTCATTGTGGAGATACAGACATCCTTTTGGACCCAACAATAATTTGGTTCATGATCCTTGCAGGAACATTTGATTTGGGCATTATCTTAATGAATATTTGACTCTTCTTCTTCCTCTTCTCTTCCCTATTGAGGACTTTTGTGGTTGTTCATTCCTGTAGAAGACTTCTATTGTACTACATGAATCTTTGAAAATAAAGACGCAATGATATTGACTCTCGATTCACATCTGCCTTATTGATAGATGATAACTAGATTCTTTTCTGAGTTTGATATATCATTAAATGCTTTCATAAATGACCAAAGTGTTTTTTTTTTTAATTACAAACTCAATTTTCAAAACTCTAACTGAGTTCTTCCTCGAATCAAATCGAGAAAGTTGAAAACATAGGTATAATAGTATCCACATTACGACATACATGCACTTTGCTCGCGCCAATTGCACTCAAAAACTGAGATCGTTGCAAAAAGAGGTAGAGTAGATGGGAGAATTGTTCATGTGATTCGATCTTTTCTTCGAGAAAATGTCTATGATAAGAGGAATCATAGGCTTCTTCTTTTTCGGCGCTTTCATCTTCCTCCATCGATCAAAGACATCGTCTTCCAAATCCCGTAGGTTGAATGTTCGAGCTAGAGTTGGCAAGTACTCTATGTTCTCGAACTTCTCCTCGTGCCATCGTTCACTTCGAACCCCTCTAGGACTCTCCCTTGCTCTAGCTTCCTCAACCACTATGGACTCGGGAACATTCTTCATAAGTTGTGCTTTGAGAGCGGCAATGATCACCTCGGTCTTAGCCTCCCTCTCCTTTAACCATAGCAACTCGCGCTTTGTCTCCTTCAATTCTTTCTCTAGACTCCTAAGTGAGTCGAAGATTACGACTTCATCATCTCTCTCGTGGAGGAAACGAGTGACAGAAGAGGAGGAAGAGGAATCACTCGTTTGGAGACGAGGATTTCCAACGAGGATTCGGCCTCCCAAGACTGAAACTGCCTCCTTGACGGAGCAAAAGGCCGAACAAGTATCCACCTCCGATCGCTCCGAAGCCATGGCAGTCATAGGAAGGTTGAATCTTCCAAGCAAGCAACATGCTGTCCCTTTATTGGGGGATGAAGATATGTATGGTAGCTTTGCTTCTACTTCAAAGACTTCCACTGATTCAAGCAAACTTGAAGTTAAATGAGAGCTTTCGACACTCGAAAGGCGGCAAAAGACCCTTGTGAATGCTTCAACACTTTCCAACCAACATCTTTTGCTTCTCTTAGAAGTGAACTAAAAGTTCTTTCATCACCAAACATAACAAAACACTTACTGTTGCTTCATTCTTAAAGAAAACTAATGTTCTTGATAATTGCTAAGATATACAGACATTCATTGTTTTGATACAATTTTCTCTTGTTTCAGTAACATTTAGGGCAAATGAAACCTGAAACAAATAAACAACACTATTGTTCTTACTAACAATGCTGTGGATTCAAGGGAGAAACAGTTATGAGAGAAACACTTTATGAGCACCATTACTTGTGCACAATATCGAAAACCACTCTACTAACACTCGGAAACCATGTTGCGTTATATACTTGAAATTGAGGATTGGCACTTTCCCCTCCGCGCATACACTGGTTTCCGATCGATAACTACACGGTAAACAGCAATATATTGGTGAAAATTAGAAGAGGATGTTACATGTTATCTTTGGAAGAAATTAGCTGAGCGGCTTTCGAGCGGGATCTATAGATTTCGCTGTCGTTGGTGATGCGCAGCAATGACTATTCATCGTCTGACGAAGCCAGTTGTGCACTGAGTAAACATTGCAGACACCTGCTTCACTTCTATGGAGAAGAATTCCAATCAAATTGTAGATTATCGAACTTGTTGACAGCTTCTAACCGGTCCAGTAGTTGGTTATTCAAATCTTGCGATTGACGGTTAATAGCTGTCGGATCATGAGGAAGTGGAATTGTTCCATGCCTCCCATTCATAACCATGCCATTATTTGTCATCGCTGCCCGCATCCCGCTCACTGAAGCAGATGTACCAGTTCCATACAAACCTGTGAAGCCAGCGCCGCTAGTAACTGAGGAGTTTGGTACCCCATTTCTAGCCAAGCAGTTCCCCGTGTTCATGCTCGGCGCCATTGCACTCAACGTTGGATGCATCCCATTAACTGGCTTCGTATCAGTTCCCATCGGGTCGGTGTCATTCAACTGTGAAGACATCATCAGCTCCTGTAGAATTTGCTGGACAGAGCTCTGTGAATCATTTGCATCATTTTCTTGTAACATAGCCAAACTCGCAGTAGTGCTCAGGTGAGTAGCATTCGCATTCTGTGAGATCGAAACTGGGTTGTTGCTACATGAAGGTTTCAAAGGCGGTACCGAGTTCGATGAGCTGGCAGAAGGAATCTGGACATTACTTCCGGCATACGGGCTGTTCAATGAATTCATCTGCTTTTCTTGCTCAGTATTCATAGAATTTTGGGGGGTACCAACAATGGTGGCAGCTGATGCAGATAAAGATGAAGCAGCATTAAGGGAGTTGTTCGTACCAACATCGTTGCTGGCCGCAGAAATTTGCAAACCTGTGGCATGCATAGAGCTTGGATCGTTATGGTTTGCGTTCTGATTCATGATTTGCTGTTGCCTTCCGGGGAAGTTCATCAGGCTTTCTGATGCACCAAAGTAACAAAAAGGTAGAGTTAAGGAAAGGTTACATGAACTATCTCGAAACTATCTCTAACAATATAACAAATCATGATTGAAATTAACATCAATAGTGCAGGGAGATCGACAACCACAAGATGAACAATGTAGAAGCTATTTTTAAATTGCCCCCAGGGCGTAGCACAGACGGTGGGCACATAACATTTCTGGTGTGACAGCCAGAAGTCGAATCTCCTAGAAATTCATGACCTGACATTCACTCCACAATGCGCCTCCTGCTTGTGTACCTGAATTTACCTCCTTGTATATTCATGGAGCCGACTCTAAGGGGGCCGTTGATGTGGCGGTTCCACATTTTTTATGTAGAAACAATCGTCAATTTTAGCATGCCAAGGAAGGTCGATTGTTAACACGAATGATACCCAATAAAGGAGACATTGTTTCAGTGTTAAGTAGTATCGAGTTTCGATAATTTATCGAAACAATACATTTCAACTGGTACGGTATGAAATTTTAAACCATGACATGTGTTCTCTTCTTGTTCTTCTTTTTCATCTCCTTCCTCATTCTCCACTAACACCATATGTCGAATACGGTACTGAAAAGTATCATTCTAATCAAAGTCCGAAACTCTAGGATGACTCTTGAACCTTGCTCTAAACATAATGTAGGACTAAAAAACCTAATACACTCAACAACTTGAAAAATAAATGAGCATAGATAATCATTCACTAACAATCTAGAAAGAGAGAAATTACCTCAACCAAACAATCTAAGAGAGGAACATCGATATAAATGATAGATGACCTAACCTAAGACAAATAGATGATCCCACCAAGCACGAGTACCAACATGTGATAAACACAATGAAATTAGATCTTAGAAACTTCTCCTTGAACATTCTTTCCTTAATAACAACACCATTCGACACTTAAAAATCCTTCACTCCATCCCTCCATCTCTCCATCTTTTCTCTCTTCATCAATTTCTAAGCTTCAAGAACTTGATGCTCATACCATCATATTTGATCTATGTTTTAAATATATCTCATTGTTGGCTACCATAGCAGCTCTACTAGATTTCTAATTACCAAGATGATTTAGTTCAAAATGAAATTATCTAGAGTAATTCAATGTGAGGTTTAATATATCATTCCATGAGTCCCCGGAGATTAGTACTATTTGGCACCGTTTTATACAACTACTCAACTCACCACGACATGCATCAAAGCATGTCAAGATGATGAATTTAAATAAGTTTTACTCTTTCATTGCCCTTTCATTTAATTTATTTGGTTCTAAAAATAAGAATATAAAAAGAAGATAGCCAACTAAATTAAAATTTATCATATTATGTCATACTAATACTTGATGTACTTTAACATATGTTTCAAGCATATGTTTCCTCATTTAATCTTCTTTATTTTTCTACATACTAGTAACAACACTAACCAGTAGCTGAGAAAGACTGCAGAAATACATACTTGAAAGAGCTTTACGAGCTAAGTTTCGATCAATAATCTGGTAACGTAGTTGAGTAATAGCCTAAAATTTGGATCAAGATTTTACTGATAACAATCAAACTCAGATCGATAGGGTCGGGATGCAACTCTTGAGCTTGTAATAGACAAGTATTACTTACCATTCTACCTAACCACCTTGTTTATCAGGTCAAGGAATAATCAGAGTGATAAACAGAACAATTTATCTGAGTTGGGTACCAAAATTGTCTCACAAAAAAGGTAATCGTTGAGAGCATGAGAATAGTGAATCATTGTTATAGTCGTTGAAAATTGTTCAGTGAACTATTGCAGGACAAGATAGGAAAACAGAAAAAAAGTTTACCCATGGGTCCAGCTCCAGTTTCTTTGCTATGATCAATCAGATCCTTCATACTGTTGACCACTTCTGATATCTAACAATGTAACACCGAAACGCCGTAAGTACAACTAGCGCATCTAGATATTTCAGCAATACAATTAAACTAGGAAAAGCTATAAAATAATAAACAAACAACAAATGACAAATAATGACCTCACCAGCTCAGAGTGGCTTACAAAGATCCAAAAGGAGATTCATAGCAAGTAGCAATTTAAGATTTTGAAAGTATCAAAATAATATCACAAGAATATGGAGTATTACTATATCAGAATTGCTGTCAGATTATGTTTTCTATCCAAACTTTTGCATAAATTCAGATGAGAACAGTACACAGACAAACAGCAAATCATGTCCGCGCTATACTAGATCAACTTAGAAACTAAAAAAGCAAACGTTCTTTGACTTATTGGCTAAGGTATAAAAAAAATAGGGCCAAAAGATTGTGTATTTAAAACTATGCCAAGCATAAAAGTCAGTGCTAAGGCAAAACCCTCCCCTCCCAATGTAGTTGCGAGGAAAACAGTTTCCTCCTCTTCAGTGAGACCAAAACTAGCCAATCGTCGTACCACAAAAACAAGGCATCTGCATCAAACATAATGTGAGTGTTCTGTCAAAGCCTACCTTCCCAATGTCATTTTGAGGACAAAGGCTTCCCCCTCTTCAGATAGACCAGAACTAGCCAACATACCACAAAAACAAGGCATCTGCAATGTAAGACACCATCACAACCCTCATCACAAGATCGTAATCTTTCAAGCAGACATATATCTATATGGTTTGCCGAATAAAGAAGAATTTAAATCTGCCGAGGCACTAAGCACCTTCCGGCAATCAAGTTGAGTTGGAGGACAACATCAGGGGTGTTGAATGCAAGGTTTAAAATTTCAGTATCTGGTACCAACTTTGTTATGGGTGGAACAGTATGGTAACAGTGTCAATCCCTATCGTACCATGTTGATCATAAATGCCAGTGTTGAAGCATAGACTACCCTTTCATGATGTAGTTTTAAGGAAACGGCTTTCTCCACTTCGCTGAGACTGGTCAGAACTTGTTGGATCATAATACTATGAAACCAAGGCATATCTTCAAGGTCAGGCACCATCTGAATCATCAATGCCAGATGGCACATTCCAAATATACCTATGTGGTGTCGATACAACTTCTACAAATGAACTAGAACGGGGAAGATGTTGGATGTGTTGAATCCAAGGTTTATAATTTGTATTGGTAGCAATTTCCAAGGTTTAAGATCTCTAGCTATGTCATTAGGCTTGTCATGATATATAACTATGTGCAATGGGCCGAAATATGAGACTAGGCGACGCAAACAATTTACATTGTACCGCCAGTGCAGCTCCCACTGCTACAGTATCACTAGTGTCGCAAAGCTATCGTGCATGATACTGACATCATCTTGGCTAGCATGAGTGAAGATAGAAAGAAATGGTGAGATTCCAACTTGTGACCCTCTAATTCTTACAATCAATCATGGGGAGAAAAAAGACAAGGGGAGATGAGTCTATTAAACATGAGAAATTGGAAATGGAAAATCAAGAAATTTATTGAGAAAACAAGCAATCGCAGAGGAAGCAGTGTAAGGCAATTGTTTCATCGCCTCTGCAGAAGAACCAGACATTGTTTGATGTTGTGTTTGTTTATATATCAATTCTACCAAATGCATCTTTTGGGTTAAACATACACTTTGTATATCTATAGGTTTAAACTGATCACATACATTCATATAGCATATGATACACCACCACCAACAACAACAACAACAACAACCAAGCCTTATCCCACTAAGTGGGGTCCCATTGAGCTCTATCTCCTATTATATCATCATTTATATTTAAATAAATTTTATCTTGTTTTATTGTTGCTAACCAAGTCTTTTTTGGTCTACCTCGCCCTCGTTTGATATCATATGATACACCATGGTAGCAAATGTTATAGCATAGCAATACAATTAAAATAGGCTAAACTTTTTATTCAGACAAATAAGACAACTTTATTTGTCATATCAGATTGATTTCAGATGTTTTTATAAATAAGATTAATATGCATAAATAAGATTTTTATGAAGCAGTCAGAACACCTAAATAATCTTTACACAGTTTTATAACATATGATTATTTATATTATATGCTAAATAGGTTGTTACTTCCTACAACTAGAATTCACATGCAATAACTTTCTAAAATTCATGTAGATATGCAAGTATGACAATGTTGCCTTCTACTCTCCTGTTAGGGAAACATAGGAATTCAGGAAACAAAAGCCAACATGCATATGGCAATTCAATGAGAAAAACTCAAGATTCAATTTCATAACATGGCCAAATGCGGCTTCTCCATGCAAATTTAAAATTTTGCTTCTCTAGAATATGTTTTCCACATAATGGTAATGTGCCCTGCCTAGACAGATTATGATAATTCACTAAAGACAGATGTTATTCTAGGACAGGAATTTTTTTTTTTTTTGCAGCATTAATGTCTCTTGCCGAGACAAATTAAGGTAATACCACAAGATACATATTCCCATTTATATTACTCATTGAGCATATCAAAAAAGCTGATTAGACACTGAAAAGCACAGCTTTCCAATCAATCTTCTAATTAAAGTACCAAAATAGGTTGAGAAATTTCTCAAGTTTAACTAAAAGTCAAAGATCCATTAGAAAGAGGTCAAAATCATATCCACAAGCAGACAACACAATCTCACCGCAAAATAATTGTAAAAAGAAAATAGCATTGGAATATAAAATATCATCTAAGAAAAATATTTTAAGCAATTAATAACTTCAAAGAAATACAAAATATATGACAGTCTACCTGAAGGCACCTAACATATCTTTTTGTATATCCTAAATCATTTACCAATGGTACTTCCAGAGCTTTGGCCAATTGACGAGCAGATGCTACAAACCTATCACAAATTTCACATGCATTCTGTAAGAATTACAATTGTGTATATGCATGCATGTAACAAACCTAAACTACGCAGAATTTAACACAAAGAAGCTTTAAGACACCATATCTTGTTTACTTGAATATGCTAACATGTGGAACGTATACAATGAGGTTGAAACAAACTAAGGAAAAATTGCCTAGGACTATAGAGATTCTTTCTAAAACTCTAGCAGAATCATTAATAGCATTAACAGGGTATTGCAATTATTTTCCACTACCTAACCAGAAATGAGGACGTAAATTAATTGTGCAAGTGGCAAATTCAGAAACGCAAAAAGAATCATATATAGAGAAACTCATATATATAATGGTTGCTAGTTTTTGCTAGTCCTGTAATTAAAGCACTATCTAACATTCATACGATAGTATATATTTGATAACAATATAAATTGCATAACCTCAATACAGATATGTTGAGACATTAAGCAAATTTAAAATGTCATATAGACATAAACTCATTGTTTACTATGGTAAACAGAAGTAACAAAACAGGAAGCATCCAGATAATTTACTAAAGTGCAAATATATATATATACAAGGACCAACAAACTTCCAAAAGTATCTATTTGACTATAGAGTAATATAAGTACTACTCTAAATGATGTCATGAAATTATTATGCAGATGGAAAGATCAAACTCAAAATTAGTCCTAATGTTGAGGAATTCCTATAAAATGTGTCCCATCTATTTTAGAAATGTATAAACATAAAACACAATACAAAGCACTACCCAATGTGGGTAAGATCTTGATCATTGCATTACATACTGATACAAGTTATTCAGAGAAAAATAAACAGGACATAAGTCAAAGGCATGCACATGAAAACTCATTTCACAGGCAAAATAAGATAATTTGCTAAACTTGAAACAGAAGTGAGTATTAAACATGGAGCATGAGACTGGGCTTACGAGTTACAAGTGTTTTGTAAGTCCTGTATTGGTAGGCCTGATGGTGCATTTTGAGTTGCCGCCTGATACCTTTGTACCACAGCACCAAGTTGGCCAACCTGCTCAACAAGATTACCAAATATCTCAGACGTAACTACAACAAGTCAAAAGAAAGATGGCATTTCTACCTGAGGAATGATTACTCTCCGAGGAACAAGCTCCTCATGGCGCCTGGCGCAGAACTCCCATGAAGATATCTAATAAAAAAACATAAAATAGCCATAGCATCTTGGAGGAAGGTTTTCAGCAATATCGAGTTGAACAAATAATACTAGAACAGGTAACCAGTTGCAAATATAATTCACCTTTAGATCAGGATTGAAAACAATCCGGAGATGGCCATCACGCACTACTCGTAATTGCTCAAAGACACTCTCCTGAATTGCCTTGGAGTAATCCAACACAATTTGACCCAAGGCATTCTGATATTCACGGGGCATGTCAACATACAGAAGTTCCTCTAAGGTGCCACTAGCATATTTTATTTGGAAGAGCCTCGGTAAAACCTCAACAGTAGTTTCTGCATACCAAAATACAAAAAGAAATAAGTGTGAGCTCTCGAACTAGAATTTAAGAAGCCAACAACCTATTATCACCATTAAGAGTTTTGGGTCCTATTATAGTATGACAACTGGAACAAACCACTAACATCCAAATCAAACAATCAAAACAAATAGCATACCAAAACCACGTCCAGGTTTATGGGTACATATCTCACAGTGCCACACATCCTACAGAATTCAGCCAATATGTACATTGGTTAAGGAACATGACCATCATAATAAACTGAAGATCTTCAAACTAGATAAATTGATACTCCGAATAATCGAATAAT
This sequence comes from Curcuma longa, assembly GCF_044706935.1. Classification (NCBI taxonomy): domain Eukaryota; kingdom Viridiplantae; phylum Streptophyta; class Magnoliopsida; order Zingiberales; family Zingiberaceae; genus Curcuma; species Curcuma longa. The sequence goes on along the minus strand of NC_133873.1, from coordinate 6,067,408 downwards.
CAATTTTACACAGATAGTTACCACCAAAAAAGAAATCTAATAAAAGAACAGGTTTATATACTAATGGATGAAAACCTGTGGTAAAACACCGGTAGTTTGACGACCAGTTCCATAAAGAGAGACACACCACCTCTTCTTTGCATCAGGAGCAAAATACTCAGCTATAAATTTTCTCCAGAATTCAATGTTGTTGTCCTGCATTATAATTTTTGGACATAAAAACATTGTATCCTCCTCCAGTTAGGAGTATCAGCAGGAGATTGTTAGTAAAAAATTATATATCCACCTGTGGTCGGTGCTGCTGATGGTACATATACTGGGTTAGCCTCCGAGCACACATCCCTGGCTCGTACATTGTTGATTTCATTGTAGTTCTAATTGGTAGATTTTGCTGGAGAAGCTGTTGGTGCAGCTGACTTCGTTGCTGAGGTAGAGTCTTAGCAATCTGTTGTTGTTGTTGTTGTTGTTGTTGTTGTTGCTGCTGCTGCTGCTGCTGCAACTGCAAAATCCTTTGTTGCTGCAAGAAACTCAATTGTGCAGCAGCAGCATGAGAATTTTGCCTTGATAACTGAAAAATATGTTGCTGTTGTTGCTGTTGCAAAAACATTGATGGATCTGAATGTTGGTTTTCCATTTTAACAGGACCAAAGCTTCTTAAGGTTTGTAATTGTTGTGGCTCCATTTTTACTGTGTTAATGCCACGAAATGCTTGTAATTGCTGTGATGGACCAATATGATTATTAGGCCCCATTTGGGGTTCCAACTTAATGGAACCCATTTGTGGCTCCAACTTAACAGGTGCCATGTGATTCACGTTACTCAATCCTCCCCGAAGAAGCTGCTGTTGTTGCTGCTGACTTGGTGGAAGAGAGAACTGCTGCTGGAAATTGAGCACTGCATCAATTTGAAACTGTGGTTGGTCCGCAAGAACTTGGCTGCTTGAAGGATTCTGAAAACATTGTTGTTGTCCCTGGCTTTGGGTTGCCGAAGCTGTGAATGACAAAGGATTAGTCCCAGCAGAGATAACTGTATCAACGGCACCAAATCCACCATGCTGCTGAAGATTTGATGGTGGCGAGGAAAGGCCCCCAACAGGTCCTCCGTTCCCGAATGAATTGCTGAGAGGTGGGGCATTTGATATATTACCAAGCAAGCTATTGCTGTTAAATTGGGAGCGAGGGGAGACCAGAGAAGAGAAGGGAGGTTGAGATGGAACTGAACCAGGCTGGGATCCTCCAAGCAAGCCTGAATTTGACCGGAGAAGAGAGGAGTTAACTGACTGAGCGCCACCAATGGAATTCGAAGACCCTGATGGAACCATGGTTTAAGATGGCAGCTGATGTGACACTATCACACTAAAATGATGCTTAGATTAACATAGTTCTACAGATAAAACTTCAGATCGGTTATCAATGCAAGAGAGTGAAAGAACTTTCCCATCCAAACATATGACGAGATGAGGTATTCCATGCAGTTGACAAGAAACAAGGCAAATGGTTCAGTTCCCCATTTACTGTTAGAGTCCACTCAACAAACTCTGAAACAAGCGAATCTTAACTAGAAAGAAGAAAATCTCTCTGAAACCCACCCAACCTCTCCATTCGCTTCCCAGAGCAAAAATAGCAAACCGAAGACGAGAATCCAGGACCCATCCAAATGTGAAAAAAATCAAACCAGCATGGCATAAAAACTAGATCTTTCTTCAAGGAAGAAAACCAAGGACCTTCAAATAAGTTAAAAATCCAATCTTTGGCCCGTTGATGCTTCCCTCACACTAATCTCTTCCTCTTGGCCCGTTGGAATCTGAAGTAGAGCCGCCACATCGACTCCGACAACGAAGACATCCCAACGCCAGTCCGAAAGGTAATAACACCTCTATTGAGAGGCTCGGAATCCAAAAGCACTCGACTTTCTCAATGATACCAACGAGAAGAAACAAACAGGACAACGGGCGAGGAACCAAGACGAACTTACCACCTTCTTCCCACTCCGTCTTGCTTCCGCTGCGAGACTTAGGGTTTGTGTCAAATACAAGGAAAAGCTCCCTCCTATTTCGATTTCGGTTGAGCCTTCAATTGAGAGGAACAGTGAGAGATCTGCTCGTGCTCCTGCGGGCGTCAAACATCTCTTCCATTTGGTTAATTCCACGACATCGCCTCCTTGCTTTCTTCTATATTCGTTCGTTTGATCTCCATGTGAAGTCAACAGCAGCTGCCGCTTCCTTCCATGTACATGCATGCCATGTTTATGTTATGCATGGCCATTGGCCATTGCCTACCATTCCCATGAGGGAAAACGCATACATGACACATGCGGGACGGGAACGGCCGTCTGGCGCTGGTGAACGGTTTCGATGGGCTCCTTTCCCGGCGCTTGGACGGCTAGGGATACGATCGCATAGGCAAAAACGAGTGCGCACGCATGGGGTAAGATGAAGAAAGAAAGTTGTAATGCTCGTATTCGTTTTAGTCCCTGGAATTCTGTGGAATTAAGAGTAGGCACCTGTTCTTCAAATTGGATGCAAAATAAAAAAAGAATTTATCAATATTTTTATTCCCATTTTTTTTAAGATAGATGATTTAAAATGATTTTAGAAGAAAACAATAAGTCATCCATTCAATTGGATAGGTTAATTGGATAAGCTACAAAGAATATATTCACAGGCATATTAAACATCTGTGGTATTCAAATCGTTCATGATATTAAACCATCATATCTAATGATCTATTTTGTAAGAGAGAAATGATATACTATATAAAAATACAGCATAAAAATACAACATGATACACTACACTACATGGATGTAAAATCTAAGTCTTGCTTTTTCTATAGTGTATCATGCTGTATTTTCATGTAGTGTATCATTTCTCTTTGTAAGGTTATATCATTCACCTTTAAAATTAATCAAATCGTAAAAATAATTAATAAAAAATGCCTATATAGAAAGTGTTATGAGATGATAGAAGAAACTATAAGAATTCCAGGATATTAATTGAGACCACATGAATGATGAGAGTAACTCTCTCTCTCGATATCTTTTTGATAATTTAGGTATCAAGTCGTGCCACGAAAGGTAATCAATTTAATTTCACATAAGTTTTTCATCGATTATCAGACTAAAGCAAAAAGTACTCATAGTCGCCTATTCAAACGGTCAGCGTTCTTAGGTTTGTCATCCTACTGAATAGAAAATTCTCTACAGTGCACCATAATTGATCAGACTCGAACCTTAAATATCTAATTAAGCATTGAAAGATCGGACTATTATACCGTAACCCCAAGAGCCTCTCTTGATCTCTATTGAATCTCCTATTATGGGTTTAACATTCTTGTGGTACATCAAACTCTCGTATAAAGAATCCATCCGCATAGAGGTGTGAAATTGGATGGATCGAATCAAGCATTATGCGAGTATAGTCAAACTCGTTTATGTGTTAGATTGATCATAAGATTTTATTGTTGTGAACACAAGGCATGACGCCAACAACAGGTGTTAGGTATAAGTCTATCATGCTTAATTTTTAAAACAAAGTAATAAAAAATAAAACTATATAAAATATTGTTAAAATAAAAAATACATTTCCTTATTTTTAAATGATTTTTAATATTTTTATTTTTATTTTTATATATTTTTAATTTCTATTCGTACTACTCAACCGATTCAACTTAATCAATTTTGGTGATATTTAAATTATCTTTATGATAATAATAAGATATACATAAATATATTTAAAATATTTTTTTGATATTTTTTATTGTCATATATCAAGAATTAAGATAGTTTTGAAATTAGTATAGATATTTTATAATAACATTATACAAATGTCAATAATACTAGAGGACCTAAGATGACACTGTATTTCAATGTATTATTCGATAATATTATCATAGCTTTAGTGTCACTAAAGGTATATTATAAAGACGTCTATGTGTATCCTTAAAAATCTTATTTCTAGTAATGCGATGATCGGATAAGTGAACACTAAATAACAATATTTTATTTGTGAATCACAATCAGCAAGTAGATCTAAGTTACTACTTAGTTGATTCAATGTATCAATTGATTAGGAATATTTTCAATCGACTATATTATCAATTGCAATAGAATTAAAATTTCTCAATTTTCATAATTTATTTAAGAGTTTATCTTTTACAACTTGACTTTCGTCTTACAAAGGCATCTCTCTTCAAGTCATAAGTCTCTTGAATGCACCAAATCCTTAGCTCATTTCACGTGTCATTCTCCACCTCCTTTCCGTTGTCAACACTACCAGCTTGATGCTCCTCACCTAAAAAAAAAAATGATAATCCCAGTAGCTTTTTCCCACCGACCACCAGGGTAAATCGAGAAGCGCATACGACGGCCAATCAGATGCCCAGCATTCTTTGATACCAGCTTGATGCTCCATTGCACCATTGCCCCGGGACCTCATTTTACTATATCCATTATCCTATTCCATAATATCATTATCCTATCTCCAATAGACCTCAAGCTATTAAGTCAACTATCTTGACCAGACAAAATCATCATCCGTCATTCTACTAAGTCCTTGCATATATCAAAAACATAAGAAAATTTCTAAAATGTGGCGGGCCAAACTTAGATTGATTTGACTTGAGGTCTTTTAGTAGGACCGACTTGACCTGAACTTAGTTTGATCAAATTTGAGCTCGAGTTGACTTGACTTGAGCTTGTCTTAATCGGACTTCAACTTGTTTTGACTTTGACCTTTAGCTCAATTTGACTTTTGACTTGACTTTGTCGTGTGGTTCCGATTATCTCCGCCACATCAAAATTAAATTCAAATATTACATATATTTTTTTAAAAAATTTAAATTTAAATATTAATATTTTTATATTATTCGATTTGGTTTGATTGGATTCCGGCTTACACCCCCTATGCTCTATCCACACAAATAATAATTGATTTAAGAGAAAAAGAAAAAACCCACATTTTGCCAACCAACTAATTGTCATTTATAACAATTATGAATGATTTTTGTTAATTAACTTAACGGAAGAAGAATCCAATTAAATAAAGAGAAGATCTTTTAACGCTTAAAGGCGATACCCATCTTGTTAAGCACACCCACTCACCCATTGTTAGGGTGACGACGAAACCGAAGGACCCCACACGCCGGTCCCAGGTAAGCCGACGGGTAAGCGGAATATTATACAGATGGATATTCCTACGAGATAACTCCAAAGCAACTGACGGCGCTTCGTGCCATTTCCAGAATTTTATCGAATATTTTATTTTGAAAATACCCCTTCGCCTTCCGCGAGACGTGTCATCTCCCCATTCGCTGAGTGGTACAGCTGCATCAATTCACTTGAATTGACGACATTGCCCCCGAAGCCCGCGACGGCATCCATGGCATGGGTATGGGATCATGGGCCATGCCCATGGCCATGGCATGCATGTTGGATTCGGCCATGGCATTGACATGCCATTCCGGTGGGTGTTATTTCTATGCGGATTGTTTTCCTTGTGAACGATTTTTTTTTATGCCGCTTATTTTTGTCGGCACGTGAGCTGTTCGTTAACCTTTAAAATTCCTTGTTGGGTAATTATTCTTTTTGAAAAATAAATAAATAAATATGGTTTTAATCATTATTAAACTTTTCCTCCTTTTGTCATTTTTTGACACATATTTTTCTAATTATCTTTTGGGAAAAAACATCGACGTCTCATTTTATTTTCCATTCTAAAATATATTTATTTTAATAAAATTATAATTATTTTAGTCAAAATTGATATAATGTGCCTACATCTATAAAGTGCTTTAACGATAGTTAAAATTATTTGATTAAAATTTCTTCAACTTAATCAAAAATGTTATAACAGTCTCGACCAAAGCTACTATACATGTAATAATATTGATCATGCTAGAATAATTTTGACCATGTTAGAATAATTTTGACCATGTTAGAATAATTTTAATCAATTTAAAATAATATAAACTACTATTGAAAGAATTTTGACTAACATTAGAGCTTTAGATTTAGAATTATAAACATATTAAAGTAGTTTTAATCAAAATTATTATACTAGTGTTGACAAAAGGATATTCCTTTGCATGCTCATTATCCTCAATGTCTTAGCTTAAGTTCCTACCGACAACATCAAAAGGATCTTCCTTCAAGGATGAAGATGAACTTGCATAGAAGTTGTCTGACAAAGTCCCTCTGATGCCTAAGTTACTCTCCGGTGGTGGAGGTTAATGATAGTAACGAAAGCATGAACGAAAAAAAAAAGAGATACTTGGTTCAAATCATCATATTGTCACCATCTTTAATCTTTAACTGTAGTTTCACAGCCACTGACCATAATTTCATAACTGATTCTCAACAGAAGAGAAATATTTATTGAAGGTGAAGTAAACACATTCCTACCCCACAAACAGTAAAATCTAGAGTTGCATCTTTAATGAGATTATCGTAAATGAACTATCATAACTCAAAGCTTGCTAGTTTATGAATCAAACTAAAGGAATGGGTAGTCTGTATAGCCAACAACTGGATCAGAAATGTAGAAGGTTTCCCTGTTATACTTGTTAAGTGGAGCATTCAACTCGAATCGCCGAGGAAGGTCTGGGTTGGCCAAGAAAATGCGTCCATAAGCCACCAGATCTGTGTAGCCGGTTGAGATGGCATTGTTGCCTTCTTCTCTATCATAACCCCCAACGACGATAAAAGTTCCCTTAAATGCTTTTCTCATTGGAAGAAGACTCTTAGGAACTTCCATTTTTTCCCCTACTTCTATCATCCTAGGCTCCACCATATGACAGTATGCGATCTCATATTTGTTGAGAGCATTAACCATGTACAATCCTAGAGCTTCAGGATTGGAATCTCCGGCTTCTGAATAGTTGGCAAAAGGAGAAAGTCTTATTCCGACTCTGTCAGCTCCAATTTCATCAACAACGGCTTCGACTACTTCTAAAGCGAAGCGGCAACGATTCTCTAGGCTTCCGCCGTACTGGTCTGTGCGATCGTTCACTTGGTCCTTCATGAATTGCTCGATTAAGAAGCCATGTGCTCCATGAATCTCAACTCCATCAAAACCTATACGGCAAAGTAACATGTCCAAGTAAACAAAGCTTATTTTGGGAAAAAAAAAACAGAGTCCCATAAATTGTGCTTGATTCTGATTCAAACTAGAAAAATCAATTTTCAGGAATTAGGATGTAAAATTGCTAAGGACAGAACTTTCCAAATAAACTAAGTCATATGATACACTGATGTATAGTTATAAATTTCGTTTCAGAGTTCTGCAGTTCGGTTAATCTAATATAATTTCCTTTTAAGCAAAAGGGATAGATATGCAAGATTATTTCATGAATTGGACACTATCAACATCAAGTCCCAACTATTTAGATTGATTGCATGGATTTTATCCTTCTATTAGACTCTAGTCAAAGCTATACAGTAACAATATTCAATCTTTTAAATCATTTTAAATTGCATTAGCTAAATTTGTTTATAGGTGCCTATTTTCTATTGCCTCCCTCCACTTTGTTTGCTTGGATTTCTAGCATAAGCCCTTCAATGATGTGAATAAGGAAAGCTCTAAAGCTTTCTCTAGCCTTAATTCTTCAAATTGTAAGTTTAACAGGGTTATGACATAACAATCAAAATAATTCTCAATTTCGGCCAACCAACCGAGGAATTCATTTAGATCTATCCTACTACTAAAGCTAAGAGTGACCACTTTAGCATGTGTAGTGATGTCTCTTTCATCTTGCTTAGCTCTATATCTACGGTTGTATTTAAAAAAAAAGAGTCATAATCATCTCTAGGTTTGGGTCGAAGGTGCATGGATGCATGTTGTCTGAATGATCTAATATTCTATTTTATTTTCTTTACCCATATAGCCTGGTTTTCTAATAACTTGTTCATGCTAAGGGTTAACAAGTAATGATATTTATAAAAATTTGTAAAGCTGATAAACTAAGATATGAATAAAGGATTGTGATTTGGGGGGTGGGGGACTAGAAACAAAAATTAATGTAATTTAGCCATGATCTAAAGTAGGGATTGCATAATCAAACTGTGTAAAGGGTCAACCAAGGGGGGGGGGGGGGGGAAACTACAAATGGTTGGACTATAGGAAACAATAGAAGTCCATCGATAAGGCATGGGCATGCGAAGCCTTCAATCAAGCCAACTTGGGACTTGTTGGTTGGTTTTTAAGCATCTCAAGCAATGAAAGTGACTAGTGCAAGTCTAAATATCCTCCTAAAGAAACCTAAACAACCTTTACAAAAAACCCTAACTACATTATCTTTGCTTTAAAATTTTGTAAAATAACTTAGTTAAGAAAAATTATATATTTATTTCCTAAATTCTTCAAAACATCAACAAAAATACCATTTAGGCCTACACTTTTTCACCTATCTTATCCTAGTCTATCTTACAAACAAAGCCTAAAATTTATACGATTTTCTTAATTTTCAATCCTACAAGTAGATTCTGTAAAGAGTTCTAATTAATTTGTTTATAAAATATTCTTTTATAATTCCTAAATTTCATTATAATCAAGAAAATCTTTTGGTTTGTACCTTTTGTAATCTAATATTTACCAAAATCTCTATTTTTCCTTAGTAATTTGATAAATACCCTTTCCTCATCCTTAATCCCAACTTGTCATATACTTTGAAAATTGCTATTCTTATGAGACTTCTGACTTTTAAACTTTATTTTTATCTCCTTTATATCTCTTCACCACTCATTTCTACAATCCTGCTAATTTTTAAAATATTTCTTACTTAGACCGATAACTTTTGTTCCCCCATACACCACACCACGACCATCATATATCTTTAAATGTGGCATCTTTACCTAATGACAATCAAAAAATTAACCATGTTATATCCTTGAACCCTATTTGCCATCGAAGTTTACATGATAACAATATTTGCAATATCTAATTCGAAACACTTTCTTGATTTTATTATTGTACTTAAAATTCTTTATATTTTCTAAAACTAGAAACAAAAGAGAAAAAAGGGAATTATATATTAAGAGAAAACAAAAAGAAGTAGACATTAGTAAACCAGAGAACTAAATCAAAGAGGAAAACAACCTTGAAACACTCAGATGACTATAAAAGCCAAAGATTGAAATGAAGAACACAAAATCCACTGAAGAAAAGGGATTGGCGCATCAAGAATAAATTGATATTTGACATAACAGTAAAGGAGCAACTTTGGGATTGGACTTTGCAAGTATATAAGCTATAAGCTTTCTTTTTTATCATCATGAACAAACAAATTATTCACTTTGCTCTAGTCTGAGGCTCATTAAGCTTGATCAATGAACAAGAACCAATAAGATGAACCATGTAATCCTTATGCCTTACATATTGAAAGATCAAAATTAGCAAAAAAGAAGATATATGAAACTCTTAGAGCAACTTGTGGCTCCAAGATATTTGATAATTGTGTTAGTATGGATGGTAGGGTGCAAATCTGGAATAAGAAAATGAAGACCATATAAAAAGTAGGTAGTCTTACCAGCTTCAATGGCATTTCTAGCAGCAAGTCTAAAATCATTGACAACCATAGGAATTTCTTCTGTCTCCAATCTCCGTGGAACAGAAAAACTCACTTCGTCAATGCCATTGGCTAATGGCTTATTAGTACATGAAATTGGAGCTTGGCCATTGGGCTGAAAATCTGCAAGAGGAGCATAGCAATATATGAATCAATGCTGGACATCCCTATATGGGTGACACTGGCAGTAATCCAGTCTCAACAAGTAATCCTGAGCAGAATGGGTAGAGATACCTACCTCAGCATGTTTAGGATGTTCACCAATTTGGTCGATTAACCATAATAATGCAACACAATATAGATAGAAGGAAAAAAAAAGGAATTAATTTTAGCTTAGGTAAGCCAACTATATCGATTAACATTCTTTCATACATCTAGAGGGTATTCTCTTGAGAACCAACACAAAAGTATAGTGGTTCCAAACTTGCAATCAGGACTTGCACCTAACAAAACATAATTTAACCAAGAGAAGGGAGAAAGGCAGAGTTTTGAGAGAAGTACCAGTGTTGGAAACCCTTCCAACGTGCGCAATCTGGCAAAAGAAGATGCCACCCTTTTCGTGAACTGCATCCACAATGGGCGTCCAAGCTTCCACCTGTTCTTTGGTCCAAATACCGGGACTACCTTCAAACCTTACCCAACCAGATTCAATGAGCAAACACAACAATAAAACACCCATAAACAGCGATCACAGCAACATCTGAAATAAGTCGGGGCAATAGCCCACCCTACCCTTGTGCGGTGTCGGAAATTCCAGTCCCCTCGGAAATCAAAAGGCCGCCTTTGGATGCCCGCTGCGAGTAATACAAGATGGCGTGCGGCTGCGGCACGTTCCCGTACGACCTCTGCCTTGTCATCGGCGCCAGCACAATTCTGCAAGCATAGGGAGCGCAATTCGTTTCAGCTTCAGAAATTGGAACAAAATCAGATTTTTGATATCTTGTTTGCCACAAAGAACTCCATTGAATCACTCATCGAATGTGATTCGATTCCAAGTTATGAAAGCGCCGCGCCCAAAAAGAAAAAGATAAAGAAGAAGCTCTGACCTGTGAGAGAGGTCAAACTTGGCCATCTTGTAAGGGGTGAGAAGGGGAACCGAATTTGGAGCCTCCATGTAGAGAAGACGAACAAGGATCGGATCTCGAACCCTTCCTTCCACTGGGCTTGTAGCGATCAGCCGAGGCGAGGTGCATTTATAGGGAGTGGCCGAGAGAGAGGAGAAGAAATGCAAAGAGACTTTCGATTGGCAGATGGGCAAAGCAATGACGCCTATCGAATTTAAAATTGAAATGCAAATGGACTTTCGATTGGTAGACGGCTATCGAATTTAAAATTGGGCAATTTACTAAACAGTCCTTAACTTTTAAAAAAATTATCTTAATACTCTTTTGACCAACCACATTTTTGGATAAAGATTTAAATTAAAAAGAGAACATTGTTTTCTTTAAAAAAATTAATTAATTAAAACACCGTCCAATCTTATATTTTATCAGCAGAATTCTCTTATGCCAACGTTATTTACTTCAACTTTTATATATATACGAGATTGCTATCTTGCGCGACCCGTGCATGACTCCCTGACCCATTGTCGTTGCCACCGCTCTTACCGCGCCGTCCGGCCATCGCCCCGGGCGCGATCGACGCGCCACTCGTCGGCACTCCTTCCGACAGAGGATTCCAGTCGAATAGTGGCCAGAATCCGACGAATTTACCCGGAAACGTGACCCCTGCCCGCTCACCGCCACTGCCGGCCAAATCACGATCGAATTCTGACCAAATCGTGGCCAGAGACCGGCCGAGGAAGGACCGGCATGCGACGCCGGTCGTTCCTCGGTCGGTCTCCGACCGCGATTTGGCCGGAATCCGTCGCCCGACACTGCCAGCCAAATCGCGGTCGGATTCCGACCAAATCATGGTCGGAGACCGACCGAGGAAGGATCGACGTCTTTCTCGACCGATCTTCGACCGTGATTTGGCCGGAATCTGATCGCGATTTGGCCGGCAGTGACGGTGAGCGGGCAGGGTCGCATTTCCGAACAAATTCGTCGGATTCCGACCACTATCCAATTGGAATCTGCTGTCGGAAGGAGCGCCGGCGAGTGGCGCGTCGATCGTGTTCGGGGAGGCGACCGGCGGTGGTCGGATGGCGCGGCGAGGGCGGTAGCAGTGGCGGTGGGTTGGAGGTGTCGCGGACAGGTGGTGCGGGATAAGTCGCGCGGCATAGCATTTCTCTCTCTCTCTCTCTCTATATATATATATATATATATATATAGAGGATACTAATACCATGCTTACTTGATTCTGTGCGCGCGGTATGTAATAGAAGATTTCAAACGTCCGAAATAGAAATAGTACCATTATTTATTATTATTATTATTATTATTTAGTTAAGTCATTTAATTTTTTTTAGGATTTAGGGATTTAATTATAGTATTAAATATAAAATAATTTTTAAAATAAAAAAAAATTAGTTCTCACAGGGTGTGTGAGATAAGAAATACGGGATAACAACCTGATACATTCTGTGAACAACTAAAATTTTTCATTTTGAATTTTTTTGTGTTTAATACTATAACACAATCCCTAGATCCTAAAGGAGAAATCTTAAATGACTTAATCGTAAGAAATAAAATAAAATAAAAAATAACACTGTCACGGATAAGACGGGTAGAGTATTAATTTCTATATTTAATCAAAATCATTTAAATATTATTGTAGCAATTAAGATCGATAGCCACTTAAATTGTAACAATTATATATCATAACTGCTACAATAGTGATTAAGTTGGAATGATTCTATTCAAATTTAAATAGATTTAACTAAGTTAGTGAAGAGATTTTGATATAAAAATACTTTATGATGAAGATGAACTTACATGAAATAACACATGTCAAAGGGCATCAAAGTTGCCTGGCAAAACTCCTCCGATGCTTAAGTTACTCTCCGAGGAGGAGAATGATAGTAATGAAATCGTAAATGAAAAAAGAAAAGAGATACTAGGTTCAAATCCTGGTACAAGACAATTTCGTCTTCCCTCCTTTCCTATCCTGGCTAAGGGAAGAAAGAAAATTCCACTATTGCCAACCTTAAAAAACCAAGAGTTCAGGTCCAATATAATAATGTGAAGTTTAAGAATTCATGTTGTTTTACATTTTACATACAGCATATTGGATCATTCCCTTAGAACATCAAAGTCATTGACTATAAATCTGCTTCATAACTGATTATTTATCGAAGGGTACCACACAGACAGTAGAATCAAGAGTTGCATCTTTAATAAGATTATTATCGTAAATGAACTATCATAACCCAGAGCTTGCTACTTTTTGAATCAAACTAAAGAAATGGATAGTCTGTATATCCAACAACTGGATCAGAAATGTAGAAGGTTTCCCTGTTATACTTATTAAGTGGAGCATTCAACTCGAATCGCCGAGGAAGGTCTGGGTTGGCCAAGAAAATGCGTCCATAAGCCACCAGATCTGCGTAACCGCTTGAGATGGCATTGTTGCCTTCTTCTCTATCATAACCGCCAACGACGATAAAAGTTCCCTTGAATGCTTTCCTCAATGGAAGAAGACTCTTAGAAACTTCCAATTTTTCTCCTACTTTTATCATCCTAGGCTCCACCATATGACAGTATGCGATCCCATATTTGTTGAGAGCATTAACCATGTACAGTCCGAGAGCTTCAGGATTGGAATCTCCGGCTTCTGAATAGTTGGCAAAAGGAGAAAGTCTTATTCCCACTCTGTCAGCTCCAATTTCATCAATGACAGCTTCAACTACTTCTAAAGCGAAGCGGCAACGATTCTCTAGGCTGCCGCCGTACTGGTCTGTGCGATCGTTCACTTGATCCTTCATGAATTGATCGATTAAGTAGCCATGTGCTCCATGAATCTCAACTCCATCAAAACCTATGTGGCAAAGTAACACGTCCAAGTAAACAAAGCTTATTTTGGAAAAAAAAAACAAACAGAGTCCCATAAATTGTGCTTGATTCTGATTCAAACTAGAAAATCAATTTTCAGGAATTAAGATGTAAAATTGCCAAGGGCAGAACTTTCCAAATAAACTAAGCCCTATGCTAAAATGATGTATAGTTATAAAGTTTGTTTCAGAGTTCTGCAGTTTGGTTAATCTAATATAATTTCCTTTTAAGCAAAAGGGATAGATATGCAAGATTATTTCATGAATTGAACACTATCAACATCAAGTCCCAAATATTTATATTGATTGCATGGATTTTATCCTTTTATTAGACTCTAGTCAAAGCTATACAGTAGCAATATTCAATCTTAATTTTAAATCATTTTAAATTGCATTAGCTAAATTTGTTTATAGGCGCCCATTTTCAATTGCTTCCCTCCACTGAGTTTGCTTGGATCTGAAGTAGCCATGATCTGAAGTAAGGACTGCATAATCAAACTGTGTAAAGGGTCAACCAAGGGGAAGGCAACAACATGCGGTTACGAGCATGGGAAACAACAAATGGTTGGACTATAGGAAACAATAGAAGTCCATAGATAAGGCATGGGCATGCAAAGCCTTCAATCGAGCCAACTTGGGACTTGTTGGTTGGTTTTTAAGCATCTCAAGCAATGAAGGTGACTAGTGCAAGTCTAAATATCCTCCTAAAGAAATCTAAACAACCTTTTAAAAAAAACCCTAACTAAATTATCTTCGCTTTATAATTTTGTAAAATAACTTAGTTAAGAAAAATTTTATATTTATTTCCTAAATTCTTCAAAACATCAACAAAAATACCATTCGGCCAACACTTTTTCACCTATCTTATCCTAGTCTATCTTACAAACAAAGTCTATAATTTATAAGATTTTCTTAATTTTCAATCCTACAAGTAGATTCTGTAAAGAGTTCTAATTAATTTGTTTATATCCTTTATATCTTTTCACCACTCATTTCTACAATCCTGCTAATTTTTAAAATATTTCTTACTTAAACAGATAACTTTTGTTCCCCCGTACACCACACCACGACCATCATCTATCTTTAAATGTGGTATCTTTACCTCATGACAATAAAAAAATTAACCATGTTATATCCTTGACCCTATTTGCCATCAAAGTTTACAGGACAACAATATTTGCAATATCCAATTCGAAACACTTTCTTGATTCTATCTTGAAAATATTTTATTATTGTACTTAAAATTCTATATATTTTCTAAAACTAGAAACAAAAGAGAAAAAAGGGAAATATATATTAAGAGAAAACAAAAAGAAGTAGGCATTAGTAAATCAGAGAACTAAATCAAAGAGGAGCCAAAAACAACCTTGAAACACTCAGATGACTATAAAAGCCAAAGATTGAAATGAAGAACACAAAATCCACTGAAGAAAAGGGATTGATGCATCAAGAATAACTTGATATTTGACATAACAGTAAAGGAGCAACTTTGGGATTGGACTTTGCAAGTATATAAGCTATAAGCTTTCTTTTTTATCATCATGAACAAACAATTTATTCTGTCTGAATAGTGAAGGACTTTGCTCTAGTCTGAGGCTCAATTAGCTTGATCAATGAACCATGAACCAATAAGATGAACCATGTAATCCTTATGTCTTACATATTGAAAGATCAAACTTAGCAAAAAAGAAGATAAATGAAACTCTTAGAGCAGCTTGTGGCTCCAATATATTTGATAATTGTGTCAGTATGGATGGAAAGTTGCAAATCTGGAATAAGAAAATGAAGACCATATAAAAAGGTAGGTAGTCTTACCGGCTTCAATGGCATTTCTAGCAGCAAGTCTAAAATCATTGACAACCAAAGGGATTTCTTCAGTCTCCAATCTCCGTGGGATAGCGTTGGCTTGTAGTTGATGACTTAAAGGCTTATTAGTACACGAAATTGGAGCTTGACCATTGGGCTGAAAATCTGCAAGAGGAGCATAGAGATATATGAATCAATGCTGGACATCCCTATATGGGTGACACTGGCAGTAATCCTGAGCAGAATGGGTAGAGATACCTACCTCAGCATGTTTAGGATGTAAACCAATTTGGTCGATTAACCACAATGATGCAACACAGTATAGATAGAAAGGGGGAAAAGAATCAATTTTAGCTTAGGTAAGCCAACTATATCGCCTAACATGTTTAGGATGTAAACCAATTTGGTCGATTAACCACAATGATGCAACACAGTATAGATAGAAAGGGGAAAAAGAATCAATTTTAGCTTAGGTAAGCCAACTATATCGCCTAACATTCTTTCATACATCAAGAGGGTGTTCGCTTAACAATCAACCCAAAAGTAGAGAAGTTCCAAACTTGCAATCAGGACTTGCACCTAAACAAAACATTATTTAGCCAAGAGAAGGGAGAAACGTAGAGGTTTGAGAGAAGTACCAGTGTTGGAAACCCTTCCAACGTGCCCAATCTGGCAAAAGAAGATGCCACCCTTTTCGTGAACTGCATCCACAATGGGCGTCCAAGCTTCCACCTGTTCTTTGGTCCAAATACCGGAAGTGTCTTCATACCTTACCCAACCAGATTCAATGAGCAAACACAACAATAAAACACCCATAAACAGCGATCACAGCAACATCTGAAATAAGTCGGGGCAATAGCCCGCCCTACCCTTGTGCAGTGTCGGAAACTCCAGTCCCCTCGGAAATCAAAAGGCCGCCTTTGGATGCCCGCTGAGAGTAATACAAGATGGCGTGCGGCTGCGGCACGTTCCCGTACGACCTCTGCCTTGTCAACGGCGCCAGCACAATTCTGCAAGCAGAGGCAGCGCAATTCGTTTCAGCATCAGAAATTGGAACAAAATCAGATTTTTTTTGATATCTTGTTTGCCACAAAGAACTCCATTAACCCCTCATCGCATGTGATTCGATTCAATGTTAGGAAATCGCCCGAAAAGAAAAAAAGAAGAAGCTTTAACCTGTGAGAGAGATCAAACTTGCCCATCTTGTAAGAGGTGAGAAGGGGAACCGACTTTGGGGCCGCCATGTCGAGAAGACGAACAAGGATCGGATCTCGAACCCTTCCTTCCTTCCACTGGGCTTGTAGCGATCAGCCGAGGCGAAGTGTATTTATAGGGAGTGGCCGAGAGAGAGGAGAAGGAAATGCAAATCGACTTTCGAAAGCAATGACGCCTATCGAATTTAAAATTGAAATGCAAATGGACGACTTTCGATTGGTAGACGCCTATCGAATTTAAAATTGGGCAATTTACTAAACAGTCCTTAACTTTTTAAAAAATTATCTTAATACTCTTTTCGCCAACCACATTTTTGATTAAAAAATTAAATTAAAAAGAGAACATTGTTTTCTTTAAAAAATAAATTAATTAATTTAAACACCGTCCAATCTTATATTTTATCAGCAGAATTCTCTTATTCCAAGGTAATTTACTTTAACTAACTATCTCCTGAGCGCCTCCTGCACGCCCATGAGAACCGCCCCCGACCCCCACCACTGTTGACCGTCATCGCCGTGCCGTCCGGCCACCGTCGGTCGCCGGCCTGAACACGATCGACGCGCCACTCGTCGATGCGTCGGCCGACGTCGGATTCCGATCGAATTGTGGTCGGAATTCGACGCAATTTGGTCAGAATGCGACGGCAGTGGCACGTCGGTCCTTCCTCGGTCGGTCTCCGACCGCCATTGGTTGGAATCCTACTGCGATTTGGTCGAAAACCGACACGCGCCACTGTCGGCCGTGTTTCCGACCAAATTGCGCCGAATTCCGACCACAATCCGGTCGGAATCCGATGCTGGCCGACGCGTCGACGAGCTTCGCGTCGATCGTGCCCGGCCGGTGGTCGGACAACGCGATAAGGGTGGCAGCAGCGGGTTGGGGGCGGAACTGTGCATTCCCACATTTGTACGGTCAAATCTGCGCACGGCGTGATCAGTGGATCGTGCGGCGCTCAAGAGATCATATATATATATATATATATATATATATATATATATATATATATAGAGAGAGAGAGAGAGAGAGAGAGAGAGAGAGAGAGAGAGAGGATTCTAATACCCAACTTACTTGATTCTGTGCGCACGGTATGTAATATATGATTTTGAACGCCCGAAATAGAAATAGTACCATTATTTATAATTATTATTATTTTTTACTTGCGGTTAAGTCATTTAAATTTTTTTTTAGGATTTAGATATTTAGTTATAGTATTAAACATAAAGTAATTTTTAAAATGAAAACATTTAGTTCTCACAGGGTGTGTGAGATAAGAAATATGGGATAACAACCCGATATATTCTGTGAACAACTAAAATTTTTTCATTTTAATTTTTTTTATATTTAATACTATAACACAACCCCTAAATCCTAAAGGAGAAATCTTAAATAGCTTAACGTAAGCAAAAATAAAATAAAAATAAAAAATAACACTGTCAAGGATAAGACGCGTAGAGTATTAGTTCATATATTTAATCAAAATCATTTAAATATTATTGTAGTAGTTAAGATCGATAGCCACTTAAATTGTAACAGTTATATATCATAACTACCACAATAGTGATAAGTTGGAATGATTTTATTCAAATTTAAATAGATTTAACTAAGTTAGTGAAGATAATTTGATATAAAAATACATTATGATGAAGATGAACTTACATGAAATAACACATGTCAAAGGCATCAAAGTTGTCTGGCAAAACTCCTCCGATGCCTAAGTTACTTTCCGAGGAGGAGAATGATAGTAATGAAATCGTAAATGAAAAAAAGAAAAGAGATACTAAGTTCAAATCCTGGTACAAGACAATTTCATCTTCCCTCCTTTCCTATCCTGGCTAAGGGAAGAAAGATATAGATAACACTAGTAAAATTCCACTATTGCAACCTTAAAAAACCAAGAGTTCAGGTCCAATATAATAATGTTAAAGTTTAAGAATTCATGTTGTTTTACATTTTACATACAGTATATTGGATCAATCCCTTAGAACATCAAAGTCATCGACTATAAATCTGCTTCATAATTGATTATTTATCGAAGGGTAAGCAAACACATTCCTACCACACAGGCAGTAGAATCAAGAGTTGCATCTTTAATGAGATTATTATCGTAAATGAACTATCATAACTCAGAGTCTGCTAGTTTATGAATCAAACTAAAGGAATGGATAGTCTGTATATCCAACAACTGGATCAGAAATGTAGAAGGTTTCCCTGTTATACTTGTTAAGTGGAGCATTCAACTCGAATCGCCGAGGAAGGTCTGGGTTGGCCAAGAAAATGCGTCCATAAGCAACCAGATCTGCGTAACCGCTTGAGATGGCATCGTTGCCTTCTTCTCTATCATAACCCCCAACGACGATAAAAGTTCCCTTGAATGTTTTCCTCATTGGAAGAAGACTCTTAGGAACTTCCATTTTTTCCCCTACTTTTATCATCCTAGGCTCCACCATATGACAATATGCGATCCCATATTTGTTGAGAGCATTAACCATGTACAGTCCGAGAGCTTGAGGATTGGAATCTCCGGCTTCTGAATAGTTGGCAAAAGGAGAAAGTCTTATTCCAACTCTGTCAGCTCCAATTTCATCAACAACAGCTTCGACTACTTCCAAAGCAAAGCGGCAACGATTCTCTAGGCTACCGCCATACTGGTCTGTGCGATCGTTCACTTGGTCCTTCATGAATTGATCGATTAAGTAGCCATGTGCTCCATGAATCTCAACTCCATCAAAACCTATATGGCAAAGTAACACGTCCAAGTAAACAAAGCTTATTTTGATTGTACTTCATTCTGATTCAAACTAGAAAATCAATTTTCAGGAATTAGGATGTAAAATTGCTAAGGACAGAACTTTCCAAATACACTAAGCCATATGATAAACTGATGTATAGTTATAAATTTCGTTTCAGAATTCTGCAGTTCGGTTAATCTAATATAATTTCCTTTTAAGCAAAAGGGATAGATATGCAAGATTATTTCATGAATTGGACACTATCAACATCAAGTCCCAAATATTTAGATTGATTGCATGGATTTTATCCTTCTATTAGACTCCAGTCGAAGCTATACAGTAGCAATATTCAATCTTAATTTTAAATCATTTCAAATTGCATTAGCTAAATTTGTTTATAGGCGCCCATTTTCTATTGCCTCCCTCCACTGAGTTTGCTTGGATTTCTAGCATAAGCCCTTCAATGATGTGAATAAGGAAAGCTCTAAAGCTTTCCCTAGCCTTAATTCTTAAAATTGTAAGTTTAACAGGGATATGCCATAACAATCAAAATAATCCTCAATTTCAGCCAGCCAACCAAGGAATTCATTAGATCTATCCTACTACTAAAGCTAAGAGTGGCCACTTTAGCATCTCTAGTGATGTCTCTTTCATCTTGCTTACCTCTATACCTATGGTTGTATTAAAAAAAAAGTCATAATCATCTCTAGGTTTGGGTCGACGGTGCAAGAATCAATTAAATAAAACAAAAAATAATGTAAATTAGCCATGATCTAAAGTAGGGATTGCATAATCAAACTGTGTAAAGGGTCAACCAAGGGGAAGGCAACAACGTGCGGTTGTGAGCATGGGAAACAACAAATGGTTGGACTATAGGAAACAATAGAAGTCCATCGACAAGGCATGGGCATGCTAAGCCTTCGATTGAGCCAACTTGGGACTTGTTGGTTGGTTTTTAAGCATCTCAAGCAATGAAGGTGACTAGTGCAAGTCTAAATATCCTCCTAAAGAAACCTAAACAACCTTTAAAAAAACCCTAACTACATTATCTTCGCTTTAAAATTTTGTAAATTAACTTAGTTAAGAAAAATTATATATTTATTTCCTAAATTCTTCAAAACATCAACAAAAATACCATTTAGGTCTACACTTTTTCACCTATCTTATCCTAGTCTATCTTACAAACAAAGTCTATAATTTATAAGATTTTCTTAATTTTCAATCCTACAAGTAGATTCTGTAAAGAGTTCTAATTAATTGGTTTATAAAATATTCTTTTATAATTCCTAAATTTCATTATAATCAAGAAAATCTTTTGGTTTGTAGCTTTTGTAATCTAATATTTACCAAAATCTCTATATTTTCCTTAGTAATTTGATAAATACCCTTTCCTCATCCTTAATCCCAACTTGCCATATACTTTGAAACTTGCTATTCTTATAAGACTTCTGACTTTTAAACTTTATTTTTATATCCTTTATATATTTTCACCACTCATTTCTACAATCCTGCTAATTTTTAAAATATTTCTTACTTAAACAGATAACTTTTGTTCCCCCGTACACCATACCACGACCATCATCTATCTTTAAATGTGGTATCTTTACCTCATGACAATCAAAAAATTAACCATGTTATATCCTTGACCCTATTTGCCATCGAAGTTTACAAGACAACAATATTTGCAATATCCAATTCGAAACACTTTCTTGATTCTATCTTGAAAATATTTTATTATTGTACTTAAAATTCTATATATTTTCTAAAACTAGAAACAAAAGAGAAAAAAGGGAAATATATATTAAGAGAAAACAAAAAAGAAGTAGACATTAGTAAATCAGAGAACTAAATCAAGAGGAGCCAAAAACAACCTTGAAACACTCAGATGACTATAAAAGCCAAAGATTGAAATGAAGAACACAAAATCCACTGAAGAAAAGGGATTGATGCATCAAGAATAAATTGATATTTGACATAACAGTAAAGGAGCAACTTTGGGATTGGACTTTGCAAGTATATAAGCTATAAGCTTTCTTTTTTATCATCATGAGCAAACAAATTATTCTGTCTGAATAGTGAAGGACTTTGCTCTAGTCTGAGGCTCACTAAGCTTGATCCACGAACCATGAACCAATAAGATGAACCATGTAATCCTTATGTCTTACATATTGAAAGATCAAACTTAGCAAAAAAGAAGATATATGAAACTCTTAGAGCAGCTTGTGGCTCCAAGATATTTGATAATTGTGTTAGTATGGATGGAAAGGTGCAAATTTGGAATAATAAAATGAAGACCATATAAAAAAGTAGGTAGTCTTACCGGCTTCAATGGCATTTCTAGCAGCAAGTCTAAAATCATTGACAACCAAAGGAATTTCTTCTGTCTCCAATCTCCGTGGAACAGAAAAATTCACTTCACCAAAGCTGTTGGCTGGTAGTTGAGGACTTATTGGCTTATTAGTACATGAAATTGGAGCTTGGCCATTGGGCTGAAAATCTGCAAGAGGAGCATAGCGATATATGAATCAATGCTGAACATCCCCCTATATGGGTGACACTGGCAGTAATCCAGTCACAACAAGTAATCCTGAGCAGAATGGGTAGAGATACCTACCTCGATTAACCATAATGATGCAATACAATATAGATAGAAGGGGAAAAAAGGAATTAATTTTAGCTTAGGCAAGCCAACTATATCGAGTAACATTCTTTCATACATCTAGAGGGTGTTCTCTTGAGAACCAACACAAAACTAGAGTGGTTCCAAACTTACAATCAGGACTTACACCTAAACAAAACATAATTTAGCCAAGAGAAAGGAGAAAGGCAGAGGTTTCAGAGAAGTACCAGTGTTGGAAACCCTTCCGACGTGCCAAATCTGGCAAAAGAAGATGCCACCCTTTTCATGAACTGCATCCACAATGGGCGTCCAAGCTTCCACCTGTTCTTTGGTCCAAATACCGGGAGTGTCTTTATACCTTACCCAACCAGATTCAATGAGCAAACACAACAATAAAACACTCATAAACAGCGATCACAACAACATCTGAAATAAGTCGGGGCAATAGCTTGCCCGCCCTACCCTTGTGCAGTGTCGGAAACTCCAGTCGCCTCGGCAATCAAAAGGCCGCCTTTGGATGCCCGCTGAGAGTAATACAAGATGGCATGCGGCTGCGGCACGTTCCCGTACGACCTCTGCCTTGTCAACGGCGCCAGCACAATTCTGCAAGAAGAGCGAGCGAAATTCGTTTCAGCTTCAGAAATTGGAACAAAATCAGATTTTTGATATCTTGTTTGCCACAAAGAACTCCATCGAACCACTCATCGCATGTGATTCGATGTTAGGAAAGCGCCCAAAAAGAAAAGAAAAACAAAAAAGAAGAAGCTCTGACCTGTGAGAGAGATCAAACTTGCCCATTTTGTAAGGGGTGAGAAGGGGAACCGAATTTGGAGCCTCCATGTAGAGAAGACGAACAAGGATCGGATCTCGAACCCTTTCTTCCACTGGGCTTGTAGCGATCAGCCGAGGCGAGGAGTATTTATAGGGAGTGGTCGAGAGAGAGGAGAAGGAAATGCAAATCGACTTTCGAAAGCAATGACGCTAAAATTGAAATGCAAATCTACTTTCGATTGGTAGACGGCTATCGAATTTAAAATTGGGCAATTTACTAAACAGTCCTTAACTTTTTTAAAAATTATCTTAATACTCTTTTGAACGACCACATTTTTGGATAAAAAATTAAATTAAAAAGAGAACATTGTTTTCTTAAAATTAATTAATTAATTAATTAAAACACCGTCCAATCTTATATTTTATCAGCAGAATTATCTTATTCCGAGGTTATTTACTTCAACTAATTAACTATCTCCTAAGCGCCTCCTGCGTGCATGCCCATGAGCGTCGCCCCCGACCCCCACCGCTGTTGACCGTCATCGCCGTGCCGTCCGGCCACCGCCGGGCCGGCCGCCGGCCCAGACACGATTGACGCGCCACTCCTCGGCGTGTCGACCGACATCGGATTCCGATCGGATTGTGGTCAGAATTCGACGCAATTTGGTCGGAACGCGACGGCAGTGATACGTCGGTCCTTCCTCGGTCGGTCTCCGACTGTCATTGGTCGGAATCCTGCTGCGATTTGATCGGAAACTGATGCGTGCCACTGTCGGTTGTGTTTCCGATCAAATTGTGCCGAATTCCGGCCACAATCCGGTCAGAATCCGACGCTGGCCGACGCGTCGACGAGCTGCGCGTCGATCGTGCCCAGGCCGGTGGTCGGACAGCGCGGCGAGGGCGGCAGCAGCGGGTTGGGGGCGGAAATGTGCATTCCCACATTTGTACGGTCAAATCTGCGCGTAGCGCGATCACTGGATCGTGCGACGCTCACAGGCGCGCACGTAGAAGGCGCTCAAGAGATCATATATATATATATAGAAAGAGAGGATTCTAATACCCAGCTTACTTAATTCTCTGCGCACGGTATGTAATATAAGATTTCGAACGCCCGAAATAGAAATAGTACCATTATTTTTTACTTGCGGTTAAGTCATTTAAATTTTTTTTAGGATTTAGAGATTT
The DNA here is from genome assembly GCF_044706935.1 of Curcuma longa. Lineage (NCBI taxonomy): Eukaryota > Viridiplantae > Streptophyta > Magnoliopsida > Zingiberales > Zingiberaceae > Curcuma > Curcuma longa. The sequence continues at coordinate 6,043,593 of NC_133873.1, read as the reverse complement.
AGTTATATAAAATAATTTTTAAAATGAAAAAATTTAGTTCTCACAGGATGTGTGAGATAAGAAATACAGGATAACAACCCGATACATTCCATGAACAACTAAAAATTTTTCATTTTGAATTTTTTTGTGTTTAATACTATAACACACTCCCCAGATCCTAAAGGAGAAATCTTAAATGACTTAATCGTAAGTAATAAAATAAAATAAAAAATAACACTGTCAAGGATAAGACGCGTAGAGTATTAGTTTCTATATTTAATCAAAATCATTTAAATATTATTGTAGCAATTAAGATCGATAGCCACTTAAATTGTAACAGTTATATATCATAACTACTACAATAGTGATTAAATTGGAACGATTTTATTCAAATTTAAATAGATTTAACTAAGTTAGTGAAGAGAGTTTGATATAAAAATACTTTATGATGAAGATGAACTTACATGAAATAACACATGTCAAAGGGTATCAAAGTTGTCCAGCAAAACTCCTCCGATGCCTAAGTTAGTCTCCGAGGAGGAGAATGATAGTAATGAAATCGTAAATGAAAAAAGAAAAAAGATACTAAGTTCAAATCCTCGTACAAGACAATTTCGTCTTCCCTCCTTTCCTATCATGGCTAAAAAAGGACTGGCAAAAAAAAAACTTGGAAGAGTTCACGGCCATCACAATTTCATGGCCAAACCGAGAGCATTTGCTGACAAACAAAAGGGGAAGAAAGATATACATAACACTAGTAAAATTCCACTATTGCCAATCTTAAAAAACCAAGAGTTCAGGTCCAATATAATAATATTAAAGTTTAATAATTCATGTTGTTTTACATTTTACATACAGCATATTGGATCATTCCCTTAGAACATCAAAGTCATTGACTATAAATCTGCTTCATAACTGATTCTCAACAGAAGAGAAATATTTATCGAAGGCTAAGTAAACACATTCCTACCCCACAGACAGTAGAATCTAGAGTTGCATCTTTAATGAGATTATCGTAAATGAACTATCATAACCCAGAGCTTGCTACTTTTTGAATCAAACTAAAGGAATGGATAGTCTGTATATCCAACAACTGGATCAGAAATGTAGAAGGTTTCCCTGTTATACTTATTAAGTGGAGCATCCAACTCGAATCGCCGAGGAAGGTCTGGGTTGGCCAAGAAAATGCGTCCATAAGCCACCAGATCTGCGTAACCGCTTGAGATGGCATTGTTGCCTTCTTCTCTATCATAACCGCCAACGACGATAAAAGTTCCCTTGAATGCTTTCCTCAATGGAAGAAGACTCTTAGGAACTTCCAATTTTTCTCCTACTTTTATCATCCTAGGCTCCACCATATGACAATATGCGATCCCATATTTGTTGAGAGCATTAACCATGTACAGTCCGAGAGCTTCAGGATTGGAATCTCCGGCTTCTGAATAGTTGGCAAAAGGAGAAAGTCTTATTCCCACTCTGTCAGCTCCAATTTCATCAATGACAGCTTCAACTACTTCTAAAGCGAAGCGGCAACGATTCTCTAGGCTGCCGCCGTACTGGTCTGTGCGATCGTTCACTTGGTCCTTCATGAATTGATCGATTAAGTAGCCATGTGCTCCATGAATCTCAACTCCATCAAAACCTATGTGGCAAAGTAACACGTCCAAGTAAACAAAGCTTATTTTGAAAAAAAAAAAAACAAACAGAGTCCCATAAATTGTGCTTGATTCTGATTCAAACTAGAAAATCAATATTCAGGAATTAGGATGTAAAATTGCCAAGGGCAGAACTTTCCAAATAAACTAAGCCATATGCTAAACTGATGTATAGTTATAAATTTCGTTTCAGAGTTCTGCAGTTCGGTTAATCTAATATAATTTCCTTTTAAGCAAAAGGGATAGATATGCAAGTTTATTTCATGAATTGGACACTATCAACATCAAGTCCCAAATATTTAGATTGATTGCATGGATTTTATCCTTCTATTAGACTCCAGTCAAAGCTATACAGTAGCAATATTCAATTTTAATTTTAAATCATTTTAAATTGCATTAGCTAAATTTGTTTATAGGCGCCCATTTTCTATTGCCTCCCTCCACTGAGTTTGCTTGGATTTCTAGCATAAGCCCTTCAATGATGTGAATAAGGAAAGCTCTAAAGCTTTCCCTAGCCTTAATTCTTCAAATTGTAAGTTTAACAGGGTTATGCCATAACGATCAAAATAATCCTCAATTTCAGCCAACCAACCAAGGAATTCATTAGATCTATCCTAGTACTAAAGCTAAGAGTGGCCACTTTAGCATCTCTAGTGATGTCTCTTTCATCTTGCTTAGCTCTATATCTATGGTTGTATTAAAAAAAAATAATCATCTCTAGTCATAATCATCTCTAGGTTTGGGTTAATAAAACTGACGGTGCAAGAATCAATTAAATAAAACAAAAAATAATGTAAATTAGCCATGATCTGAAGTAGGGATTGCATAATCAAACTGTGTAAAGGGTCAACCAAGGGGAAGGCAACAACATGCGGTTGCGAGCATGGGAAACAACAAATGGTTGGACTATAGGAAACAATAGAAGTCCATCGATAAGGCATGGGCATGCAAAGCCTTCAATCGAGCCAACTTGGGACTTGTTGGTTGGTTTTTAAGCATCTCAAGCAATGAAGGTGACTAGTGCAAGTCTAAATATCCTCCTAAAGAAATCTAAACAACCTTTTAAAAAAAACCCTAACTACATTATCTTCGCTTTATAATTTTGTAAAATAACTTAGTTAAGAAAAATTTTATATTTATTTCCTAAATTCTTCAAAACATCAACAAAAATACCATTAGGCCAACACTTTTTCACCTATCTTATCCTAGTCTATCTTACAAACAAAGTCTATAATTTATAAGATTTTCTTAATTTTCAATCCTACAAGTAGATTCTGTAAAGAGTTCTTTTATAATTCCTAATTTCATTATAATCAAGTCTTTTGGTTTGTAGCTATCCCAAAATCTCTATATTTTTCCTTAGTAATTTGATAAATAGCCTTTCCTCATCCTTAGTCCCAACTTGCCATATACTTTGAAAATTGCTATTCTTATGAGACTTCTGACTTTTAAACTTTATTTTTATATCCTTTATATCTTTTCACCACTCATTTCTACAATCCTGCTAATTTTTAAAATATTTCTTACTTAAACAGATAACTTTTGTTCCCCCGTACACCACACCACGACCATCATCTATCTTTAAATGTGGTATCTTTACCTCATGACAATCAAAAAATTAACCATGTTATATCCTTGACCCTATTTGCCATCAAAGTTTACAGGACAACAATATTTGCAATATCCAATTCGAAACACTTTCTTGATTCTATCTTGAAAATATTTTATTATTGTACTTAAAATTCTATATATTTTCTAAAACTAGAAACAAAAGAGAAAAAAGGGAAATATATATTAAGAGAAAACAAAAAGAAGTAGACATTAGTAAATCAGAGAACTAAATCAAAGAGGAGCCAAAAACAACCTTGAAACACTCAGATGACTATAAAAGCCAAAGATTGAAATGAAGAACACAAAATCCACTGAAGAAAAGGGATTGATGCATCAAGAATAAATTGATATTTGACATAACAGTAAAGGAGCAACTTTGGGATTGGACTTTGCAAGTATATAAGCTATAAGCTTTCTTTTTTATCATCATGAGCAAACAAATTATTCTGTCTGAATAGTGAAGGACTTTGCTCTAGTCTGAGGCTCATTAAGCTTGATCCACGAACCATGAACCAATAAGATGAACCATGTAATCCTTATGTCTTACATATTGAAAGATCAAACTTAGCAAAAAAGAAGATATATGAAACTCTTAGAGCAGCTTGTGGCTCCAAGATATTTGATAATTGTGTTAGTATGGATGGAAAGGTGCAAATCTGGAATAAGAAAATGAAGACCATATAAAAAAGTAGGCAGTCTTACCGGCTTCAATGGCATTTCTAGCAGCAAGTCTAAAATCATTGACAACCAAAGGAATTTCTTCTGTTTCCAATCTCCGTGGAACAGAAAATCTCACTTCATCAATGCCGTTGGCTCGTAGTTGAGGACTTAATGGCTTGTTAGTACATGAAATTGGAGCTTGGCCATTGGGCTGAAAATCTGCAAGAGGAGCATAGCGATATATGAATCAATGCTGAACATCCCCCTATATGGGTGACACTGGCAGTAATCCAGTCACAACAAGTAATCCTGAGCAGAATGGGTAGAGATACCTACCTCAGCATGTGTAGGATGTAAACAAATTTGGTCGATTAACCATAATGATGCAATACAATATAGATAGAAGGGGAAAAAAGGAATTAATTTTAGCTTAGGTAAGCCAACTATATCGAGTAACATTCTTTCATACATCTAGAGGGTGTTCTCTTGAGAACCAACACAAAAGTAGAGCGGTTCCAAACTTACAATCAGGACTTACACCTAAACAAAACATAATTTAGCCAAGGAAAAGGAGAAAGGCAGAGGTTTGAGAGAAGTACCAGTGTTGGAAACCCTTCCGACGTGCCAAATCTGGCAAAAGAAGATGCCACCCTTTTCGTGAACTGCATCCACAATGGGCGCCCAAGCTTCCACCTGTTCTTTGGTCCAAATACCGGGAGTGTCTTTATACCTTACCCAACCAGATTCAATGAGCAAACACAACAATAAAACACCCATAAACAGCGATCACAACAACATCTGAAATAATTTGGGGCAATAGCTTGCCCGCCCTACCCTTGTGCAGTGTCGGAAACTCCAGTTGCCTCGGCAATCAAAAGGCCGCCTTTGGATGCCCGCTGAGAGTAATACAAGATGGCGTGCGGCTGCGGCACGTTCCCGTACGACCTCTGCCTTGTCAACGGCGCCAGCACAATTCTGCAAGCAGAGCGAGCGAAATTCGTTTCAGCTTCAGAAATTGGAACAAAATCAGATTTTTTTTTGTTTGCCACAAAGAACTATATCATCGCATGTGATTTCGATTCCAAGGTATGAAATCGCCCAAAAAAAAAGAAAAAGAAAAAGAAGAAGCTCTGACCTGTGAGAGAGGTCAAACTTGCCCATCTTGTAAGGGGTGAGAAGGGGAACCGAATTTGGAGCCGCCATGTCGAGAAGACGAACAAGGATCGGATCTCCAACCCTTCCTTCCTTTCCTCTGGGGAAGCTTGTAGTGGTCGGCCGAGGTGTATTTATAGGGAGTAGCCGAGAGGAGACGAAATGCAAATCGGTTACTACTTTTTGCAATTTCGATTGGTAGATGCTCATAGAAAAGACGGCTATCGAATTTACACGTGGCAATTTACTAAACACTCCTTAACATCCTAATACTCTTTCACTGGCCACATTTTGGATATAAATTAAATTAAAAGAGAGAACATTATTTTCTAAAAAAATTAATTATTAAAAACACCGTCCAATCTTATATTTTATCAGGCTCACTCATTTGATCTTGCACACGCGAATCAGAACAGTATCATTATTTATTTATTTATTTATTTTTATGATTAAATTATTTAAAATTTTTTCTTTAAGATTTAAAAATTGTGTTACAATATTAAATATAAAAAAACGTAAAATAAAAAATTTAGTTGCTTATAAGTTGTGCGAAATAAAAAATACAGGATAACAATCTGACACACCCCATACGCAACTATATTTTTTTTTTCGTTTTGAATTTTTTAATTTTAATATTATAATCCAACTCTTAAATCTTAAATATAATAATTTATAAATAAAAAAATGATACTGTTTCTATTTCGAATTCTCAAAATCTTCTATTACAGATGAGACACGTAAGGTATTAATTCCCTATATATATATATAATAAATAAAATAATTTTAATTTTAATTTTTTTATGTTTAATACTATAACCAAACTCCTAAACTCTAAAGGAAAAATCTTAAATAGCTTAACCATAAATCAAAATAATAATAATAATAATAATAATAAAATATAAAATAATACTATTTATTATTTCAAGCGCTCGAATTTTTTCGAACATCCCAATCCTAATGTCGCGTATGATCGCATATTTCAAAACGCGTAGGATATCATTTATCTCTTTATATATATATATATATATATATATATATATATATATATAAAAGTTAGTGAAGAGATATTGATATAAAAATACTTTATGCTTAAGGATGAAGATGAACTTTACATAGATTCAACAAATCCTCGTACAAGACAATTTCGTCTTCCCTCCTTCCCTATCCTTAGCTAAAAAAGGACTGGCAAATCCAAAAAAAAAAAAAAACTTTGAAGAGTTCACGACCATCACAAATTCATGGCCAAACCGAGAGCATTTGTTGACAAATAAAAGGAAGAAAAAATATATAGATAACACTAGTAAAATTCCACTATTGCCAACCTTAAAAAATCCAGAGTTCAGGTCCAATATAATAATGTTAAAGTTTAAGAATTCATGTTGTTTTACATACAACATATTGATCATTCCCTTAGGACATCGAAGTCATTGACTATAAATCTGCTTCATAACTGATTTATTTAAAGCTAAGTAAACACATTCCTATCCCACAGAAGAGTAGAATCTAGAGTTGCATCTTTAATGAGATTATCATAAATGAACTTTCACAACTCAGAGCTTGCTAGTTTATGAATCAAACTGAAGGAATGGATAATCTGTATAGCCAACAACTGGATCAGAAGTGTAGAAGGTTTCCCAGTCATACTTATTAAGTGGAGCATTCAACTCGAACCGCCAAGAAAGGTCTGGGTTGGCCAAGAAAATGCGTCCATATGCCACCAGATCTGTGTAACCACTTGAGATGACATCATTGCCTTCTTCTCTATCATAACCGCCGGCAGCGATAAAAGTTCCCTTGAATGCTTTCTTCATTGGAAGAAGACTCTTAGGAATTTCCAATTTTTCCCCTACTTTTATCATCCTAGGCTCCACCATATGACAGTATGCGATCCCATATTTGTTGAGAGCATTAACCATGTACAGTCCGAGAGCTTCAGGATTGGAATCTCCGGCTTCTGAATAGTTGGCAAAAGGAGAAAGTCTTATTCCGACTCTGTCAGCTCCAATTTCCTCAACGACAGCTTCGACTACTTCTAAAGCGAAGCGGCAACGATTCTCTAGACTTCCACCGTACTGATCTGTTCGATCGTTCACTTGGTCCTTCATGAATTGATCGATTAAGTAGCCATGTGCTCCATGAATCTCAACTCCATCAAAACCTATACGGCAAAGTAACACATCCAAGTAAACAAAGCTTATTTTGGAAAAAAAAACAGAGTCCCATAAATTGTGCTTGATTCTGATTCAAACTAGAAAATCAATTTTCAGGAATTAAGATGTAAAATTCAATTGATGTAGCTCTAATATCAATTGATGTAGCATGGGGAACAACTCAATTCACGGAAGAGGGAAAAATATTATTAATTGAAAGATGACCTAATACAAGAAATACAAAATACAACTTTGTTACCAAAACACTTTAAGAAAGTCCCAAATTTTAACATCCCAAATAAATCTAAAACCTTCAAAAATCTAAACAAACTCCCAAATAAATCTAAACATACTTTTAATATCTAAATATCCACCTAAAGAAACCTAAACAACCTTTTTAAAAAACACCTAACTACATTATCTTCACTTTAAAATTTTGTAAAAATTAAGAAAAATCATATATTTATTTCCTAAATTCTTCAAAACATCGACAAAAATACCATTTAGGCCTACACATGTTCACCTATCTTATCCCAGTCTATCTTACAAACAAAATCTATAATCCATAAGATTTTCTTAATTTTCAATCCTAAAAATAGGTTCTGTAAAGAGTTATAATTAATTTGTTTATAAAATATTCTTTTATAATTCCTATATTTCATTATAATCAAGAAAATCTTTTGGTTTGTACCTTTTGGAATCTAATATTTACCAAAATCTCTATATTTTTTCCTTAGTAATTTGATATATACCCTTTCCTCATCCTTAATCCCAACTTGTCATATACTTGAAAATTGCTATTCTTATGAGACTTCTGACTTTTAAACTTTATTTTTATCTCCTTTATATCTTTTCACCACTCATTTCTACAATCCTGCCAATTTTTAAAATATTTCTTACTTAGACAGATAACTTTTGTTCTCCCATACGCCACACAATGACCATCATCTTTATTTAAATGTGGCACCTTTACTTCATGACAATCAAAAAATTAACCATGTTATATCTTTGATCCTATTTGCCATTGAAGTTCACATGACAACAATATTTGCAATATCCAATTCGAAACACTTTCTTGATTCTACCTTGAAAATATTTTAGTATTGTACTTAAAATTCTATATATTTTTTAAAACTAGAAACAAAAGAGAAAAAAGGGAAATATATATTAAGAGACAACAAAAAAGAAAACACCTATATAACAAAGGCAACCTAGTACACATAAGAAAACCAGAGAACTAAATCAAAGAGGAGCCAAAAACAACCTTGAAACACTCAGATGACTATAAAAGCCAAAGATTTAAATGAAGAACACAAAATCCACTGAAGAAAAGGGATTGATGCATCAGAATAAGTTGATATTTGACAAAACAGTAAAGGAACAACTTTGGGATTGGACTCTTTGAGTATATAAGCTATAAGCTTTCATTTTTTATCATCATGAACAAACAAATTATTCTGTCTGAATAGTGAAGGACTTTGCTCTAGTCTGAGGCTCATTTAGCTTGATCAATGAACCATGAACCAATAAGATGAACCATGTAATCCTTATGTCTTACATATTGAAAGATCAAACTTAGCAAAAAAGAAGATAAATGAAACTCTTAGAGCAGCTTGTGGCTCCAATATATTTGATAATTGTGTCAGTATGGATGGAAAGTTGCAAAACTGGAATAAAAAAATGAAGACCATATAAAAAGGTAGGTAGTCTTACCGGCTTCAATGGCATTTCTAGCAGCAAGTCTAAAATCATTGACAACCAAAGGGATTTCTTCAGTCTCCAATCTCCGTGGGATAGCGTTGGCTTGTAGTTGATGACTTAATGGCTTATTAGTACACGAAATTGGAGCTTGACCATTGGGCTGAAAATCTGCAAGAGGAGCATAGAGATATATGAATCAATGCTGGACATCCCTATATCAGTGACACTGGCAGTAATCCTGAGCAGAATGGGTAGAGATACCTACCTCAGCATGTTTAGGATGTAAACCAATTTGGTCGATTAACCACAATGATGAAACACAATATAGATAGAAGGGGGAAAAAGAATCAATTTTAGCTTAGGTATGCCAATTAACATTCTTTCATACATCAAGAGGGTGTTTGCTTAAGAATCAACACAAAAGTAGAGAAGTTCCAAACTTGCAATCAGGACTTGCACCTAAACAAAACATAATTTAGCCAAGAGAAGGGAGAAACGTAGACGTTTGAGAGAAGTACCAGTGTTGGAAACCCTTCCGACGTGCCAAATCTGGCAAAAGAAGATGCCACCCTTTTCGTGAACGGCATCCACAATGGGCGTCCAAGCTTCCACCTGTTCTTTGGTCCAAATACCGGGAGTGTCTTTATACCTTACCCAACCAGATTCAATGAGCAAACACAACAATAAAACACCCATAAACAGCGATCACAACAACATCTGAAATAAGTCGGGGCAATAGCCCGCCCTACCCTTGTGCAGTGTCGGAAACTCCAGTTGCCTCGGCAATCAAAAGGCCGCCTTTAGATGCCCGCTGAGAGTAATACAAGATGGCAAGCGGCTGCGGTACGTTCCCGTACGACCTCTGCCTTGTCATCGGCGCCATCACAATTCTGCAAGCAGAGCGAGCGAAATTCGTTTCAGCTTCAGAAATTGGAACAAAATCAGATTTTTGATATCTTGTTTGCCACAAAGAACTCCATTGAATCACTCATCGCATGTGATTCGATTCCAAGTTATGAAAGCGCCCAAAAAGAAAAAGATAAAGAAGAAGCTCTGACCTGTGAGAGAGGTCAAACTTGCCCATCTTATAAGCGGTGAGAAGGGGAACCGAATTTGGAGCCGCCATGTCGAGAAGACGAACAAGGATCGGATCTCGAACCTTTCCTTCCTTCCTCTGGGCTTGTAGTGATCGATCGACCGAGGTGTATTTACAGGGAGTAGCCGAGAGGAGACGAAATGCAGATCGGTTACTACTTGTTGTTGACTTCGATCGGTAGATGCCAAAAGAAAAGACGACTATCGAATTCACACTTGGGCAATTTACTAAACAGTCCTTAACTATTTTAAAATTATCTTAATACTCTTTCACCAGCCGCATTTTGGTTAAAAATTAAATTAAAAGAGAGAACATTATTTTCTAAAAATATTAATTAATTAAAACACCGTCCAATCTTAAATTTTATCAGGAGAATTATCTTATTCCAATGTTATTTACATCTTGCACACGCAATATACCATAGACGATTTTGGATGTCCGAAATAAGAATAATATTATTTTTTATTTTATTTTATTTTTTTTCTTATAGTTAAATCATTTAAAATTTTTTCTTTAGAGTTTAGAGATTGAGTTATAGTATTAAATATAAAAAAGTAGTTGCTTACGGAGTGTATAAGATAAGAAATACAGAATATCAATTCGACATACCTTGTGAGCAATTATATTTTTTTTTCATTTTGAAATTTTTTTTATATTTAATATTATAATCCAAATCTTAAATGACTTATAAATAAAAATAAATAAATAAAATAAAATAAAAAATAAAAAATGATATTGTTCTTATTTCGAACGTCTGAAATTTTCTATCGTGAATGAGACACGTAAATTATAAATTTCCTATATATATATAACAATTACATATCATAACTACTACATTTCAGTAAAAGGTGAAATCCACTACCCAGCGGGCTCACACAATCGGTCCCACGATCATCTGTGAGAAGATAAATTAGAAAGCTGCAATTGGCCACGACGGAGGAGGACATTACGACTTACCCACTTCAACAAATCTGCTCCATTGTAACTAACTCAACTATGTCTCGGGGGCAATTACTACAATACAACATGATTAAGTTAACGATTTTGTTCAAATTTAAATAGATTTAACAAAGTTAGTGAAGAGATTTTGATATAAAAATACTTGATGCTTAAGGATGAAGATGAACTTCACATAGATTCAACAAATCCTCATACAAGACAATTTCGTCTTCCCTCCTTTCCTATCCTTAGCTAAAAAAAGACTGGCAAAAAAAAAACTTTGAAGAGTTCATGGCCATCACAAATTCATGGCCAAACCAAGAGCATTTGCTGACAAATAAAAGGGGGAAAAAGAGATAGATAACACTAGTAAAATTCCACTATTGCCAACTGAAAAACCCTTAACTAGGTGTCACGATAGGGCTTCAAATTAGAATTTATAGATTTTATCGAAAACCCACGATAAATGCAAATAAATGAAGTATAGGGGCCTCGAGTCGTGTTTTTCCAAGGACTAGTAGAAACGGTTTAAATCAAGCTTATCGTGTCGTTCTTTTTGGGGTTTTCAATTATAAATGGGGTTTTGGTGGTATTTGAATGAAATGTAAATTAAAATGCACTAAATTAGTGAAATGCAATTGAAACCAAAATTATTTCCTAATCAAAACCCAAACCTAAATGCTTAGATCGAATAAATCAAAACAAATAGTCATCCTAAATGCAAGAAGTGAGAATCCTATCCTAAATGCAAACTAGGAAATTTCATGCAATTGGTGCAAGCAAAATGAAGCAATTCAATTGAAATCGTATAAACTGGCTAACTAAATCCCAAACCTTTAAACCTAGCTACTAACTCTAGCAAATTTTGGCACAAACAGTGTCACTTGGCACGGCACAGTGGCATAGTTGCAGAAAACTGAAATCAGACAATACACATTGAATTTAAAACAAAGTAAACCTCTAATCACTACCATAACCAAAAACAATCACCAATCTAAGCTATTCAAATGAAGCTAAGCATTTAACAACTGAAAATTTTGAAGTAAAGTCACTGTAAACAGAAACTGAAACTGCAAACTCGGAAACAGAAACTATCAGAAACAGATAAACGCATCCTCCTTCCCTTCTTCCTTCGATTCTCCTCAGCTGGGTGTCAACCAGCTTCACTGAGCAATTTGGAATCTTCCCGTCGTTCTCTTGAGTGTGTTGCTCGCTTCCAGCTCCTCGAAACGCCCGGAAAAACCCTTTCCGAACGAAAATCAGACGCTACAGTGAGTTTTCAGATGGCAAACCGGATTCCTTGCTTCCTCTCTTCTCCGATGATGCTTCTGTTGATACAACGAAACTCCGCACTCCTAGGAGAACCCCTCCACGAAACGCGAGCTCCGGTTGCGCAGCAGAACGCCGAAAAATTCAAAAACAGGGTGAACGGCGGCGGCAAAACCCTCGCCGTCGCGCGCCGTCCGGTCGCCGGATTATACCCAATCGGCCGGCGTTGGACTCTTCATTGATCAAGGATCACAATGGGATAGGTTTGGGAGGACGGGGCTGGCCGTGCGCGTACGTCGGTGAACAGTGGATGCTTTCTCGCGCGGTTTCGGGACGAAGATGAACAGTGGCGCAGCCACTGTTCATCGGGTAAGTTTTTCCCTTTTATACCTTTGATTAATTAGATGATCTGAGCCGTCCAATCTTGAATCCAACGGCTGACTTTGATCTGAGCTCTAGGGCAGTCTAGGGTTCTTGAAAAATTCCGAAATTTTTATCAGGCTCGATCTGAGTCATGTCCTCCATGTTGGCTTGATCGATTTGGCGATTTTGACTCGATTTGACCGTGGTTGAGCTCGAGTCGGATTCGAGTTAGCCCTAAAATCAATTTAAAATCCAATTAATGCCAAGAATTGCCATAAAATCATGAAAATTAGAATCAAGCCTCAGATTATGCAATATAGGACAATTAAGATCAAATCGATCCATTTCATAATTTATTTTCATATAAAAGCCCAAAATTGAATCGATTAAAATCAAAAAATCCTAAATCATCACCAACCTTAAAAAACCCATAGTTCAGGTCCAATATAATAATGTGAAAGTTTAAGAATTCATGTTGTTTTACATTTTACATACAGCATATTGGATCATTCCCTTAGAACATCGAAGTCATTGACTATAAATCTGCTTCATAACTGATTTATTTAAGGCTAAGTAAACACATTCCTACCCCACATAAGAGTAGAATCTAGAGTTGCATCTTTAATGAGATTATCATAAATGAACTTTCATAACTCGGAGCTTGCTAGTTTATGAATCAAACTAAAGGAATGGATAGTCTGTATAGCCAACAACTGGATCAGAAGTGTAAAAGGTTTCCCTGTTATACTTATTAAGTGGAGCATTCAACTCGAACCGCCGAGGAAGGTCTGGGTTGGCCAAGAAAATGCGTCCATACGCCACCATATCTGTGTAACTGCTTGAGATGACATCGTTGCCTTCTTCTCTATCATAACCGCCGGCGGCGATAAAAGTTCCCTTGAATGCTTTCCTCATTGGAAGAAGACTCTTAGGAACTACCAATTTTTCGACTACTTCTATCATCCTAGGCTCCACCATATGACAGTATGTGATCCCATATTTGTTGAGAGCATTAACCATGTACAGTCCGAGAGCTTCAGGATTGGAATCTCCGGCTTCTGAATAGTTGGCAAAAGGAGAAAGTCTTATTCCGACTCTGTCAGCTCCAATTTCATCAACGACAGCTTCAACTACTTCTAAAGCGAAGCGGCAACGATTCTCCAGACTTCCACCGTACTGATCTGTGCGATCGTTCACTTGGTCCTTCATGAATTGATCGATTAAGTAGCCATGTGCTCCATGAATCTCAACTCCATCAAAACCTATACGGCAAAGTAACATGTCCAAGTAAACAAAGCTTATTTTGGAACCTAAAGAAACCTAAACAACCTTTTTTAAAAAAAACCTAACTATATTATCTTCACTTTAAAATTTTGTAAAATAACTTAGTTAAGAAAAATCATATATTTATTTCCTAAATTCTTCAAAACTTCGACAAAAATACCATTTAGGCCTACACATGTTCACCTATCTTATCCCAGTCTATCTTACAAACAAAATCTCTAATTCATAAGACCATCATATCTCTTTAAATGTGGCATCTTTACCTAATGACAATCAAAAAATTAACCATGTTATATCCTTGAACCCTATTTGCCATCGAAGTTTACATGACAACAATATTTGCAATATCTAATTCAAAACACTTTCTTGATTCTACCTTGAAAATATTTTATTATTGTACTTAAAATTCTATATATTTTCTAAAACTAGAAACAAAAGAGAAAAAGGGAAATATATATTAAGAGACAACAAAAAAGAAAACACCTATATAACAAGGGCAACCTAGTACACATAAGTAAACCAGAGAAGTAAATCAAAGAAGAGCCAAAAACAACCTTGAAACACTCAGATGACTATAAAAGCCAAAGATTGAAATGAAGAACACAAAATCCACTGAAGAAAAGGGATTGGTGCATCAGAATAAGTTGATATTTGACAAAACAGTAAAGGAACAACTTTGGGATTGGACTCTGTGAGTATATAAGCTAAAAGCTTTCATTTTTTATCATCATGAACAAACAATTTATTCTGTCTGAATAGTGAAGGACTTTGCTCTAGTCTGAGGCTCAATTAGCTTGATCAATGAACCATGAACCAATAAGATGAACCATGTAATCCTTATGTCTTACATATTGAAAGATCAAACTTAGCAAAAAAGAAGATAAATGAAACTCTTAGAGCAGCTTGTGGCTCCAATATATTTGATAATTGTGTCAGTATGGATGGAAAGTTGCAAATCTGGAATAAGAAAATGAAGACCATATAAAAATGTAGGTAGTCTTACCGGCTTCAATGGCATTTCTAGCAGCAAGTCTAAAATCATTGACAACCAAAGGGATTTCTTCAGTCTCCAATCTCCGTGGGATAGCGTTGGCTTGTAGTTGATGACTTAATGGCTTATTAGTACACGAAATTGGAGCTTGACCATTGGGCTGAAAATCTGCAAGAGGAGCATAGAGATATATGAATCAATGCTGGACATCCCTATATGGGTGGCACTGGCAGTAATCCTGAGCAGAATGGGTAGAGATACCTACCTCAGCATGTTTAGGATGTAAACCAATTTGGTCCATTAACCACAATGATACAACACAGTATAGATAAAAAGGGGAAAAAGAATCAATTTTAGCTTAGGTAAGCCAACTATATCGCCTAACATTCTTTCATACATCAAGAGGGTGTTCGCTTAAGAATCAACCCAAAAGTAGAGAAGTTCCAAACTTGCAATCAGGACTTGCACCTAAACAAAACATTATTTAGCCAAGAGAAGGGAGAAACGTAGAGGTTTGAGAGAAGTACCAGTGTTGGAAACCCTTCCAACGTGCCCAATCTGGCAAAAGAAGATGCCACCCTTTTCGTGAACTGCATCCACAATGGGCGTCCAAGCTTCCACATGTTCTTTGGTCCAAATACCGGGAGTGTCTTTATACCTTACCCAACCAGATTCAATGAGCAAACACATCAAGAAAAAAACCATAAACAGCGATCAGCAACATCTGAAATAAGTCGGGGCAATAGCCCGCCCTACCCTTGTGCAGTGTCGGAAACTCCAGTCCCCTCGGAAATCAAAAGGCCGCCTTTGGATGCCCGCTGAGAGTAATACAAGATGGCGAGCGGCTGCGGCACGTTCCCGTACGACCTCTGCCTTGTCAACGGCGCCAGCACAATTCTGCAAGCAGAGCGAGCGCAATTCGTTTCAGCTTCAGAAATTGGAACAAAATCAGATTTTTGATATCTTTTTTGCCACAAAGAACTCCATTGAACCACTCATCGCATGTGATTCGATTCCAAGTTATGAAAGCGCCCGAAAAGAAAAGAAAAAGAAAAAAAAAGAAGAAAAAGAAAAAGAAGAAGCTCTAACCTGTGAGAGAGATCAAACTTGCCCATCTTGTAAGAGGTGAGAAGGGGAACCGACTTTGGGGCCGCCATGTCCATAAGACGAACGAGGATTTCGAACTCTTCCTTCCACCAGTGTCTGTTTTGTAGTGGTCGGTCCCCGCGAAACGGAAAGCCGGCAAGGGAATTTATACTTGGGGAATTTACTAAACAGTCCTTAACTTTTTTGAAATTATCTTAATACTCTTTTCACTAACCCCTTCTTTGGATAAAAATTAAGGGGATTTTTTGCAAAGGTGCATTTATTTTTTTAAATATTTTAAAATACGTATAATACTTTGCTTTTTTTAATGAAAATCCTTTTATTTCCAATATTACATAAATTGCGGGACATAATTACTACAACATAAAATTAAAAAAAACATTTCAATTAAATCAAAATTATTTAAACTTGATTAATTATGGTCCATAACCATTATAATAGTGATTTAGTGGTTTTGATTAAGTTAGAGTGATTTTGATGGAGTTTTTAAGTAAATTTAATCAAGTTAGTAAAGATTATTTTAATATAAAAGATAATAATTTTAATTACGTTGAAGTAATTTAACCAAAATTGACTACAATGCATTATAGCAATTATAATGGTTATGATTTATAGCTAGATCAAAGCTATTATAACAATAATACTGTAATAAAAATATGTTTAAGATAAAATAAAAAATGAAGCACTTTTTTATAATTAATTAATAAAAAAGAGTTTGTTATTGAGCAAAAGCTAACATGATCACAAATTTAATCGACTAAATTAGTGCAAAAAGAGCTATTTTGTCTAAGATTAAGGTTTCTACTTTGCTTGATATTTTCATTCTAGTAAGAGAAGAATTATAAAGTCTTCATTCTGGTAAGAGATGAATTATAAAATGGGTTTAAATCTATTGAAAGAAAAACTATATATTGAGACTCCAGAAGCCACTTAAACTAAGAATTCCAAACCATATCGATACACTTACTATGAATCCAAGTGTTGCAATTTCAATTTACAACTATTCACCCATTGTTTCTGTTAAGATCCGCTCCTGGATGTGCAGACTCTTCTCCGCACCACACTTGAGCGAGCTTGAGAAGGAAAGGACGTGGAGCTTCTAGGACCTGCACTCACAAGAATCGTGAGAAGGAAGGTCAGGGGTTGCCCTGGCACGACCACTCCGATACTTAAGTCAGTTCATGGAGGGAGAGGAAGAAAACGAGAGTGAGAAGTGAAGATTGTGAGATTGCATACCTCCCTCTAGTACAAAACCAACCTTTTATATAAGTCTAGGGTGTCATGTCACATCACGGATATGATTGGAGTCCCATCATCGTTATGAATATGTCAGAAGGCCTGGTATAATCAAAGCATATGTTCCATCGCTGATTTGTATTTGAAAGGTCATGTCACGCACAGTTGTCAGAGTTAGTGAAGAGATTTTGACTTATATTTGGAATGATTTTGTTCAAATTTAAATAGATTTAACTAAGTTAGTTAAGAGATTTTGATATAAAAATACTTGATGCTTAAGGATGAAGATGAACTTCACATAGATTTCAACAAATCCTCATACAAGACAATTTCGTCTTCCCTCCTTTCCTATCCTGAGCTAAAAAAAGACTGACAAAAAAAAACTTTGAAGAGTTCACGGCCATCACAAATTCATGGCCAAACCAAGAGCATTTGCTGACAAATAAAAGGGGGAAAAAAAGAGATAGATAACACTAGTAAAATTCCACTATTGCCAACCTTAAAAAACCCAGAGTTCAAGTTAAATATAATAATGTGAAAGTTTAAGAATTCATGTTGTTTTACATACAACATATTGGATCATTCCCTTAGAACATTGAAGTCATTGACTATAAATCTGCTTCATAACTGATTTATTTAAGGCTAAGTAAACACATCCTACCCCACAAAAGAGTAGAATCTAGAGTTGCATCTTTAATGAGATTATCGTAAATGAACTTTCATAACTCAGAGCTTGCTAGTTTATGAATCAAACTGAAGGAATGGATAGTCTGTATAGCCAACAGCTGGATCAGAAGTGTAGAAGGTTTCCCTGTTACACTTATTAAGTGGAGCATTCAACTCGAACCGCCGAGGAAGGTCTGGGTTGGCCAAGAAAATGCGTCCATACGCCACTAGATCTGTGTAACTGCTTGAGATAACATCGTTGCCTTCTTCTCTATCATAACCGCCGGCGGTGATAAAAGTTCCCTTGAATGCTTTCCTCATTGGAAGAAGACTCTTAGGAACTTCCAATTTTTCCACTATTTTTATCATCCTAGGCTCCACCATATGACAGTATGCGATCCCATATTTGTTGAGAGCATTAACCATGTACAGTCCGAGAGCTTCAGGATTGGAATCTCCTGCTTCTGAATAGTTGGCAAAAGGAGAAAGTCTTATACCGACTCTGTCAGCTCCAATTTCATCAACGACAGCTTCAACTACTTCTAAAGCAAAGCGGCAACGATTCTCTAGACTTCCACCATACTGGTCTGTGCGATCGTTCACTTGGTCCTTCATGAATTGATCGATTAAGTAGCCATGTGCTCCATGAATCTCAACTCCATCAAAACCTATACGGCAAAGTAACACATCCAAGTAAGCAAAGCTTATTTTGGAAAAAAAAAAAACAGAGTCCCATAAATTGTGCTGATTCTGATTCAAACTAGAAAATCAATTTTTAGGAATTAAGATGTAAAATTCAATTGATGTAGCTCTAATATCAATTGATGTAGCATGGGGAACAACTCAATTCACGGAAGAGGGAAAAATATTATTAATTGAAAGGTGACCTAATACAAGAAATACAAAATACAACTTTGTTACCAAAACACTTTGAGAAAGTCCCAAATTTTAACATCCCAAATAAACCTAAAAACTTTCAGAAATCTAAACAAACTCCCAAATAAATCTAAACATACTTTTAATATCTAAATATCCACCTAAAGAAACCTAAACAACCTTTTAAAAAAACACCTAACTACATTATCTTCACTTTAAAATTTTGTAAAAGTTAAGAAAAATCATATATTTATTTCCTAAATTCTTCAAAACTTTGACAAAAATACCATTTAGGCCTACACATGTTCACCTATCTTATCCCAGTCTATGTTACAAACAAAATCTATAATTCATAAGATTTTCTTAATTTTCAATCCTAAAAATAGGTTCTGTAAAGAGTTCTAATCAATTTGTTTATAAAATATTCTTTTATAATTCCTATATTTCATTATAATCAAGAAAATCTTTTGGTTTGTACCTTCTGGAATCTAATATTTACCAAAATCTCTATATTTTTTCCTTATTAATTTGATATATACCCTTTCCTCATCCTTAATCCCAACTTGTCATATACTTGAAAATTGCTATTCTTATGAGACTTCTGACTTTTAAACTTTATCTTTATCTCCTTTATATCTTTTCACCACTCATTTCTACAATCCTGCCAATTTTTAAATTATTTCTTACTTAGACCGATAACTTTTGTTCTCCCATACGCCACACAATGACCATCATCTTTCTTTAAATGTGACACCTTTACTTCATGACAATCAAAAAAATTAACCATGTTATATCTTTGATCCTATTTGCCATTGAAGTTCACATGACAACAATATTTGCAATATCCAATTCGAAACACTTCCTTGATTCTACCTTGAAAATATTTTAGTATTGTACTTGAAATTCTATATATTTTTTAAAACTAGAAACAAAAGAGAAAAAAGAGAAGTATATATTAAGAGACAACAAAAAAGAAAACACCTATATAACGAGGGCAACCTAGTACACATAAGTCAACCAGAGAACTAAATCAAAGAGGAGCCAAAAACAACCTTGAAACACTCAGATGACTATAAAAGCCAAAGATTGAAATGAAGAACACAAAATCCACTGAAGAAAAGGGATTGATGCATCAGAATAAGTTGATATTTGACAAAACAGTAAAGGAACAACTTTGGGATTGGACTCTGTGAGTATATAAGCTATAAGCTTTCATTTTTTATCATCATGAACAAACAATTTATTCTGTCTGAATAGTGAAGGACTTTGCTCTAGTCTGAGGCTCAATTAGCTTGATCAATGAACCATGAACCAATAAGATGAACCATGTAATTCTTATGTCTTACATATTGAAAGATCAAACTTAGCAAAAAAGATGATAAATGAAACTCTTAGAGCAGCTTGTGGCTCCAATATATTTGATAATTGTGTCAGTATGGATGGAAAGTTGCAAATCTGGAATAAGAAAATGAAGACCATATAACAAGGTAGGTAGTCTTACCGGCTTCAATGGCATTTCTAGCAGCAAGTCTAAAATCATTGACAACCAAAGGGATTTCTTCAGTCTCCAATCTCCGTGGGATAGCGTTGGCTTGTAGTTGATGACTTAATGGCTTATTAGTACACGAAATTGGAGCTTGACCATTGGGCTGAAAATCTGCAAGAGGAGCATAGAGATATATGAATCAATGCTGGACATCCCTATATGGGTGGCACTGGCAGTAATCCTGAGCAGAATGGGTAGAGATACCTACCTCAGCATGTTTAGGATGTAAACCAATTTGCTCGATTAACCACAATGATGCAACACAGTATAGATAGAAAGGGGGAAAAGAATTAATCAATTTTAGCTTAGGTAAGCCAATTAACTATATCGCCTAACATGTTTAGGATGTAAACCAATTTGGTCGATTAACCACAATGATGCAACACAGTATAGATAGAAAGGGGGAAAAGAATCAATTTTAGCTTAGGTAAGCCAACTATATCGCCTAACATGTTTAGGATGTAAACCAATTTGGTCGATTAACCACAATGATGCAACACAGTATAGATAGAAAGGGGGAAAAGAATCAATTTTAGCTTAGGTAAGCCAACTATATCGCCTAACATTCTTTCATACATCAAGAGGGTGTTCGTTTAAGAATCAACCCAAAAGTAGAGAAGTTCCAAACTTGCAATCAGGACTTGCACCTAAACCAAAACATAATTTACCCAAGAGAAGGGAGAAACGTAGAAGTTTGAGAGAAGTACCAGTGTTGGAAACCCTTCCGACGTGCCAAATCTGGCAAAAGAAGATGCCACCCTTTTCGTGAACTGCATCCACAATGGGCGTCCAAGCTTCCACCTGTTCTTTGGTCCAAATACCGGGAGTGTCTTTATACCTTAACCAACCAGATTCAATGAGCAAACACAACAAGAAAAAAACCATAAACAGCGATCAGCAACATCTGAAATAAGTCGGGGCAATAGCTTGCCCGCCCTACCCTTGTGCAGTGTCGGAAACTCCAGTTGCCTCGGCAATCAAAAGGCCGCCTTTAGATGCCCGCTGAGAGTAATACAAGATGGCAAGCGGCTGCGGCACGTTCCCGTACGACCTCTGCCTTGTCAACGGCGCCAGCACAATTCTGCAAGCAGAGAGAGCGAAATTCGTTTCAACTTCAGAAATTGGAACAAAATCAGATTTTTTTGATATCTTGTTTGCCACAAAGAACTCCACTGAACCACTCATCCCATGTGATTCGATTCAATGTTAGGAAATCGCCCGAAAAGAAAAGAAAAAGGAAAAAAGAAGAAGAAAAAGAAGAAGCTCCGACCTGTGAGAGAGATCAAACTTGCCCATCTTGTAAGAGGTGAGAAGGGGAACCGACTTTGGGGCCGCCATTTCCATAAGACGAACAAGGATCTCGAACTCTTCCTTCCACGAACAAGGATCTCGAACTCTTCCTTCCACCAGGGTTTGTAGTGGTCGGTCCCCGCGAAGGGAAAGCCGGCTGGGAATTTAGACTTGGGTAATTTACTAAACATTCCTTAACTTTTTTTGAAATTATCATAATACTCTTTTCACCAACCACGTCTTTTGATAAAAATTAAGGGATTTTTTTTGAAAGGTGCATTTATTTTTTTTTAAATATTTTAAAATACGTATAATTATTTGTTTTTTTTAATGAAACAATCTATTTCAATCCTAAATTAAAATAAAAAATTAGTTTTTCTTATTTAAATCGAACCGAAATCGTATCGAGAACATAAATTTTAAAAGGTTCATTATATTAAGTCATTAAACTAATGATTTCCTAAATTTATTTATATTTATATTTTTAATTTTAAAACTTTAAAAAATTTAAAATATAAAAGAAGGTTAATTAAAAATTAAATAATAAAATTTGATCTCCTAATTTTATTTCACTTTTACTTATTTTCTAGTTAGATATTAAATAAATTTAAAAAATTAAATATTTTTTAATTTTTAAATTTTTTTAATAAAGTTCCAAAATTAAAAATAAACATATAGATAAATTTAAGAGATTGTGAGTTTAATAACGTTTTTTTTTAATAAATATTTTAGAGCTATACTTTTATATGAAAATCCTTGATAAAATAATTAAAATTTTATTTGTTTTCTTAATCCAATCCAGTTCATTTTGGTTTAGTTTAAATAAAAAAAAATTATTCTAATTTAGAGTTGAAATAAATGAGAAAGATATTTTGAGAATTAGGTGCGTTCTTTAGTAAAAAAAACTATGCTACTTCCTTCCTTTAGGAAATCCAAAAAGACTTGAGTGCATCCTTTAAAAAATATCGAAAATTAAAAGAGAGAACATTCTTTTCTAAATAAAAAAAAAAACACATCCTATTACGGGACATAATTACTACAACATAAAATAAAAAAATATTTTAATTAAATTAAAATTATTTAAACTTGATTCACTTGTAAGAGTTATGATCCATAGCTATTATAATAGTGATTAAGTTAGAGTGATTTTGATCAGAGTTTAAGTAAATTTAATCAAGTTAGTTTTAATATAAAAGATAATAATTTTAATTAAATTAAAATAATTTGACCAAAATTGTCTACAATGCATTATAGCAATTATAATGGTTATGATTTATAACTAGATCATAACTATTATAACAATAATACTGTAATAAAATTTGTTTGAGATAAAATAAAAAAATGAAGCACTTATTTATAATTAATAAAAAAGAGCATCCATCTCTTCCAAAATGATTCTGCTCTCTTTCTTTTGCCTCATATTGTTTTTCACTTATGTGGTATATAGTAGTTTAGTCTATTTGAGAGAAAGTGAATTGATTAAAGTAATTTAATCAACTAAATTAGTGCAAAAAAAGCTATTTTGTCTAAGATTAAGGTTTCTACTTTGCTTGATATTTTCATTCTAGTAAGAGAAGAATTATAAAGTTTTCATTCTTGTAAAAGATGGAATTATAAAAGGGGTTTAAATCTATTGAAAGAAAAAACTATATACTGAGACCCCAGAAGCCACATAAACTAAGAATTCCAAAACATATCGATACACTTACTATGAATCCAAGTGTTGCAATTTCAATTTACGGCTATTCACCCTCCATAGCCGATCCAACACGATCCTACATAAAACCATTGATAGATTGAAATGAGTTAAACTGAGGATGCTTACATGATCAAGTTGATAAAGACACAAAATGGCATATAAACCTCTACACGTTGAGTTCATCTACTTACGAAGAGCCGACAAATCACAATAAAATGGAGTTGTTTGATAAATTCAAGGATGTGGAAAGATTGTGCTATATAAGCACTAAAATTTTTAGTTCTTCAAATGAGGAAGCAAGAGGCCCTTTGCCTGCATTTGCTTGTACATCCACTGCCAGTTCTGTGGCCTGACCTCGCCGCCGAGGGATCTGACAACTGAGCCACCACTGCAAGATCCCAGCTTGCAGCAATCTTCTAGTGGAAGACCTTTCACCAGCCCATACAAGAACCCACTTGTGAATAAATCACCTGCTCCAGTTGCATCGACAGCATGCGGGTCTGTAATGGCTTGGACTCGAACAACCTGAAACATACAGAATCATAGAAAATATGTTATAAATTATAGGCTGTCACAAGTTCTATCATTCAACAACAGTGTTTGTGCTTTGTTTGCCAGTAGTGGTACCAGTTCTTTGCAACTTAGACTTCATCTTTTGAATAAATGAAGTATTGTAAGACATAATAAAACCTGATGACTATTTACCCCAACTCCATGAGATTGCCTCAGTTCACAAATAAGGCATACCTCGTTTCTGTGCATTGCTATGCATCCTCTGGATCCAAGAGTTACGACAGCCCATTCACAGTGTTTGGCTAGGAAAGACACAGCAGACACTGGATCCACTCTGGGTTCTCCACTGGGAAAATTTGACCAATATGAGAAGTTTCAGAAAACAATGTCTGAGAAAACTGAATTTTTCGCTAGATGTTTAAGCAGTTTCAGATATTAAAATGATAAGGGGGAAATATAATTAAGTACAGAGGTGAAAAAACTAAAAAAAGTACACTAAATGTCATTCAAAACTTTTTTATTGTACAGTTTTCACAATGGTCTAAATGGCATGAAAATTATATAACTAATATTTCTTGTCTTGATAAAACATTCACAGTACCAGAGATAAATCTGTTTTAAATTTAATACAGACAAGAAAAGCAAGTTATTTAAGCAATTTACCTTAGAAGCTCTCTGGCCTCATCCTCATTGGCAAAACAGAGATCAATATTCCCACTCTTGAGCAGGTCTATCAAGTGTGACCTGTAGTCTCGGACCATCTGTGTAAGTTGAAACAAAAAGGATAGAAATATGCGTTGGTGAAGTTGTTCCACAAGAAACATCTAAAAACAATGTCTATGAAAAGTTTGTTTACTAACCTCAAAACTTGCCAAGTCCATAGAGACAGAAACCCCCTCTTCTTTAGCAATTCTAATAGCAGTTTTAATTTGTTCCAAATTTATAAATGCATATCTCAGGACCAGCCACTGGGTACATTAAAAATTATCAGACAAGAAATTTTAAACTGTGGGCACGTTTTTACTCACATCAGGAAAAGGTTTACCTTTGCCCCTCTAAAATCCTCTCTATTAAGTTCATCAGCCTGATAGATATACAAAGCCACAAGTCACACTATGTATAAGAATTGTTTGACTTAGCATCTCCTTTAAACTTGAAACAATAAAAATATTTAAGTCTTCCATACCTGAAGCTTCACAGCACTAGATAGGCATGGGCGCATGGTTCGATTCCCATCAGCATCCACTAAACAGGCGCACTGCGATAATACAGGAGAAATCAACACAAAGTAGCTGTAGAAATAATAGAGAACTAGAGACAAAGTTCAGCTATCTCACCTGCCCAGTTGATCCATTTTTTATTCTCAATCTGGAAAGATCGACACCACTGAAGCTCATGCTATGGATGAACAGACGGCCTTGGTCATCATCTCCACAGGCAGTAATCATTCCGCTTGAGATTCCAAAGCCTGCAACCATGCCACGTATAGTATTGGCCACACTACCACCAGCAATAGTTATTGATGGAGGATCTTCATTGTCAAAAGGAAGAATATGAGCATTGATTTTGCTCAATATCTGATCTAAATCCTTAGCTGCAATCTACTAGACAGAAGTACATAATGAGTTATTCCAAGGTGGAAAAATCCACTAAAACTCACATGCTTAAAATTGAATAGCAAATAACACCTCAATTATCAAAGTAAAATGTTCCATGTTCAATAAGTCAACTATTCTCTTTTGTTAAAGAAAACCGAGCAAAAATCAAAGAGGCTCATAATATATTCTAAATCACCATATGAGCAAATGTCCCATTACCTCTAAGATACATGTTCCCGTTATACTCCTATATACTGTTATTTAGTAGCTTAAGACTTGATACAAAAGATGCTCCCACCTTGATTGGGCAAGCAATTTACATTTGAAATTGTCAAGCTAACAGTGAATAGAAACTGCTCACTTTTACTAATTGGAAGCAAAAGCCATACTCACTCCGGTTGTGGCATTCGTTTCCATTAAAATCAGGACAAAGAGGAGTTTAGACCCTTCGTTAATAATCAAAATAGGGGTGCCCTTCTGATGGTTTTGAAAATAAAGCACACCCCATTGGTGTTCCCCCAATATAATTTTCATGCTTTATAACTCATCGGTTTAGGCCAATCAAGTTTATCAATCATTGTTTTTAAATCGAGTAGGCTGAGACAGGGTACGAGCAATCACTCAACCAGCAAAATTTTTGTATAAACTAGTCTGGTTCTGAAATATGTTCGCAGGAAAAAGACTCCAATAATTATAACAATTCAACCAAATCAAGAAGATTGTAGCTCAAAAATGGGAAAGACGGTGCAGTGAGACAGCACAGTTTATCCTTTATCAAGAACCCTATCAGGCAGTGCAAATCAGTAAAAGAAAAAATTTTAAACACAAGTACTCGCCCAGAGCGATCGACGCCTCTTTGGGGCTAAATTAAGGCATCCAAGTTCGATCATAAAGGGGAAAGCACGATGCTACCTCAGAGAGAGAGAAAGAGAGGAAACCTGCTGAGAGCCGCCGCGATCGCCGGGAATCTGATCGAGGAGAGAGGAATCAACCCTGGCGATATGGTCGACAAGTGCGGCGGGCTGGAGGCCGAGGATGACGGGAGCCGGCGGGGTAGGGGGCAGGCCGTCGTCATTGCGGCGGAGGGTTAGGGCGAGAGGGAGGAGAGTGCTGCACCGCTCTCCTTCCGCCCCCATAGATATAATTGTTTGTTACGGCGAGGTTAAAAATAAACAACGGATCGCGCTATATATAGCAACTTGGGATTGGGCTCGCTTTATCATTTACGAGGTCGTTCTTTATAATAGCAACTTGCGTTCGCTTATAACACTGTGACTCGTGGCGCATAACATAATTATGCGCTATACTATTATAACCTGTACTAGTTATATCGGAGCAAATATATGTTTAAATGAATTAACTTAATTTAATATTATATTAAAATATTATTTATTAATTTTTAATTAAAATTATTTATCAATTTTTAATTAATCGTTAAAAAAGAAGACTTTGCTAATCGTGTGAGGCCGGCACATTCCCATACGCATCGCTAATGATAGACAGAGTCGTCAATTTATATTATACATTCTATCAAATAATTTAAATAAATTAGATTAATATTTTATTAATTTATTTTAAAATAATCTTGATCCACCTAAGCTCGTAATTCACGTAGATCTACTCATGATGGACTTGATTGATTCGTGAATTAAAAAATTTATTTTTTTTCTTTCAAAATTAAAAAGAATAAAAAATTTAACGAGCTCATAGACTTAAACCACCTAATCCACAATTAAACTTAAAATTTTTAATATTATATATATATATAATTTTTTTATTTTTTAATGGATTTGAATTTAATCCACCTAATCTGCAATCATTAAATCAAAAATTATTTTTTTTTATTTATTTATTTTTGATATATTAAGTCATTTAAAAATTTCTCTTTAATAAAATTTAAAGATTGAATTATAATATTAAATATTTAAAAATAAAAATAAAAATAAAAAATATATTTACTATTTCAGAATTCTTTTAAATATTTTAATTTTGATATTACACACCGTCGTATAAAAATTTAAAAAAATTTCGACGCCTAAAATAATAAATAATATCATTATATATATATATATATTATTTTATGATTACGCTATTTAACTCTTTAGAATTTAGAAATTAAATTATAATATTAAACATAAAAAATTAAACCATAAATTATTTATTTATTTATTTTGACATATTTAGTCATTAAAAATAAAAAAAAAATATTTACTATTTCCAATTCTTCCAGATATTTCGATTTTAATATCGCACACAATCGCATATTTTAAAACGCATAAAATTCAAACATGATCCCATGAAAAATTCAAACATGGCTCAAATTGCACGAGAGGCATCTTCAATTCTACATAGTTTCTGCATCTCTTATTGTCTCCGAGCATCCTCGCTCATCAGATCATCCCTCTCACCCATGATCCCTCTCATCTTCATACAACCAATGAATCTTCTTCCTACCTTCAACTTCTCCACCCTTAACACTTTCACTAGCTGAGACATCTATGGAAGATCACAATAGACATCAATAGTAGAAATAAGCTTACAACTTAGTTTCCTTGAACGGTTATAATAGTCATGCTACGAAAATCAAATAGAAGAGATAAGAATATAACAAGAACGAGCGGATATTCAGAATCAGACAAATTTGTAGCTAACTCGGCATGATATAAGAAGACGATAGTAGTCTTTTACTGGATGATCATAATGCAGAATCCAAACTTATGTTATGCAGGAATGACATGTATTCTAGTGCCCATATTTCTGGAACTCCCACTCGCTGTTGTCTGCAAAGCATACGAGGGGGGAAAACAAGGGATTTTGATGGGCGTAGAAACTAAATTTTGAAAAAAATTTGGCCGCGACAAAAGATTGCTTACCGAGGGGGCAAACTTGACGAGTCTTGAGCCATCGACTGATACAATGGAAATGGAAAGCATGATTACAGACCCCTGTCCAACAAGAAATGTTAGAACAATGTAAAAGAAAAACAAATCACAAGATCAAGAAAGCGATGTGAGAAGCCATGGCCGATCAAGTGAATCAAGTAATCAGTCAGGTGGGATAGATCAACATCTACAAGAACTTAGCGATGTTTCTTTATATGCCAAACAGTCCTGCAAGTTGAGAGCCTTAAAAAACTGCTCAAAAGGATGTTAAAAATTAGATGGATCACTGAACTTTCAACGAATGCAAAACTCTCATTGAATGAAGAAAATACTTGTGCTTTAAAAAAGGTATAGGTGATTGACTTTGCAAATGTTTCCCAGGGCAAAGTTCTTAAGGGTCCCAAAAACACGTCAATGTACAAGTGTTTGCATCCTTCTGAAAATGTAAATGAATTCATCTTATGTTGATTAGTATGAATTTTCATATTCTATTGATTGCTTAGGTTAGCATATAAATCCTTGTGGAATTACATCTTTTATATATGTTATGCAATTTAATCTAAAAAGAGAGAGATCAAAGCATGAGAACTGTGTGTTGCATAACATATATAACAACAATTTAATCTCAGCGGTGGGATTTATGTTTTTGGTTGCAAGGTGCAATTCATGAGAATTGTGTGTGATGCCCCTTCACTTCCACTTGTTTGTGATGTAAAAGTTTGAAGGTGAAAAGGTTCACCTCCTGACCTATCATCAAAGGTTTAAACTCTCAAAGATATTCATTAGTGTCCTTTACTCCTAATTTTCCATCCTTATCTTAGAATAGTTGTGACAAAACTACTTGAACTTCACCCATGCCAGTCCAAGAAAATTTCTATCAATTTTCAAAAAGCATATCTTTCATACTCCCAGATCTGTCATGCTTATAGTGATGCTTAATGTAGTCATGCCTCAATAGTCATGGAAGTGGTATTCCATGCTATCATACTTCAGAAGGTCAAATATTGGAGCTCAATGTTGGGTTCCTCCTATTGAATTTGTTGTTCAAATGCATAAAAGATACAAAGAAATTTGCAATGAACCTTTCGCTATTGGTGAAAATATTGACAATCATGATATCTTATTTCCACACACTCCATTTTGGACCTCTATGGTGATATTTTATCAAAGTATTAAATACTTATTAGAATACAAACTTAGTCATGTTTTATACTATGGAATTATATGAAAGTTCCAATGCCACTCAAAACAAAAGTAAAAAAAAAAAAAAGTATTGCTTTTGTAGTGAAAGATAGAAAAAAAAGAAGCAAAACCCACATGATGCTAGCACTTTTCAGACACATTCTTATTCAGATGACAACAGTAATGATGATAATAAAAAAATCACACTTTGTGAAAAAAATATAATTAGAAAGAAATAAAAGCACTTGAACCATAATGTTTAAGAATGAAATAAAGAATAGGGAATCTCAAAAAGGCAAGGAGAAAGAAATTTTAAAAAAAAATCTAAGGCAGATGTGACATGCTACATTTGTAGAAAGAAAGGACACTAAGAATAAATGCTCCAGAGTTGAAAAAAGAAAGTCAACGAAGAGAAAGAAAAAAAAAACTTTTTCTCTGCTACTTGAGATGATACAGATTTAAATTCTTCTGATTATGAAACATCTCCTAAGCTCTTCACCCAGAGTGCACTCATGGATCTAA
Organism: Curcuma longa; assembly: GCF_044706935.1. Lineage (NCBI taxonomy): Eukaryota > Viridiplantae > Streptophyta > Magnoliopsida > Zingiberales > Zingiberaceae > Curcuma > Curcuma longa. Next base: position 6,013,626 of record NC_133873.1, on the reverse strand, counting down.
CAGAGAGAAGGGGGAGCGAGAGTGGAAGTTACATGTCATGCACTTAAGAATGAGGAATATCAATCATCTTAATTTATAGATATGATTAGTCATTTATCTAAAACTCTTGATAAGTGTAAGGCATATTGCAATAAACTCATGCCATAAACAACTAAAGAGAATTCACCATAAGTAACTTGTAAGTTAAGGTTCATGACCTACTTCAGAATGAAAAGCTTAAGAAAGAAAATGAACAATTGAAAGAACACACTAATAAAGGAATCTCTTGAGAATTTTACAGATAGTTCCAAATATCTTGATAAGTAAACATGTAAATTATAGAAATGCTGGATTAGGATACAAATCTGGGGAAAATGCATATTCATCTCTTATTCATAGAAAGCAAATTCCATTAAGTAATATCCTGTTAACCCTATTAAAATTTGGATACCAAAAATATTTGTTTATTTTTGTTAATAGATATGCTTGAAGGGTGAACACGTGGGAGATGAATGATACTTGGATAGTGGATGCTCATGTCATATGGCCAATGATGCTGGTAAGTTCATTGCCTTGAAATATAATAGCAAAGGAAATATATCTTCTGATGGCAATACTGAGCATAAAATTATTATATATGGTAACATCGAACTCAAAAAGTAATTTTATTATTTGTAAAGTTTTATTATTAGAAGGTATAAGGGTTAACCACATAAGTGAAAGTCAATTGTATAATGTAGAATATAAGGTTGCATTTCTCCTAACCAAACGCCTCATAAGGTATTTTGATTTGGGCATCATCATTCTTTAAGGGCATTGAAATGAAAATATTTACATAATTAACTTACATAGCATATCTAATACTGTAAGTTGGAATTCGTTTCTTCAAATTTTTATTATTTTGATGATATCATAATGCATGCTCCTTTGATTTAAGTTAGCATTTGGTTCACTTTTATCCTTATTATTAAACCCCTAATCCTCATCCTTGTCTCTCTTGGTCTCTTCTCCCTCATTTCTCCAGACCCGATAGAACTTCACCCCACCACAACATAACTCCTTCATTGCTCCCAAACTCCAAGGCTATCCTCTTCTGGACACTGAAAATTTTTGACCATCCTCCTCCCCTTCTTATTCCCTGCAGTAGCAACTCATTGTCACCTCAACCAGCTCAAACATCCAATCACCCTCCTACCTTCTTACTCCGCACAACAACTCTTCATTTCACACTCGATGGCCCTTTTCGCCCACAGCAACAACTCTTTATTTCCCCACAGCAAAAACATGTCCTTTACACCAACACCTCGCACAGTTTAAATTTTTAACCATCTTCCCTTCTGTAGTTATATTTTCTCTATTCTCTTAACTCTTGCTTCTCTAGCTCAAGACTCTTGATGCTTGAAATATGAATAAGAAATGGTAAACTATTTAGACGATTAGATCAATGTTTAGATTGTATCTAATGATGTTGGAATAGGTCTTGATCTTTTTGATCGTATCAAACCAACTTTTGTACAAAGAAATGGGATGTGTCATACTCTCAAAACGCAATTTTTGCTGAGAAAATGAGTATCATATCTAGGTTCGTTAGAAACAAAAACGTAATAGCAACTAAATTGCAAGAGTTAGGAAAAATGAAGCATACCCCAAGCCACTGTGCACTCCTCACTGGTCGCACTCGCCTGATTAGCCTGGCACTCGATGCCTGCAAGCAGATCGCAGATACAGCAACGTGAAATGATGAACAAACTAATCAAAACCCTAACCCTACTAACGCAATCTAAAAAAAGACCAAAATTTTGTAAAACAAAGGTTGCAGAAAACCAAAAACTCATAAAGCAAAAGAACCCACAGAGATCCATGATGTGGTTCCTACAAATAGCACAGTTGTCCACCACGATATCTGGAAAAAAAAAAAACACCATCAGTAGAGGAGACTCGAGCGTGCCAGATCAAAGAAATCGATCCGTGATACCGGATCGGAGACAAATTTACGAAGTTCGTGAGGGAGGCGCATACCCCAGGCCCAGAGGGCGACAGCGTTCCACTTTTTAATCTCGAACCTCTTCGGCTTCTTTAGGGAAGTGGAAGGGGTCAAGGAGGACGGCCCGACAGCCCCGCTGCTCGACCCCTCGCCGGCCGGAACCATGTCGACGTCGGTGTCGAGGGAAGCCATGGAGAGAAGCGAAGACAGGAAGGAGATCGAGGATGACTCCCCTCCTCCAGCCGTCAATTAAGTAAAGGAAATATCAAGACATTTTTTAATATTTTTATTTACAATTATCTTTAGTCAAAAGTCATTATTACGTCCAGATACTCTATTTTAAAAATAAGCCATCTTATATAAAAAATTATTGTTTACATTTTTTTTTGAAAATTTTAAATAAATTTTATTAAATTATTTTTCATTAAGATTTTAAAATTATTTAAATTTTTATTTAATTATTATTAAAATAATATCTTTTATTTTAAATTAATTTTATTCGAGTAAATTTAAAAATGCTTTTTTTCTGTGTTTGATTATCTCGGATGTCTTTTTTGAAATTTTATTATGAAAATGAGTTTCCAAAATAATTATTATTTTGAATAATTATTGTTCTATCCGCTCTTAGGTTATCCTATCAAAAAAATGATAAATCCCAGTCAGTCTCATGGACTCAATCCCTGGGATGGCCGGCCTCATCCCACGAAAGTTTTCCACCGACCACCAGGGTAAATCGGGAAACGCATACGGCAGCCAATCCACATGCCCAACATCCTTTGATTGCGTTCCCCATTTGAAAGAAAATTCTTGCAAATACGCCGTAGCTGGAGATCGAACCGCGGTCACAACCCAGATGTCCTACCGTTGCACCATTGCCCCGGGGACTAGGTTATCCTATCATTATCATCATTATCATATAATTTTGTCATATCAATAACTCTTTCCTACTTTTCTATTATAGTAATCAAAAGATGTTGGATGTCTAGACTAGCCGTTACGTGCGTGCCACTTTTACTTGCATCCGATAAATCACAAATTCTTCGAATTCTATGTGTGTTCTATTGAGTCTTTGCACAACTAAAACACACATCAAATCACGATGCAACATTTAATTTAAAACCAATTGCATAAACATCAAAATCCATAGTAGAACTCAACCACGTAGGGCACAATTGCATCAATAGAAGACATTGCAACTCCTTAAGATTCAAAAAATGCATAGAGTATTTATTTGTGAATTAAAGCAATTATGTATAAGATCAACAATCATGTGAAAGTAAATGATACGTAGATATTACCTCAACTGGGCTATTGAACTATTCTCACTTAAGAACGCAATGAGCACATGATCAAGATCGAATATATATGCGATGAATACCGCTATAATTATATAAGTTACATTACCTAGAACTAAAATGACAAGTTGAGAGATTCTGTGCTTCTTGTTTCTTGTAATTTGGTTGTTCAGATGCAAATGGAACAACATACAAGGGCAGTGCTTCGTGCACACTGATTCCCGGACAGAAGTTACCTTGTGGCCTTGCTAAGCAACAGTCCGGGAGCGGAACCAAGTTGAGTCTGGCAAATCCTTGATAGGTCCCATTGCTGCAATTGCCACATCCTGTAATGCAAAGCTGTCAGATTACTCTCGTCGAAGCAAGTTCAGAAAGGTAACTGCAACTTAGGTTTAAATTCATATATAAAGCTGCTTGCCTTGTCAATTATGAAGTTCCGAGCTGTCTCCATTATCGCAGCAGCATCGACAGCATCTACACGAGCAAAGAACTCAATGAAAGGCATTACCCGCCCATACGTCAACATCTGCATTCACGAAAAAGGATGATCATCTTCTGCATATTCCAAGCAATGTGTTATGCATATTGCAAAAAGCTTCCTGGGTAAAACAATTATCGGCGACCATGTTTACCTGACGACCATTATTCTCAGCAACTGCAGTGGAACCATCAATATGAAGCAACATGGCAGATTTTAACTGTACAATATGATCAAACTCTCTTAATATCCTTGTTGAACAACAGTAGTAAAAGAAAATTGCTTTGCAAAACTTATCTTATGAAAGATTAGGTAACAAACAAACTATAAGAAACACACTTCTTGGACTTCACTACACGAATTTTGTCCTAAACTCTATATAAAGCCATAACACTACCACTGGTAATATCTGAAACAACTTTTATGATAGTTCTATGAAATTGAGCTCATGATAGCAGAAACACATTAGGCTGCTGATCTAAAAACACAAAACTTCAGAATTTGCAGCAAATACCATCAAACCATGTTTACTAATTCAATGAAATATATATTTTTTAATTCGAAATTGAAGTACATGGCCACATTATTTGAAGAGTTCGACAAAAAGTCAATGGGTTGAACAATTGTCAATATAAAGGACAACCAATCAATTATTTTCCTCATTCAGAACAGCATTCAAAACTCATGTGACCCATGTGTTTTAGGAAGATGGAAAATTCTCCTACTTTTCTTATTTTGTTCATATTGCAACTTGTAGTGTTGAGAGTCTTCATCCAATACTAATTATATATTGGGGCAATCCCTTCCCTTCTGCAAAATCTGCAAGCTGATTGAAAATTGTCCCAAGTGTCCAATGCACTTCAAGTTTTATTGTAATTTTGTTATTTGGTTTGCCCTATTGCTTTGATAAATTTATTTATCCAAATGCCCAAGAGTGACAATATCCCCACACTCTTAGGAGATTTTTGTAAAATTTAACTATTTGCAAGTGTTGGAGTCAAGTAACTCCAAGAAAAAAAAAACTTTTATCACGTATTAATATCATTATAGAGGCATTGGATTCCATGTTTTTATATGAGGTCACAGAGATGCATCCTTGCACTCTCCTATATCGCTAATGTTTAGTACATTGTATGCCACCTCACAATGCAACATCAGATAAAAGTTTACCATTCTTGAGTTTTGCAAACACTTTCTAGAAGAAAAATAGTTTTGAATGTACTAGTATGGCATCTCAATTTACATCAGACATGGCCCTGCCTCTTGCATAACCTGTTGCTTTTTAATGGGATTTCATTTAAACGGCTTGGGTTCTTCTTTCCTTTTAGTCATACATCCAAATCAAGAGGAGATATAAACGAATTTATGAAGTATAGGATGCAACCATTAGGAGAGTGTGAATCGATGATCATATATTTTTCTTGCAAATACAAATCTTAAACAATTATTAGGAGTATGAGCATGTCGAAATCAAAGAGTGATAGTAATAGGTTGCACAAGCAACTGTAACAGAAAATAACACAACACTAACAAAAGGGTTTAACATAGACTGAAACTCCAAGTTCCTGTATTCATGGCCCTGTCACATGACAAACCAATCAAAATTACTAATTGTGCTCCTCTACTCGATAAAATGGAACAAGCCTTTACAATTTGACGTTAAGACCTCAAGGGCTTATAAGCTCTACAAATAAGGATGAAATCTCAACAAGATCAAAAATTAACTTATCCCAATTAGTTACTACGAAATAAGTACAGAGAGATATGCAAGTCTTACAATGAAAAAAGACAAACACTAAAATGCAGCTTTACCAATTGAATGATGTCTTAATCATTTAGACCTTGGAAATGATGTCGTAATCACAAGCTTTATCAACTTATCCCTATCGTCTGACCAACCAGAAATGGTTGGTCACTCAACCTCTAGGAGTTGCTTTTGGTTGACTGATTTGATTGACCAACCTTTTTACAAGAAAATTGTCTTGGCTGCCCAAAACTTTAGTACTGAGGTTTCCTTGAGTATCCAGTTTGACAAATGGTCAACCAACCTATGGAATGAAGTTAAATTTTGCCAACATAATTTAAGTCACCCAAACTTGATATACACCAGAAGACTAGGTTATGTATCAGTTTCGGTCGACCAACTAAAAACCACTGGCTACCCAAAACTTTTGAAATGCTTGAAATGGAAGTTGTAAGGGTCCTAAGCATTTCTAGGTTGTCAGGTAATTTCCCTCTATGCTTTGATCCCTCTATGCTTTCTCTACAAATTCATAATTTCCTCTATGCTTTCTCTACAAATTATTTGCTCTTCAGGTAATAACCAGAAGACTAGGTTATGTATCAGTTTCGGTCTGTATTAATTATTTGCTCTTATGGTTGATCCCCCTATGCTTTCTCTACAAATTCATAATTTCCTTAGTCATCTGAATCCTAATTATTAAAAGATCGTACCTAGATTATCTAATCTTGAGAATCTTGAATGTCCCAGCAGTTAGAAAAACATTTTCGATCTATGTTTCCCAACAAAATTTATTGACATGGATTTGCATTGTTCTCTTTAGTTCATTTTGATGTTTAGAGTTTTAATATGATTTGTCCAAAACTTAGTTTTAACTATTTTGTTACTTTTATAGACAACTATTCAATATAACGACTTTTCTTAATGATAGTTCTATACTCTACTCCATTTTTTTCTTCCTTTTATGTCAAGGTATGAAACAAATATGGTGTATTAGTTGAAGTGCTAAGGAGTGATTACGGTAAGGTTTATTTTTCTAACTACTTCCAATCTTTTATCTCCAATCAAACAATCTTCATCAGTTACCTTGACCCTATACATCCCAATAGAATGGTGTAGCTGATATCATTAACACAACTTATGAATCAATTTGATGTGCTTAACAAAGAGGAGTGTCTTATGAGTTCATTGGTATATCAACATTCTAATAGAAACTTTCTAAGAAGTCAACAGTACAGCTCTAAATTAACTGACTGAGGCCTCAATACTGTTCAGGAGGCAAACATCATTATGCCGATTGATTTCTAAAAAACAGTTCCACACTTTTTTTTTCATGCTTGCATTGGGAAACTCAAAAGTTCTTAGCAATGTGAACCAACATATAAATTGCTTAGAAAGGGAGAGCACAGTAATGTGTAACACATGAATACACCAAGAGAAGCACAATTCGAATACAAAGAAAAATGGTGCCTATGATGGATAAACCAGGGGAACCATGCACACCTACGAACTATTAATTTTTTTAAGGGGAAAAAAACAGTTGGCCACATCAAATTAGATAGCATGAGTAGCAGTGACATTGCAATAGAATACTACACACCTGATTCCTAGCTCGAGTCACTTCATCTTCTGATACTTGAAATGCAAGTCTCCGAATCTCTTCCATCAATACATTTGATAAATCATATAAGCAACTTGGCTGAAACAGTAGAATTTAGAGTCACAAGAAAAATATTTTATCGTGGTAAAAAATTGATATATTGTATAGAGTTTCTAGGACATTGAGAATTTCTAATGTAATCTACAAATAGCAATTCGCATAAACATGAACAAAAAAAGAGACACCGATGCAAAATATATTTATGAAAGAAGAAAAGTAAAAAATAAAATCCATAAATGGAGTAAAGCTTGCCATGGCAGATAAGAAGACCCCAAACAATCCTGTGTCACTATAGTTGGTATTAAAGGCCATGAAGCTATGGGCCAAGTCATCAGTTCCTACCCGACGAGCAAGCTGTGACCTGCCAATAAGTCATGGAACAGTGTTGTTAATATATACCACTTAAAGTGTATGTCAATTTGTGAAACTTAGCTTCCGAGATTCATCTTACCCTGAGCAACTACCAACGCCATTGCTTTTTTCCCAACTACCCAATAAACATTGAATTACCATGAGAGGGATAGAACTAGGTTCTGTCCAAGATGAACCTTTAAACGTTACCACAAAGTGTGCCAAAGGCATTTCATTATCTTCCACTCGAACCTGTGATATATCAATCAGATGGCATCAAATGATCCCAAAACATATTTGGCACAAAAGGAAGGTTAAATCAGTGCCATAAGGCAGAAGACCTCGCAGCCAGTGAACACAGCTGGATTTGCAGCAACAAGCTGATTCGCAGTGGTAGGATCACTTGAGAAATTTGTGAACAATCTTCCAACCATATTAACAATCTCGTCATGGTTAACTGCTCCCGCAGCTGAAATGACCTAGGGACAAGAAGCATTTTTGAAATTTGAAAAACTTTCTTTGCACTGTGAACAAACAAAAGTGTAAATGCATTTCAAGTTGATCACCATTCTAGGGCCAGTGTAGTGAGTGGAAATGTATTGTCGTAAATCCACCCTTGAAATTCTTCGTATGTTCTCTTCGGGGCCCAATATTGTGTCTCCTAAAGGATGGCCATGGAAAGCAGCAGAGTGCAAATGGTCAAACAGCACTTCCTGAGTCTGCTCCTGCACCTGTTTAACCCCAATACCCACAAGCAACAAATTCAGGCAAACGCAAGCAGAAGGAATACAAAAGATGGAAGCGTATTTTTGAGAACCTCCTTCATCTCCCGGAGAATGACTCCACGCTCCCGCTTGATGGCGTGCTCAGGGAAGTTAGAGTTCTGCAGGATGTCAGCAAGCACGTCTATGGCGAGGGGCACGTCCTTGGACTGGACGTCCGCGAAGAAGGTAGTCTGCTCACGAGAGGTGTAGGCGTTGAGACGGCCACCCATGTTCTCGATCTCCACCTCGAGCGAGCGGGCCGTGCGGCGGCGCGTGCCCTTGAAGATCATGTGCTCGAGGAAATGCGCGGTGCCATTGGTGCCGGGGGCCTCGAAGCGGCTGCCGGCGTCGATCCAGACGCCCAGGGAAGCGGTGTGGGTGGCGGAGGGGGAGGTCTGAGTGACGACACGGAGGCCGGAGGGTAGGGTGGAGAGGCGGACCTGGGGGAATCGAAGGAAGGGAGAATGATCAGGGAAGGGAGTAGCGTCGGCGGAGCTGTGGAGGAGGAAGCGAGGGTCCGGCGTAGTAGTCTCCTGGGACGGGGCTGGGCTGGGCGACAGCGAGAGGTAGCGGGAGGAGACGAAGGAGGAGAAGGCGGCAGGGAGCTTTCTCCTAGCTCCAGACAAGCACAGCGCCGCCATAGGGTAAGGATTCGGCTCGGCTCGGCTCTTATATAATGCGAAAAAAAATTAATTTTGATTAAATTACTATAACATTAAAAAAATTAACAAAATTATTTCAAATAATGTTAATTAAGGAATAGTATATTTCGGTTTAAAATTACTAGTTTTGATTAAGTTAGAATAATTTTGATCATATTTAAAAATAATTTAAATTAGTAACAACGGACTAACCTAACGTGTGATTAATATAATATGGTCTTTTACAGTGTGAAATATGAGTGATGAGATTTTTTATATAACGATAAGGTATTTTTTCTATTGTGGGACATGATATCTCCCTCCTATTATACTATAAAAAAGGGGTTCATTTTTGCGAGCCAAGATACGCATAAATCATTCATTACATCTTTTCTTCTTCTTTCTAACCTTCGATCGGTGATCTAATTTGGATGTCAAAGTGATTAAGCCAGAGCAATTTTGACCTCTATTCTAACCTTTTTGTCTCTTTTGAACTTTATAGAATTTTCGGTTGGTCCAACTACACTTGGGTGTCAAGCGACTATGGCAACAAAGAAGTCAACTGCCCGATGACTCATCTTGAGATTGAGATGATCTTAGATAATAATAAAAAAATCATAAGATAAATTGATCATCTTTAAAATTAATTAAATAGTAGAAGGCGAATACTTAGATTTTTTTAAAAAAATAGAGGGGTTGAAAAATAAAGAGAAAAGAGAGAAACTCCTTGATAAAAATAGAGATCTCTTCCTTACAATGAGTCTTGCACTCCAGCAATCTCATACGATTGATCTTACAATCATTTGTGAAGAGGTAAATCGAGAAGCTAAATTGGTCACGACGGAAGAAGACATTGTCTCAACTTCATCGAGATTCAACCCGTGCCTATTTTAGCAATTCTATTCCATCGTAACAAAACTATGTTCAATACCTCCGCCTTACAATGAGTCTTGCAAGGCAAACTTTACTTCCTCACAAATGATTTTTCATTCTATTTGTCTTCAGGAGCATAATTAAGTCAGTTATTGTGGAACAGATTTATTAAATAAGCAAGAATCGAATTTTGATTAAACCGAATCAATATTTTTTTATGATAGTCAATTAAAATTTTTTTAATTTACTTTTCACTTTATAAAATCAATCGTATCAGATTGTTATGAACTTAATCTACTTGATCATATGAGATTACAATATCACGATGAACGCAGCACATTCCAACAGAAATCTCTTTCTCTTGACATTTGTATAGTTGTATTTCAATCGCACTATTTGAGGAGGAAGAAAAGAGGAGGAGCATTTCATGAACTCTCTTCACTCTTTTCACTCCCTGCGACTCCAAAATTCACATATCATCCCTCCCTAAAGCAACTTGTAGCCTGCGACGGTAACGACCGCCGGAGGAGCAGCTTGGATGTAGACGAAGTCGAAGCTCTCCCCCCCAGGAAGGGAGCTCCGCCATTCCGGGAACGTGTACTTGTTGCCGGAGTTCGAGAGTCCCCAAACAGGGCCGTAGAGTTGTGACACAGAGAGCTTCAGTTCCACCGCAGTCCTCGCTGACTTGTTCGTCACCACCGCGGCGTATCTGTAGTAAGTCTTCCCCCTGTAGTTCCATGACGTCGTTTGCCTTTGCTCGATCGCGAATGGCAGGGAAGCTGGTTTCTTCTCGACGGGCGTGCTCGGGAGAGGGACAGCACCTGCACGGACCCAACAGACCTGAGAGAGATTTTGCGAATCGAAGCGGAAGCTTCGTAGAGAGATTTTGCTGCTACCTGAGAGGAGCTGGTTATATCCGCCATGGCCGCCGTGCAGGCGAGCCAACACTCCGACCATCGGCGCGTTGTTGTAGGTCGTCGGTTCCGTTTGATCATAGTTATACCTCTCGTCCACGAAATTGTCATAGGCGTCGGGGCCGCCCACGATGGCGCCGACCAGCACGTTGGGATTGCTCTGCTTCCGGCCAAACCATGTGTCGTAGCCTTCCCTGCAGCTCACTGTTGCAGGATTCACCTTGATGGACACGATCGATGAGCCGCGGTGATGAACTTTCTGAGGGTAAGTGTCGCCGTAGCCTACCATGTAGCTGGTGCCTCTCGGGTTGTCTCCCAGGATGTAATCCACCTGAGCGAAATCGACGGGAGCACGGTAAGCAAAACAGAGGAATGGAATCACGGTGGACGAGGATGATGAGCACTACTTGGGACTTGGCAAAACTGAGAAGATCAGCCGGAGAGGTAGCTCCTGCGGCGCAGGCCACAGTCCGGCCGGCGGAGGAGAGGTAGTCGGAGTAGACGGCGAACAGGAAGGCGGCGCCGGTGACGAACTGCAAGTTATTCCAGTTCTGATGGAACAGGAGTCCTCCGGGCGTCCTCTGCACGTCGTGTGTTCCTCTGCCGATGCAGGAGCACAAGAAGGACTCGGCCTTCCGTTGGTACGTCTCCAGAACCGGCGCACGCTGAGCTGCTCGGCCTTGTAGAAGGAACTGACGGAGAGCAGACACGGAGCAGAGTAAACAAAAATGGCCGTCGAGGAATTATGAATCAGAGATAGGATCGTCACCTTGGCGGCGAGGACTTGAACGCCAGCGTATTTGACGTCCCAACCAAACTCCGTCGCCTCCCATTCCGTCCCGCCGAGCGCGTCGCCGTTGCTCGCTATGTAGTCCAAATACTGCTGCTCCTGCGTGGAATGGTACAGCCACGCCGCCGCCCAGAGCAGCTCATCCTGCGCCATCAACCGCGAAGAGAGTTCATAACGACGAATGGCGATCGAATCCATTCCACTCAGCTCAACTTAATTAATCACCTCGTATCCGCTGAAGGATCCGTAGTAGTTCTGTGCCACGAGGATGCTGTTGTCGTACTTTCCTCTGTGCTTGTCGGCGAACTCAAAGAGCTGGAAAGAAGGCAGCGAGTTAATCGTCAAGTCGATGCGAAATCGAACAATTGAGCGGCGGCAAGGCACTCACTTGTCGTGCGTGGCTCAGAAGACGGCGGGAATAGGCAGGGTTCGAGCGCAGGAAGACCATGGAAGCTGCTGCCATCGCCGCTGCAGTCTCGCCGGCGAGGTCCGATCCGGGGCGGTCGGCGTCAATGCGGTAGGCCAGTCGGCTCGTCGTCATGTCCTCAGGCCGCTGCCAGCAGTGGTGGTCTGTGTTTCCATCGCCCACCTGCACAAATCCATAACGAACATTTGCTCGATGCGATCAAAGAATTGTCGAACAAAAGGGAACCGACTTCTCCGTAGAGGACGAAGGGCTGCGGGTGGGATTTGAGGAGGTAGTCGGTGCCCCACTTGATGGCCTCCATGGCGTGCCCCAGCTCCCCGCTCGCGTCCATCTGCCTGCCGTACTCAACCACACCCCAGGCCATCATGGTGACTGTGAACGCCATTGGCAGGCCGAACTTCACATTGTCTCCGGCGTCGTAGTACCCTCCGACGAGGTCAACCTACAGCCGACAACCGCAAAGAGAACTCAAAATTAATCCGGATCATCGATCGGAGGAGGAGAACGGAATATGCCGCAGCTGGGAGCTTACGTACTCCGTCTGCCATTCCGTCATGCAGGCCGGAGTTTCCTCTCCAATCCACCCTCTGGTCGGCGGGCAGGTAGCCTGACCTCTGCGCCTCGAAGAACAGAATGCTCTTGCTGAGAGCCTGGCCGTAGTCGTGCTCGGCAGAGGCCAGCGTGAGCATGGTGAAGATCAGAGAAAGACTCAGCGCCGCCACGCCGCTCATGTCGAGAAGCAAGTACAGAGCACTCTGCAACTGGAACGGGGGTCTGGATCAGTATTTATGGCGATCGAATCCAACATGTTTGCGTTTCCAAGGCAATCAGCGGCGGTCATCGCGGGCAGGTGAATTGGAGGAGCAGTTGCGGAGGGACTAGGGAGGGTTTACGCCGTCCATCGCGCATGAAGTCCCGGGCATTGCCGCCGCCGCCGCCGCAAAATGCCCCCGTTTCATGCTCTTTACGTATTTCCCTTTCTTTCTTCCTGCTCCGACTTCCAATTGGACTTGGAAAAAGAAAGGAGAAGAAAATTTCATTTTCAGCAGTTTGTTTATTTATTTTAATTAATGAATCCTATAATTTAAAATAGATTGTGTTTTTATTTCATAATTTATTCCATTCCTAAACAAACATTTATAATATTAGTTTTAACGATTTTGATATTCTGCGTGACTTCCTCTTACATGACACGCGATCCATCGTCCATCACACGATCACGCACCAGATCTGACCGTCCAAATGTAAAAATGCATAATTTTTCGACACAATCGACCCCGTCGCTTCCGATCGCCCTTGCCGTCCGACCACCGTCGACCGTCGAACTGGGCCCGATCGATGCGTCATTTGCCGACACGTCGGCCGATATCGGATTCTGACCGGATTGTGATCGAAATCGGGCACAATTTGACCAGAACGCAGCCGACAGTGGCACGCGTCATTTTCGATCAAATTGCAATCGAATTCCGACCAAATCGCGGCCGAAGACCGATCAGGGAAGGATCATCATCGCCGGTCCTTCCTCGACCGGTCTCCGATCGCGATTTGATCGAAAATGACACGTGCCACTGTCGACCGCGTGTCAACTAAATTACTCTGGATTTCGATCATAATCCGATCGGAATATGACGTCGATCGACGCACCGACGAGTGGCGCATCGATCGGGTCCGGTCCGGCGACCGACGGTGGCCAGATGACACGGTGAGAGCGACCGAAAGCAGCGGGGATCGACTGTGTCACACACAGGATCACGCAGCGCGGATCGGACAGAATATCAAATCTGTTAATTTTAATATCATGGATAATACAAAGATTTACATTCAGAAGACTCCGAAGCCGCAAGCTCACCCGAATCATCGAGACTCTCGCTCGCCTGATCTCCTCCCTCGACGACGTCGCCGCCGGTGCTAGAAGCTGATCCCTCCACCAACTCCGGCCGACGACGAGCTTCGGACACCTTCCTCTTGCTTCTCTCACTCCATCCGAATCTACTCTCCATCTCCCTCTCCCCCTCCCTCTTGCTCCTCCTCGGCCTGAACTTGAAGCAGCAAGCCGACGCGGCCAGAAGCGCAAAGAAGACGTTGAGCGAAGTCCACACAGAGAACGTCCACCTCCATCGGTTCACCAGCTCCTTGGGCCAGGGGAGCTGCGATCTCATCAGGAGCTCTGATTCGTAAAGCTGTGGCAGATCGCTAGTCCCGGCTTTGGGCTTCAACGTCACTGTGATCGAGCCGCTCCTCTTTGCTCTGCTTTCCTTGTATTTCAGCACCTCCATGCCGATCTCCTGAGTCTCACTGGAAATCCCCAGCAAAAGAGGGATACTCATGAACAACGTTCGCATTAGCCTCACAGGGAAGCTCCGGAATCGGAGCATGCAGGGACGGCTCGACGCTGCGATTATTTCTCCGGTTGAGGAAATGACTTCAGCTTGTACCTTTAAACAATCGAACAAATTGAAGAAGAAGAAGAAGAAGAACCAAAAACAGAGGTTATGTGACCTGGAAGACGCCGATCAGGCGATTGTAATCAGACTCAGGCAGCAGGATAAAGAGCGAGACCGTCACTGAGTGTCCCGGCGGCACCGCCCTTCCCGAGCGCAACGTGCTACCGGCCAGCGCCACCGACGCGGTGGGGTTCACTTCCGTGTAGTCGAGGTGCAGGGAGCGGCGCAGCAACACCGGCTCCTCCGCCCACATCCGAACTAGCGCGACGCCGAGAAGGAGCGAAATGAGCATGAGGGCTAGCAGGAAGGTCGCCGCGTAGAGGGCTCCGAGGAGGCCGATGGCGAAGCGGCGGGCGAGGGCAGCAGCGCCGCGGACAACGCGGACGGGGATCTCACGGGACTGGAAATAGAGATAGAGGAAGGGGGAGATGAGGGAGAGGAACGAGGAGGCGATGAGCTCGGCTTGGAAGGTGACCAGCTGCACCAGCCACCCGGCAGGGAGATCCAGGAGGTCCTCGTCGTCGAACCTGATGGCCTCTTCAGTCATCGACGGGCGATGGCGTTTGCAGAAGTTGGCATCCATGGCTGGTCGGTGGACGACGGCGGCGGACTGGTGGCAGAATACTAAATAAAGGAAAAAATTAACGGCCGGGTGGCTTGTGCATGAGGCTGTTTCGACACGTTGCCCTGCAGTCTCCTTGAAAATTCGGCACGTGTAAGATTTTTAATATAATTTTTTAAATCAATAATATATATATATAATTGATATCATGCGCGATCCTGTGCGCGACACAGTACTTCCGCCGCTTTCAGTCGCTCTCGCCGTGCCGTCCGATCACCGTCAACCGTTGGTTCAGACCCGATCGACGTGCCACTCGTCGGCGCGTCGATCGGCGTCGGATTCCGACCGGATTGTGGTCGGAATCTAACACAATTTGGTCGGAAATGTTGCGTGCCACTGCCAGCCCTGTTCTGGCCAAATTGTGCCGGATTCTGACCACAATCGATTGGAATTTGACGTCGGCCGACGCACCGACGAGTGGCACGTCGATCGGATCCGATCCAGCGGCCAACGATGATCGGACGGCGAGGCGAGGGCGGCCGGAAGCGTCGAGGGTCGGGCGAGCGGAACACTGTGCATTCCCACATTTAGACGGTCAAATCTGACTTGTGATCGTGTGATAGACGATGGATCACGAATCGCGCACAGGCGCACCGGAGGTCGTCGCGCACAGGCGCACCGGATGTCGTCGCGCAGAATATCAAAATTGTATATATATATATATATATATTTATTTATTTATTTATTCCTAAAAAAGGTTAAGATTAATTATGGAGTTAATGCAAGGGATTAGGACAGCCGTAACATCCGATTCTGGGGATTTGACAGAGGCATCGCGTCGCGATCGGTGCTATATGGCCGCCAGCAGAGAGCATCTCCGCTTCCCAACTGACGTCTCTCGCGGCGGCGAAGAGGAGACAAGGGAAGGGAAGGGAAGGGAAGGAGGAGAGGGGTGTCGTTCTCGTTTCTCCTTCCCTCACGCCTTTCCAGCTCCCCCGCCCTCCTCTGCATTCACCGTGTCTGGCTTCTCGGTGGGTGCGATGATGGGCATCCGTGTCTGCATTGTATGCTCGCGTCGATCCTGTTGGGGTTTCGGGGAACGGCACGAGATCTGCTAATTTTGTGAAGAATAGGTGCTCGATCTGGCATTACGGAGGTTTTTGGGGTTCGATCTGAAGATACAGAGGGGGATCCGATGTTTTTTTGTTCTTCCGGTGAGCATGCGAGATGCGCGCCGAATCCATGTCGTTCTTAATTCTATTATGACATAAATTTCTTGGATCTGTCATCGGAAATTTGATTATTATGATATTCAAATCTTTGCTTTCTTTTCCTTTGGGAGGTTCTCTGATATGTATCTAAAATTTGAATTTTGGGGAATTACTTTGTATTTATTTGCTTTTCCCGTGTTACTTACAGGAACAATCATTATATGGATCTTCGACCACTGCCAGATGATTCACCTAAATAATCCGTGCTTTGATCTCTGTTGTTTAGGGTAGCATATCTGTAATAGTCTGTTTCAGAATTAAGTAGTTGTGACTTCCAGTTATCACTGCTTTGATTGATTTTTATATTTCTTCTTGTAGAACTAGTTGGGTTTTCACAAATAAGCACAATAATTTGGAGAACAAATTATTTTCTTTTGTATTTCTTCTCACAAACTGAAGTTTCACAAACTGAAGTTTGCATTAAACAAATGTTTATTTTACTTGATTTTTGAAACTGGAGGACAGATTTTCTGCCAGTGTGAGAAGGTTTCTCTGCCGTATTCATAGTTTCTCATACTTCACGTCCATATTAAGTTAGCCCATCTACTACCATGTGGTTAATTAAATTGATGGGCAGATATATTTAGCATCCTTTGCTTTGACTTTGCAAGTAATTAGTTCTCTGTCCTAGCTTTGATAGGAATGAGGCAGTGGCGACAAATTTTTGAAGATGTTTTGATGTCTTTTTTGGTCCAAAATCTCCTGTAGATTAATTAACAGAGAACAGAATACCATAATATAATACATCCAAGATTCCTTAGTTTTGATGTCTTTGCTTGATTGATTTAAATGGTGGGGTACTTCATGCAAACCCTCAGAAGGTGATAATTCACACAGTGCTTGCTATTGTGAGCCTTCTGAGCTGACTGCCAATTTTGTTGTATTATCTGCTTTGGAGCCTTTCTTGTTCTGCGATATATATATATTTTACTTCTAGCCAATTGTTTATTTCCTTTCATATCTTCTATCAGTTGTCTTGTAATATGCTGAAGTGTACTTTTGAAATGAACTTTATTATTATTTTTAAAGTTATTTTATCTAGAGCTGTAAACAAGCCGAGCCAAGCCATGGCATTTAAGCTTGTTTGATATGGTAATCAAGCCAAGCCTAAAATGAACCAAGCTTTTGAAATTATTGTTCAAGCTTGGCTTGATTTCTTTTTATGAGCTTGAGCTTGGTTCAAGCTTGGCTTGAGCTTGGTTATCGAGCTTTCAATTTAAGCTTGTTTGATTGTTTGAAATTTTTGCATTTTAAACTTGTTTCGTTGATTTTTGAGTTTGATAATACAAATTTATTTGTTCATTTTGAATTTTTCTTTCTTTATCTAGCATGTTAATAAAAGTTTATTGATGAACATGAGTCACAAATATTGTTTACGAACGGTGTTCATGAATGTTGTTCACAAACGATGTTCACAAACGTTGTTCACGATCATTAACAAGTTGAGCACATATGTGTTCAAGAATGTTTGTTTAGTTTAACGAGTTGTTCAACTTGTTTATTTAATTGCTCTTGTGTGTATTGAACAAATATAAACAAGCTCTTACCAAGTCAAGTACCAAGCTTATTCACGAACGTTCGGTTCATTTACAATCCTAATTTTATCTCATATTGTTGATATTTTTGCAATTTTGTCTCAAGAAGACTTGTATTAAAAACCTATCTTTCTAGTGTTTCCATATTAACTCTTTTGAAGACCAAAATTAACTGCTCATATTTCTGACAGTGTTTGAGCACAATATAGCAGTTCTTTTTCATGTAACTTCTTTTTCATCAATATACTTTTCATTTGTATGAAATGGTGGTATTAGTCAATGATTCAATTAGTTTTAGATAGTTTTTCTTTTATGCATTGACCCTTCAAATGTTGAGGTTAGAACAGGCCTTAATAAAAACCTCAATTCTTAAAAATGTG